>NC_092637.1:22782114-23092570 GCF_039555335.1 Amphiura filiformis
AACATTTTACAGTTTGAGGTTGGGCCCGTGAAAGTTGATAAGCACCCATAGGTTTCAAACCCAAAGGTCCGAATTGCTGCTTCTTTATTTCATACACTCTGTGACCTGTTTTTTACAAATTGTTTTTAGCCAAAGTATAAAATTTCGGTGCTGGGTAGTTGAGTTCCTCTTCCGATACACTTCCAATTGCAAATGTCAATAAAAATGATATCACACAATTTTGTGATCTGAACCCAGAAATAGACGAAGTAAAATGCTGACTCTGCGCACAAAGTATGATGGCATCGTCAACAATAGAGCACATTTGAGAGATATTATCAGGTCATTGGTGACAGTACACTCTATCTCTTTTTTTCCACATAGGCCTGCATGCTTACATATGCTTTTAGCCTGGCTTGAGCTTTTGTTTGAGTCTGGTCCTTTCAGTGTCTTTGCAATGAAAGACCATTTAAAAAAATCAAATCAGTCATCAATGTATCACACCACGAACGGTGTTACATTATGCGTACAGGTATTAAAATCAGGTAAATTCTTGGCCAAGTTCAAACACTCGGAACACTAGTGGCTCTGTGATAAACACACGCAATAGCGTGGTACAAAAGAAAGCATGCACACGCCTTACACTGCATACACGCTTAGTATGCTACATGGACGCAACAAGTATTTCCGAGCGTGGCCAAGAATTACTTAATTTACCTCTAATCTGAGAGTATCAAACACAAGTGCAACAAAAAGAATTAGCAAAATGAATGCACCCCAAAGTGTTCCCCCATGCCTGGATAAAGATGGCAAGGAGTCTATAATCGGAGCCAGATATGAAAATACTTGTTTGCATCTCATGTCACCTGTCAATCAAACTCGGAAACAATTTGTTTATGAGTTGTTGTGACGATTGAAATTTTTGAATGTGGTGGTAAAACAGCATGTCTTATAGTCAATTTTGCACCTTCAAACATACAAAATGTCTCAAAAGTTAGGTCAAGTAATGGGAAACTTTTTTTCTTGAAAGCACTATGCCAACAATGCCTAGGAAAGTTGCTTTTCACCTTGTAAAAGTACCGTAATTTTTCGCCATTTTCTGTGATTCCTTTTCTCTGATGAAAGCACCAGATGAATCAACCTTCCTTTTACTTAAGTACTACTAAACCGTAATCAAGGGTCGTGGGGAGTTTAATTGACAGTGACGTAAGATGCAAAATAGTAGACCTTTTTAATTCAGTATCGGATTATAGCAACACATAAAGACTCCCAAATGTTCCTCCATGCCTGGATGAGGATGGTAAGGAGTCTGGATGCTAATCCTCCACATCTCCATCTCAAGAGAATTCATCATGTCCAACCTCACCATGAGGTTGCAGTCCTCTTTCAAGTAATTTCTTGTTTCTGTTCTTCTCTTCCTCTTGTTTCTGGACCTGTTCTGCTCTCTGGGCCTCTAGAATTTCTTCGATGGATACTTGCTCTAAAGGATTGTTCCCTTCATTGTCTAGATCCTGTCAAAAAGAAAGTAAATATATCACAAAATCATTTTATTATTTGCATTCATTACCATTATGGATTCAGACTTTCAATTTTAAAATTTCCATGGCTTTTCAATGACCTACATGTAGCCACAAAATTTCAGAATGACAGATATGACTATAATGAAAGACAAAGATAAAAAGACTAAATTGCATCTGACATTCAGGGCAAAGGCGCGCCATGATTGGTTGCCGACCTGCGCAGTACGGGATTTTCTGTCTAGTTGTCAGAATTTCAGCTGCAAACTAGTCTTTTTTATCTCTGTCTTTCATACATGTACTTAAAATTGCCCTAATAGTAAAATCAGCCATGATTAATCCAAGCTTACATTTTATTTTCTCTAATGTACATGTATGATCAGTGTCCCACAGGGGGAGTATGAATTTCAAATGGAATTAGCACATTATAGGCAGCTCCATTTGAATTTCATACAGCCTCTGAGACAGATTTAACCTGAATCTTCCACAAAAGAAGGGCGAGTTTCAAATGTGTTCATTCCATTTGAAATTCATACGTGTGAAACGTATTTCCAAAATCGTCCACTGGGGGAGTGTGGATTATAAATGGAATTGTTAAATTATGCTGAGTAACAACATACATGTAAGGGGCTGGCATTTTCTTCGGAAGGGGGGGTCCCAAATATGTCGGTGACCGGAGTCAATTTTTTATGACCCCCCCCCTATTGTGGGCAAAACTTTTTTACGACCCCCCCTATCGCGGGTCGAAAAATTGTATGACCCCCCCTACCAACTACAGACTCAAGAAAAATTATTCATTGCGGAACTAAGGTGCTGGAGCGCGTCAAAACTTAAAAGTGAAGAAAGTGTGGGGAGCGCGGTAAAATGTTTATTGTAAGTGTAAAGAAGGTGCGCGGAGCGTGTAAAAATTTTGCATAGATTGTACGCACATTTCGACTGCGAAGTTAAAGAATGCGCGCGCAGCGCGCGAAAATTTTAAGTCACCAGCCCTTAATAATTCTATAACCCCCCCTATTTTAGTTGTTAAAAAATTATAACCCCCTATTTTTGGTCTCAAAATTCTATGACCCCCCAGTATTTTTGGGACCCCCCCTTCGAAGAAAATGCCAGCCCCTAATCAGCAACATATTTATTTTATTTGAATTTTACCAACATAGCAATGCTAATCTTAAGGGCTCCCACAAACAAAGTACATGTACATATATTTATGTAAGGTGTATTGAGATTGCCAGAGGTAAACATGCTACTTTTTTCAATGTGTGTAATTTTTTCCAAAATATTTTGCACTTTTAATCTACAGATGTTGTCACTTAAATTCAAAACTTTTTTTCAAGTAAAATGAATTAATGAATACCCCAGCATGTTTGAACCCAGAACCTCATGCACCAAAGGCGCATACTCATTAAGTACCATTAGGCCACAGTCTCCCTATAATAAAATACCGGTACTTACAATTTCTCCAAGTAACATGACATTCTCACCGCGTACAACAAACACACCTCTGGGGATATCGCCATACTGCTTGCCAACATGGATTCTTTCTATGGTTCTGTGCAATACTAGGTTAGCTGTAGAAAAATAAAAATAAATTTTCACAAATATGGCTTATAAGGTGGTACTACACCCCTTGATACATTTGTGACTATGTTTGCATTTTTCTCAAAAATTAATAACACACTGGTAACAAAAGTTATGCAAGGAATTCAGTGACTCAAGACAAGCGGTACATTATTTATGATAAAAGAGGTACCGCTAGAATGTACCTCATTTCTTAAAATATACATGTAATGAACCACTTGTCTTGAATCACTGAAATTTGATTCCTTGCCCCTATAATATAACTTTTGTTATACCAGTGTGTAGTTATTTTTTGAGAAAATGCAAAATTAGTCACAAAATGTATCAGGGGGTGTTGCTAGCAGTGATCATTATAATATTATGTGTTTACAAATTCCAAGAAACTAGCGTGAGTCATCCTATTGGTGGGGGGCATCATGCCTGATTGGGGGGTGGATTGGTGGTACAAGCCATTTTTCTAAATTTTCAAATCAATGGGTGATGCTTGCCACTAGCCTGCTCATCAGTTATAATATTGAGAACAAATGAATATATTGCAATGTTTGTATCTGAACTTTTCATCTGTTGGTAAGGCTCTCATCTAACTATGTACTCGGGCAGTAATCCAAGAACAAGAATTAATTTGTATTTTTGCCAAGTTGCCTCAATTGAACAGCCATTGAATTAGTACCATATGCTAGCTGTTCAATAGAAGCAAAAACGTACTTTATCCAGCTTTGAATTGTTGTTTTTTGTAGCAATATTTCGCCAGTTTCCAACCTTGAATAACAAGTAATTTTTTTGGAATTTTGACCCGGATATGCCAAGGACAGGCGGAAAGTCGGGTACGAGAGCCTTAGTTGTTATCACATTTCAATTCCTGGTTTGTAATCATACTAATCAATTATCTAAACTCACCAAATTGATCAATACTTCGTAAAAACACCAATCAGGGTTCTTCCGTCTCTTAAAACTACCAAGAGCTTTTCTGAAATAAATAAAGAAGATACATGTATATATGTGAACCATCATCACATCGAAACACGGCAGTCGTCAAAAATGAACTTCTAGGTTTCTTTACCAGACTAAAGGACTGCTAAAATAAGCTTTAAAATGACACCTCTTCCATTGATGTCATATGTAGAATAAAATAAACTTCAAAGCAGAAAAAATACTGTAACTTAATCTGTGTGTCATTTACGCATATATTATTCATGAGCTGGACTTAGTCATTATCAATCAACATTAATGTGTATATTTTCACGGGAAAATTTTCTGGACATGTGACCAATGCGTATCAATGTGAGTGTAACCTCGAGCCTGATCTCTGACCCCCGGCGGTGACCTCGCTATTCAAGTCTTTGTAATTTTGAATTGGAATAGTATTCTTGGCCGCAATTTCGATAGAAATTCGTGCATTGCAAATTTATTGAATATCATGCAATCTTAAAGGAGTATTTCGTGATCCTAGCATCCTCTGTTTATGACATTTTTCAGTACATATCCACGAAAAAAGCATATTCCCAAAATTTCAGTTGATTCCGATATTGCGTTTGCGAGTTATGCATGATTATGTGTATTACACTGCTCCATAGACAATACGTTGTAATTTCGTTCTGGTGCACCAGAACGAAATTCAAATTTCACGATATCTTTGCTAAACGAATTAATCTGCAAGAAATATTTTGTACATAAACATTATGTAGCCAGAGGTTTCCAGTGATATAAAAATCTCAACTTTTTTTTGAGAAAAGTGGGGGATGAGGCTGTGGATCACGAAGTGCCCTTTAAAGGAGTATTTCGTGATCCTAGCATCCTCTATTTATGTCATTTTTCATTAGATATCCACGAAAAAACCTATTCCCAAAATTTCAGTTGATTCCGATTTTGCGTTCATGAGTTATGCATGATTACGTGCATTACACTGCTCCATAGACAATGCGTTGTAATTTCGTTCTGGTGCACCAGAACGAAATTCAAATTTCACAATATCTTTGCTAAACGAATTAATCTGCAAGAAATATTTCATACATAAACATTATGTAGCCAGAGGTTTCCAGTGATATAAAAATCTTAACTTTTTTTTAGAAAAGTGGGGGGATGAGGCTGTGGATCACGAAATGCCCTTTTAACTTCTTCCCAATATCCAGAGATGTCACAGGCTGACCCCAAAAATCCTGAACTTGCGATGCGTTGCGAGCGAAGCTCTCGCGCAACACGGCGGGGGGGGTCCGGGGGCCCGCTTAAGGGCCCCTGGTGGGGTCCAGGGCGAAGCCACGTAGTCAGGGGGTCGGTGAAGCCCCTCAAGCCAAATGGTTTCTGCACATTTAGCACCACAGTAAAGGCCATTTCAGAGGGTAAAAGAACAGTTCAAAGCTCCTGGCTTGTTCTACACTTTTAATGGTCCAGGGCCACTCAAAAGCGAAAAAAAAAAAAATTTTTTTTTTTTTTTTGAAAATCCGGATTTTTTTTTAATCCCCAAAATCCGAAATCCGGATAAATCCGAAATGTGACATCTCTGAATATCAACAAAATGTAATTTCAGAATTATCTACCAACGGAAAAAAATATTTGGTCGCATGTCATAAGTTGGGTATGCAAAAAGGGTGGAGGGATTACACTTTTCTGAAAATTGCGATACAAAATTGATTTGCTTTCCGTAACCCCATATCCTACAGCAGTGGTTGATACCTCATTTTAAGCCTAATTTTATACTCTTTCAGTGTACTGAAGCATATAATTATACATCATTCAGTAAAAAAATCACATCAGTTGAAATGAAAAATGCCAGGGGTGGAGGAGCAGGCGGATGTGGAGCAGGCGGATGCGGAGTGTGTGCATAGGGCCTATGTGAAAATTCACATGTCAGCATGTCAAAACTACTGGTTACTTTTTCAAATCTAGTGAGAGAATGATGTATTGACAGCTTTGAATGTTGAATTTATACAACTAAAACAATTACCGACTACTTAAGGTGGCACTACACCCCATGATATATTTTAAGACTAATTTTGCATTTTACTCAAAAAATAACTACACACTGGTAAAAAAAAGTTATGTATATTATAGGGGCCAGGAATCCAATTACCTCACTGAAATTTCAGTGATTCAAGACAAGTGATTCATCTAAATATGTTAAGAAATGAGGTACATTCTACCGGTACCTCTTTTCTTATCATAAATAACGTACTGCTTGTATTGAGTCACTGAAATTCCAGTGCAGTAACTGGATTCCTTGCCCCTATAATATACATAACTTTTGTTACCAGTGTGTTGTTATTTTTTGAGAAAAATGCAAAAATAGACACAAATTTATCAAGGGGTGTAGTACCACCTTAAAAGGGTATTATGTTCATTTTTTTTTCATTTTTATTTTCATTTTTAATGAGATTGAGATCCTAGTTGAATTTCAGTATTTTAGCAACATGATAATGTATGTTTCTCTTCTTGATATTCATTTCCTCAATAATAGAATAACCGTCTCGCTATTTACTCGTAAAAAGGTCATTGACCTTCACAATGTAATTAACATACGTACAATTATTTCAAATAGTTCATTTGAAGCATTGATGTATTGAGAACATATCCTCCAAATCTGATGACATTCTTGTATAAAATACAAATTTTAGAGTCATTTTTATAATTGAGGTCCGATTTGAGAAAAATGCATTTGAAAATTGAGATTTACATAGACACCTGTGTATTAATTAATTAGTAATTAAGCATTATCTCAAAAATTAAGTATGTGTTAAGGTTAAAAATTGTGTTAATTATTAGAGGTTGTCAATATATACAACATATCAAAAAATAAATTTTTTGTCATTTTTGGCCATGTAATGGAAATTGTACCCAACTTAGAGTAAATGTATTTTTATCATTGACATTGTAGTTATAGTTGTAGTTATAGTTGTAATCACATTTTTATAATCATTTATAATTGTAGTTGGATTATAGTTGCATTTATAGTTGCAGTTAGAATTGTAGCTGGATTGAGAGTTATAATTAGAGAGTTATAGTTGAGTCTAGAGTTATAGTTGAGTTTATAGTTGTAGGTTTAGAGTTAGGGTTGAATATTTCACTTTAATATGCTACATATGATCACAGAAGTAAGAAATCTTTCATGATGATCAGGTATTAAACCTAGTAAATTCAAAACCTAGGTCTATAGATTCAAATCTTCTTAGACTATACTCCAACATCAGATACTCTTTTTTTCTGGAAGACCTGGGTAAATTACTTGAGGGCACAACAAAGGGGAATTAGTTTTATGGCCATATTAAATGTTTTCACTGTGGGAGACTATTAGCATGATTAGTAGTTGTGAAAACAGACACTGGAAATAAATTCCAGGATCTGTGCTGTGAATTGGTATAGATCTGATCACCTACAAAATAGTGATAGTGGGGTGGGTGTAACAATGCCATTTAGTACCATTTAGCATAACATAATTAGCGCAAATTGCACTCTATTAGTTCAATTAGTGTTCAGTGGTGTAGTTCAGTGGTTCGGTGGAACATAGTGATCTATTTGCAGCCTTAAGAAGGATTGGAGTTAACGAAGGGTATGTTAAGATTCTAGAAGACATCTACACAAACGCCACAGCTACAATCCACATAGATAAGGATGTCTCCAAGCCTATCCACATACAGAGGGGAGTACGGCGGCAAGGGGACGCAATCTCTCCAAAAATATTCACAACTGCCATGGAGCAAATTTTCAAACAACTAGAGTTAGAAGAAAGAGGCATCAACATCGATGGAGAATGGTTAACTGACCTGAGGTTTGCAGATGATGTAGCCCTTACATCACCATCAGTCAAAGAATTAGAAGTTCAGCTAAACAGTTTGAACACTGAGAGCAGGAAAATTGGACTAAAAATGCACAAAGGAAAAAGCGAAATACATGACCAACTTTGACACAAGAGAGTCCATTGAAATTGACAACGAACCGATTGAGAAAGTAGATAGTTACAAGTATCTGGGCAAGACAGTCAAAATGGAGGACAACACAAGAGAGGAAGTTTTATTGAGAATCAAGGCTGGCTGGTGTTGTTTTGGCAGGTACAAAGACATCCTTTGTGACAAAAAGCTACCAATGACATTGAGGAGGCGTATGTACGATCAATGTGTGTTACCAACCATGACTTACGGCGCTGAAACCTGGCCGACTACTAAAGATCTGGAACAAAAACTCACCACGTCACAGCGAGCCATGGAGATACGTATGTTAAACATAACTTTACGTGACAAAATCAGAAACAGTAACATAAGAAGTAAAACGGGAGTCAAAGACATCATGGAAAGGATTGGGGAAGCAAAATGGAGATGGGCGGGACATGTGGCAAGAAAAAACGACAACAGATGGACAAAAAGAGTCACCGAGTGGCAACCAAGAACAGGAAAGCGTAGAAGAGGAAGGCAAAGACGAAGATGGCGAGACGACTTTTAACAGCATATAGAGGCACCACTTCAAAAAACATCAAAAAATATTGGTGGGTATGCTCCCCCAAAATTTTGAGGTGGTAGGTCTTTGGGAGCTGACTGCGTACCGATAAAAGGGTCTTTTGGAGCTGCGAACAAGTAAAACAGGGACTTTTGGAGCTGCGAACAGTCCAAATCAAGGGTCTATCATCATGATTTTGGCTTACTGGTTGAAAATCGGCTGAAAAAAACCTTTCAGAGGGTCTTTCGGAGTTCTATTTTGGTCAAATATAGGGGGTCTTTCGGAGCTGCGAAAAAGGGGGGTCTCCGGGGGAGCATACCCATATGGTCATTTGTGTTGAGTGCCCCCGGACCAGCCTCTCACACTCCCCATTTACTGCTGATGCTGGTATGCCTCTGCTCTTCTGGGTCTTTCAATTGATGAAGGATCATGCTATAAAAATTAATTAAGTCATGAAGTGACATGAGCTATCTATAAATTGCATAATGGGTTGCTGTTTTGGCCATGATTTGACCACCCAGAGGCTTTCATTTCCTGCAACACATTGACCCCTCACTGTGTGTCTCAACTCCAAGCATGAAGTTATAGAACTCCCAGGACCCCAGTTTAGTATCTTTGTTTACCTTGACAAAAAGGACTCGTGTAACATTTCACAGTGAACCCAGGAAGGGCTTCATCAAATTGAAAAAAATGCAGAATTATGAACAATGCCAAAGGGATTGAGGCTAATTGTTATAATTGGTTGGTTAGACCTGTATACATGGTGTACAGGTATCAAAGGACACCATTTCATCAGTATGGGTATAGCATATAGTTTCAACAATGCATTATGGGAAACTATATCATAGTTTCAACAATGCATTATGGGGAAGCATTCCAAGGCATTTGACTACAGGTATAGCATAGTATCAACAATGCATTATGGGAAGCTATGGCATAATTTCATGGGAATGAAATAATTCCATAATTTTATGGGAAGCTATGGCATTTGACTACAGGTATAGCATAGTATCAACAATGCATTATGGGAAGCTATGGCATAATTTCATCAATACTTTGTATGGGAATATAAGGTACAGCTGATGCATTCTGGGAAGAATACATAGTGTACATGTATTTAACATGACAATAACATGGTTTTAAAAATGCATTATGGGCAAGAGTTCCAACAATGCATTATGGGCAAGAGTTCCAACAATGCATTATGGGCAAGAGTTCCAACAATGCATTATGGGAAAGCATTCAAATACAATCTACAGCAATGCATTATGAGTATAGGTATAGCATATAGTTTCAACAATGCATTATGGGAAAGCATTGCAGTACAGGGTACGGAATGCATTATGGAAGGCATTTGACTACAGGTATAGCATAGTATCAACAATGCATTATGGGAAGCTATGGCATTTCATCAATACTTTGTATGGGAATATAAGGTACAGCTGATGCATGTAGGCCTATTTAACATGACAATAACATGGTTTTAAAAATGCATTATGGGCAAGAATTCCAACAATGCATTATGGGAAAGCATTCCAATACAATCTACAGCAATGCATTATGGGAAGACATTCCGCTACAGAGTATAGGTATAGCATATAGTTTCAACAATACATTATGGGAAGCTATGGCATAATTTCAACAATGGTACAGAGAATGTCTTTAGTTATATATAACTCGATCTAGCCAACTATAAACTCAACTATAATTCCCACTACAACTATAAACTCAACTATAATTCCAACTACAACTATAAACTCAACTATAATTACAACTACAACTATAAACTCAACTATAATTCCAACTACAACTATAAACTCAACTATAATTCCAACTATAACTACAACTACAACTATAACTACAACTATAAACTACAACTACAACTATAAACTATAAAATGTTAACACTAATATAATGTTGACATACGACCATTTATCTACGCCACGGAAACTCTTACCATAATATTATTAACTTGCGACAAGTTACTTATTTTGCATCGACAAAGGAAGAAATTTGCTCACTAGACATCGAAAAAGTACGCAATCCAATTCCCGTTCATACGCGTGGGAAACTGAAAGTGCATAATCCCCACTAGCTAGCCTAAGCCCAATATCCAGAGATGTCACAGTGAGGGGCGAGATGGCCGAGCGGTCTAAGGCGCTGAGCCGTCGGCCGGGATAATACGATCTGCGTGGGTTCGAGCCTTGGGCTTGCCTTTGGTGAGAATTCATTAACCTATCCCAAAATGTTCCTATAAGGTCGGGAATCCTGCAATTATGTTCAGTTACTGTGAGGTTAGTGTATCAGAGATATTTTCTCTGAAAGTGTGAAGCAGTCTCTGCTTCAAAGCAGTAGAATATAATTGTAGAATTCCTTCTCGCCCCCCATATACTACGTAGCACATGCAGATATATGTAGTGTATGAACGGTGTCTCGTGGTTCGGAAAGTCACGTAAAGCTGGTGGTCCCGTGTACAGGAAGAGTCAAATCCTGTGCACGTTAAGTGTCAGAGCTATTCGAAAAGAGAAGGGGACCATCCCGGTTCTGATATCTGTATTCACCTCCTCTAAGTTCCAGAGGACTTCCAGTATAGCTCAAATGAGCTGCAATAGGAAGTACTAGAAAGAAAGAAAGAAAGCCCTAATCTAATGTGACTGGTGAGAGCCTGCTGAGAGGTAAGCTTAAAAAATAAAAACACATCAACTGCTTAAATTGACTCACTGTCTATTTCACTGATAAGGCTAGCTGTCCCTGGCATATATTCCATTGTTACTATCTTATGTAGCTGTACAAAAACATGAAAAGACTACTCGGTAATACAATAATAATGTACAGATCTTCACATTCTGCAACAAAAACAAGATTGACCTCAGCCCAAATTGTGACCCCACGAATTTTCTGAAGTGTTTTTATAAATTAAATATTTAGAATACAATATTAACCTTTTCAATGGATTAAAATGCCATAAATTTTACTTTAAAAGTCGTTTTTCAATACATATAGTAATTTTAAAAAGATTTAATTGTCACTTTGAAACAGAATAGATACATTTTAAGTAAAAACATAAATGCTTATTTTCACATAAATAAACACATGTCAAAGGTCATGCACGTGGGTCAAATTTTATCGCAACTCTCAGGCAAAGTTCTACTTCACTAATACAAAAAGGTGGGTAAGGTCACTTGAATAATAAAAGGAGGACGAATAAAGCTGTCTGCTTTTGGACATGTCGTAAGGTTTACATGTAAATTACTGTTTATGTTTGTGTGAAGAGGTTTGGTTTAGCTTTAGCACTTGTATTTTTTAAAGAATCCTAACTCCAGGTTTACAGATGGCAGCATTCAAAAGAGTGTTTGGAGCAGGGGTAAGATAAATTGAAGAATATATATATATATCAATGTACATGATATTTTTTTACAATCATGAATAAATTAATTAATATGACTGTTTTATAACAATATCAACATCATCATTGTAAATTCACATTTATATTGCTTGTATTAAAGTATGAGTAAGTAAGGGTATTCACTTAAACAGGGATCTATTTTTTAGGTACGGTACGGTAAATACTAGAACACGGACCTATGATGTCGATGGATCAATGGATCCACATATAAAAAACTAGTAAAAATCAAAGACAAAGGCAAAGAAAGTATTGCTTCAATAAAAATCACCAGTTTAACTTACGATCGATCGACCACAGTAATTTTCACGATATGATACATCGTGTATTGCTGAAAGAATGAAACAGATTTTACCAAGCCTAATAAATGATGATCAAAAAGGTTTTATGAAAGGAAGGTATATTGGAGAAAATATAAGATTACTTTATGATTTAATTTTATACACAAAATTACATGACCAACCAGGTATGCTATTGCTTATAGATTTTGAAAAAGCGTTTGATTCCGTTTCTCATAAATTCATTTTTAAAACATTAGATTTTCTAAATATCGGTCCATCTTTTACAAAATGGATCAAACTTTTTTATAATAAAAGTCAATCCTCAGTTTTGGTAAATGGAAATTCCTCAAAACAATTCGATTTAGGTAGAGGTTGCAGACAGGGGGACCCTTTGTCCCCTTATATCTTTCTAATTTGTGCTGAAATGTTGGGCTGTCTCATCCGAAAAAATACTGATATATGTGGTATTACAGTTGAAAATATTAATTGTAAAATCACCCAATACGCTGATGACTCGACTGTGATCTTAAATGGAAGTAATGAAAGTTTACTACAAGCGTTAAAAACACTGGATTTGTTTGAGCGTTTGTCAGGGTTGAAAATAAACGAAGATAAAACAAATGTTGTGTATATTGGGTCACTTAGAGGTAGAAAACCAAACCCTGGCATTACAAATAAAAATCTAAAGTGGGTTGAAGACGGACAATTCTCTGCATTGGGAGTAGGCCTACAATTTTCAACCAATTTGGTTGAAATGGTTAATTTGAACTATGATAAGGTTATGGAGTTGGTGACAAAGGTAATGCATCATTGGTCTAAAAAGAAACTTAAGGGGTACTACACCCCTGGCCAAATTGAGCCTATTTTTACATTTTCTCAAAAAATCATACGCATTGGTGACAAGTAAGATATGTATATTACAGGGCAAGGTCTACATCTACTGCACTGAAAATTCAGCAACTCAAGTCAAGTAGTTATTGATTTATTGATCAAATATGGTTTTCCCTCATTTTTGATTGTAACTCCATAACTGTTGTCTGTGCTGAAATAAAATTTCCAGTGCAGTAGTTGTAGTCATTGCCCCTATAATATGTATATCTTACTTGTCACCAATGTGCTATAATTTTTGAGAAAAATGCAAAAATAGGCACAAAATTGGGCAAGGGTGTAGTACCCCCTTAACAGTTTTTGGAAGAATAACTATAGTTAAATCCCTACTGATACCAAAGTTTAACCACCTTGTTCTTTCAATTCCTAACCCGTCAAAAGACTTTATAAAAGATTTACAAAAGAAAATCTATAATTTTATTTGGAAAGGTACAAGAGATAAAATAAGTAGAGATCAATTGTCAAATGATTATTCTGAAGGTGGATTAAGATTGGTTAAAGTAGATTTATTCTTTGAAGCACTGAAATGTACATGGATTAGACGAATTGTAAATGGAAGTATTGATGCTAAAGGATTGATGTTTTTTCTATTTTAACTGGTATACATATTAATGATCTTGAAAAGGGCGCAAATTATACACTAAAAGTAGCAAAAAATTTCCAAAATGTTTTTTGGAAAGAAGTTCTTTTATCTTGGTCTAAGGTAAAGAAAAAACACAATCCTATACAATTGATGATGTGTTAAGATCATGTTTATGGGAAAGCGAATGGTTTAAGATTGGTGGTAAAGAAATAAATTATAAAAAATGGCGGACAGCAGGTATTGATTTTGTCTCTGACCTTGTCCATGTTAACCAAAACCGTTTTCTCTTTCTTCATGAAATTGAAACAAATTATGGATTACGGCTAAATTTTTTGGAATACAACAGTGTAATTTATGCAATTAAGAGTAATTTCAAGCATCTATTTCAGGAAAACGCTACATTTATTGCAATTCCTAAGCCGTTTATCCCATTTCATTTCAGTTTTATTTTAAAAGATAAAAAAGGTTGCAGATCAATCTGTAAACAACTTAAGGTGGCTGTGTACTCTCAGACATGCATGTAGTAAAAAGTGCAATAACTTTGTAATTATTCGCATAAGACATATAAAAGTATATATTTTTATAAAGGCAAGACATCAATAAATCTTAATATAAATACAGATTTGGGGTAAAAACAACAATTATGAAGAAAATCACAAAAAGTGAGTTTTTGGCAATATTTGTTAGGTACATCATAACAAAAAACACTCTTTCCAAAATATTTTATTTTGTTTTAGCTCAATCTTGAGGCTCCATTCCAAAAACGTTTTTTTTTTTTTTTTTTATATTGGCCTTAGTTTTTGAGATATATTGACCATATAAGGCATCAAATTGAACCTTTTAAAATTCACAAGCGCCTATTTGCACAAAATGATGCCTAAAATCGGAAATAGACCAAAATATAAAAAAATGAGAAAACCGTTTCTTGAGTCGATCATGCTTTTTACGATGATCATATTTGCTTACCTATAGATGCTGTATTTATTGAGTTATCGTGTACCTAAATCGTCATTTTACCGAGAAAATGAACATTGAAATAATGGCGTTAAAGTTTAAAGTGGTCACATTTTGCCCTTTCATCGAATCTCACAGGAGAATGCGGCAGTTTTCGTTTTCTACCTTATATTATGTGAACATCGGGTAAATCCACAGCCCGTTGAGAAGTTTGAGCGAAATCCATTCATAACTTGATATTCAAATCGAGAAAAAGAACTTGAAAAACCCACATTTTATCAGCTAAAAGCGGAGCCATTTGACCACTTGAAATTAGTGTTTCCAAAGGATCGCCACGCATGCAGATAAGCGTCGGCGTATGCGTAAGCGTATCTGTGCGTTAACAAATTGCGCGATACGCATCGCGATGCGTTGTTCTTGGCGTGTCACCACGCTGATACAACAAAGATTTTCTCTCTTTTAAAATTGCAAACACGAATGAAATAGTGAAATAAAATCCATAAAATAGCGCAGTTGGAGTTTATAAATCTGGATTTTCTTTCCTTGTATTTATAAAAACATAACAAAGTAACATATCGTGAAGGGTAAAAGTGTAGAACTCGACGGCCGCCGGATCACAAAAAAGCGTTAATGTCCTCAAAGATACCAAGAGCAAAACGAAAATGGGAAGTAAAATTAAATAGTAGCTTTTCAGATGATGAATGGAAGATATACTCTTTGTTGCCATTTAAATGTATAATGGATACAAAATTACGGTGGTTTCAGTACAGAATTTTAAATGGAATTCTTACCACAAATACATTTATGTTTAAAATTGGCAAAAGAAATGATAATATATACTTTTTGCAACGAGTAACCCGAAACGATAATTCATCTTTTATCAGATTGTAAAAAGGTTAAACCCATTTGGTCTCAGCTCGAAACCTGGTGTTTACAAAAACTTGGTATACCTATCACATTCAACCGAAATCATATTCTTTTCGGGACAGATTTAGGAAAACTAAATAGTGCTATCAATTTAATTCTCATTTTAACTAAGTTTTATATATACAGAAAAAGATGCCAAAATTCAACCCTTTCTTTTATCCCTCTTCAGAAGGAAATAGAATATTATCATAAATTGGAAAGATTCATTCTTTTAAAAGATTCAAAATACCGAGTTTATCAAAATAAATGGCAGGTTTGGAAGGGACTTTTCAACTAAACATTTTGTTCTTATTGTAAAAGCTAGACAATTCAAATGCTATATAAATATGTATGTGAGAGTGTGTGTGTGCTGGTACTGTTTATGTATTGTTTAATATTTAAAAAATACCTGGTGTATAAAAATCAAATTTCTGTATTTATCTGAGTAAACTATGATTGTAAAATGTACACTGAAAAAAAGAAAGAAAAAAAAAAAAAAAAAAAAAAAAATGATACACGTACATACACCATGCAGATCTGCATCTTTCATGTTTAATTCATTCACAGGAACCAACCATCGTATGCTGGTTCATGATGCACGCACGGTCCGAATCCATGTCCGTGTCCGTGTTCTAGTAGGGTCCGGTCCTACCGGTAAAACATGACTAATTAAAACCAATTGTTTGACCCAATTAATGAATTTTGTGATGAGAATTTTAAAGGATTTTAATACTAATCGCAGTTGGTTGTTCCATCTATTGCAATTACTTCTCACATCTGTCAAAGGTTGTAACACCCTCACAAAATCTCTGGTTTGTACAATGTCAAATTTGTCAATGTACAGGGTGTTTCAGTTCAGTTCTCAGTGCAGAAAACACCAATTTGCATTGTCTTTGCCTTTTGGTAAAATCATGATTATTTAAAGTTGATTTCCCATAAGAAATTGACCTTTAAGAATTGTTTCATCAAGAGCTATTTATTTTATGGCATGTTTTTGTGATTTTCCGCATTGATTGAGTGCAGCAACGGTAAGTGTCCCCTTCATGTCCGAGGGGGCGAGATGGAACAGCTAAATTTTGGCAAAAGCAACCAATGGGAAGCAGCGATCCATTGCTAGTGTTGTCATGCTGACCGAAAGAATAGAAAAGCTGCTCTTTCATGATGAGACTAATATGCTGTGTTGTTTTGCAATTGATGCATAATGCTGGCTGAACGTTTTTGACGATTTCAAGTCAATCTCTGGGAAGAATGTTACTACGGAAAGCGCTACATGACATTTTATGGTTTTCAGTTTGGCTTTCTTTACTCAAGAGTTTTAATTTGATACCGTAACCCTACAAAATGATTTGATGTTGCTGACAAATAGGAATTCACCTTTTCGGCTGGCCAAAAAATTACCCCCCCCCCATTTTACCGTACAATTTCAATAGAGACAAGGGCTAGATTTGTTTACATTCCAGTTTGGTAAATAGGGGAGGGGGATGAGAACCAGTCAGTGTTCATCCACCTACTTAATTAAGCTGTACGGTACATTATTATTCTTTTTGTTTTTCCAGTTATCCCTGGTTCATAGAGCGAGTGCCTTGAAGACAGTACCACAAACATCCTGGAAAACTGTGTCACGAACACTGAGTGTGTGTAAGTACAATGTACAATGGTAGCTGAAGTGGCTGGGAGAATTAGGTGGGTATCATTTTGATTAGGAGGACATGATGCCAAACTGTAGTGGGTATTATTATGCAGCTGACAACAAATGCAGTGTGAATAATTAATGATAACATGTTAAGTTTCAAATGAAATTTATTTAGTGATGGGATATAATACATCACAATTTTGGACAGGGATAACAATTGGATTACAGTCAGAATCACAAATGAATGAACTCAGAGTGGCATTTTAGATACTATGTTGTTTTATGGTTAAGGTGGATTAGGTGGTACTACACCCCTGATAAAAGTTGTGAATAATTTTGCAGTTATGTATATTATAGGGGCAAGGAATCCAATTACTTCACTGAAATTTCAGTGATTCAAGGCAAGTGGTTCATTATATATTAAGAAATGAGGTACATTCTAGCGGTACCTCTTTTCTTATCATAAATAATGTACCGCTTGTCTTGAGTCCCTGAATTCCAGTGTAGTAACTGGATTCCTTGCCCCTATACATGTATACATAACTTTTGTTACCAGTGTGTTATTATTTTTTGAGAAAAATGCAAAAATAGTCACAAATTTATCAAGGGGTGTAGTACCACCTTAAGTGGCGAAATGATTCACTGAGATTTCAAATTTACATGTACATGTAGGTCCTCAAGTGTAAACAACAACCACCTTCACGCAGTGGCATAATCAGGTTTTGAATCAGGGGACTGAAACTTGTGAATATACCAACAAAAACATGGTTTTACCTGATGAGTGTTCTTGTCAGTGTCCCCCCCCCACTTTTGTAGCTTTAAGTGACATACTAGCCAACATTTCAGAATCAAAACTTTGCAATATTTATGTGATAAACTGGGCCCAAATTAGGTGAAATTTGGACTGAAACAAGCCAAAAGGTAGAGCGCATCTCATATTTTGGCCAATTATGGTTTAATATTGGTACACAATCCCAGGACCGTCATCAGTAATGAACCAATAAACCATACCGTGAGGGCTAGCCCTCTGGCTACGACACTGCCCACACACACACATCTCACAGTATGTGTGTTTATAACCAGAAATCACCTTCTCTGGTTTAACCCCATGAGAACTACCTGCCGATTGGTAAAAAAGAAGTTTTCATTATCAATTGCACCAGCAATATTGTTAGAATAATTTCACTACGCAAAAAAATTGGGGTGAATTATTTGCAAAGCTCCTTTGTGATTGGTGATTAAAGTGAAAATATCATGTAATTGACCAATCAGTGGCAATGTTAGATCGGCAGGTAGTGCTCAAGGGGTTAACACTCACCATCATTTTAGGAACATGTTAACATTTTTGACAACACATCGTCTATCCTCCTGAGTGCACACATTTCAACTTTTGTGTCTTCAGTAAGGCTATCATGGGTGTGAGCCTGCATGCTCAAAGTTAACTTTTTTCATGAGGGAAATATGATTTTACATGTAGGTTCAGTTTTTATCAATTTTAAGATATGTGGCCATGTGTTTTGAGTTGGTAGATTTTTCGGTACTCAAAATTTCCAATTTTTTTCCTCTTTGAAAATGCATGCTTTTTGATACAAATATAATTGTTTGTTAACTAAACCCATAAGTACAAGAAAAGTATACATTTTCTGACAGGAAATTAAACAGGGAATCCAAAAATGATATTAGTTTCCCAGTAGGAAGATTGGTTAGGGAGGTAGTGGAAGTTGAATAGCAACATTTTCCATAAAAAATGTTTGATCTTCAGTGGGATATATTTTTTACATATTATACCCTATGCTGAAAAGAACATCATATTTGAGTTCCTTGGCTCAAGAGCTTTAAAAAAATGTATACTTTTATTGTGATACCTGCTACAGGTTTCCCTGTGTGCGAACATATTTGAAACGCACATTTGAGGCATTCCGAATAGGGATTTACACACAAACAGTGCAATTTAAGGTATTTTCTGTAATCAAGTGATTTGCACTAAAAATTCACTAAATTTTAGGTCAGAGTTACCTTTTTTAGTTTCTAAATAATTGTTCTTAAGTCTTTACAACATAAAACCAATTAAAAGAAGCAAATATCAATATACCCCCATTTTTTTGAAATTTTTAGTTAAATTTACATATCAATCCTCCATATCAATCCTCAGCTCCACCCGTCAATTTTTCACTAAAATCAAAATAACTTGAGAATGGTAAATATGCTACATAAAATGTTATGGTATCAATACAAAGGTCTCATCAAAAGCTTTAAATTGATAGGTAATTTGTCTAGGTAGCTGA
Organism: Amphiura filiformis; assembly: GCF_039555335.1. Classification (NCBI taxonomy): domain Eukaryota; kingdom Metazoa; phylum Echinodermata; class Ophiuroidea; order Amphilepidida; family Amphiuridae; genus Amphiura; species Amphiura filiformis. The sequence goes on from NC_092637.1 coordinate 22,801,543, forward strand.
CACCCTTGACTTAAAAATAATAACAATTAGCACAAAAAATCTCGCACAAAAGTACTGCTCCATCCTATTGGTGTACCCAGTTTAAAACGCATGGCCATGTATGTTCTGCATACATGTAAATTTGTGTGCACATTTCTATTAGATCAGCATAACTTCTTGTTATTTCTTCCATACTTTGCAGCATCCCATTTACACCAAGTCAAAGTTCAACATGCAGCCCCAGGGTTCCAAGGCACAGCAGTAGTTGATGGAGAATTTAAAGAAATCAGACTTGACGATTATAAAGGCAAATATCTGGTGCTGTTCTTCTATCCACTTGATTTGTAAGTAACCAGTGGCGTAGATTTAAATTACATTAGGGTGGAGGAAGATGGTGTACAATCCTTAGTGAACTTGTATTTTCCTAAATTGAGGCCTATGTTAGCCTTAACACTGCACAATCTAACAAAATCTTTTATAAAAGGAAATCCATTGCGCATTATGCGCAATCACCCCAAGTCATACAGACTGAATTGCTGGCCGGGCCAGCAAAACCCCTGTGGTCATTGCGGTTGGTGATCGTGTGCTTGGTATGGGAGGGGCCTAAGGTTGAATCCTGTGGGTACCAATTAAGTGACTTTGTTCATCTTCTCTCCTGTTTAGTTTCTTCTTTCCCTTTCCGATAGTTAAAAACCAAACAGGGGGAGATGAGCCACTTATGTTATGGGTTGCTGTGCCATGAAAAAGTTTGACTACCAGTGTTACTGTTAGGCAATCTTTAGGTAAATTTTAATTTAAAATGAACATTACAAAATGAATTTTAATTTAAAATGAACATAACAAAATATACTTCATCAAACATTTGGTATTTACCAGCTGGCTATAGAGACCTGTATAAATGTGCTGGCAAGGTGATTTCATGGCTTACCTAGATGTTCAGACATATATTTGAGTCTTTAATTGTCAACAAAATTTTGCCTTACTTGACCCATGCACTTGTGGCAAATATTTGAAAATCTCAAGTTCACACTTAGTTGAATTCTGGTAGGCATGTTAGGAACGCCATCATATACATGTGCTATTCACAGTTGCTTTTGCATAATTAATTATGTTTTGTATCTACAGCACATTTGTGTGTCCAACAGAAATCATTGCATTTAGTGACAGGGCAAATGAGTTCCATGATATCAACACTGAAGTAGTTGGCATATCAGTAGATTCACACTTTAGTCATCTAGCATGGATCAATACACCAAGAAAGGTAAAATATACAAATATTGTAGTGACAATACAAGATTAATTTAGAAAAGAACAGAAATGGGTAGTAGGAAAAATGTATGATGTAGCGAATTGTCACAAGTTTTCCCCCCAAGGCTCTATATAATAAATTTCAGGAGAGTAATTTGACTCTCACCCCACATCTGTATAGAAATATTCAGTAAAATAACCTGTGTCTCAAACATGGTCAAGCTTTTATCTTCACTCGGAATTGCTTTGAGACTCGAATACAATCTCATGGTTAAAAGGCGAGTGCACTATACCCAAAGAGGACTTTCCCTTCTAGCCTATGATGACATTAATGCACTTATACCCCAGTGATAGTATGCAGTTGTACTAGCATATGAACAGCGAATCACATCCTCTCTATCAATTTTCATAGCATCAAGCTGATCAATCAGTAACCATCACAAGTTGAAAAATACCGCTTTTCACATGAACTGCTTTGATCATTGCTGAACAAGTTGATCTATAATTTAGCACTTCTCTCGATCATCAACCTTCTCAAATAGTTATTAACATCAATGGATCTCCTGAAAATATTTTTATGTAATTTGCACACAAATAATGTTGTGATTGATTGGTATAAATGCCAAAGTGTCAAGCAATTTACAGCTTTTCACAAACAATTTCCATCACTCAATCAAGTCAGTTCGGGGGCACTGCTAATTCAAAGACGTCTCTGATATCAAATACTCTTGAAGCATCATGTTACATAACAGTATCATATTTCAGTGACGTCTCATAAATCACATACTCCCTAGTTTCAAAACCCAGTCGCAAACGATATTAGTAATTTTGGTGAACGTGCCAGCGCAGTGGGAATAACTTGTGTATAGGCCTTATCAGGGTTGTAGCTAGCCCAAGTTGAGCATGTTGAGTGCATGCTAATTTTACTATCCAATTCATGAAATGGATAGTAAAATTGGGATTTTTTTACTTCAAAACATTTGATTTTGGCCATTGCAATCTAAGTGTGTTCTGGGACCATTTGTCAGAATTTGCACAGATAGATTTAATTTTTGCACAGGTAGATATTTGCTAAACATAGGAAATCTTATTCTAATACACTCAGCTTTGTTCCGATGTGCTGCATCGAGTGCCGAGCTGTCAACAAAGCTCGACGTATGTGATATCACAGACCCCAGTATGTGAAATCACTGACCGTCTTTGAAATCAGAGGCGTCCGTTTATTACGAGTGCCCCGAACTGAAGTATAAATTCAGCTCAGGTACTTTTCATTTGGTTTGTTTTTAGCAAGGAGGCCTTGGTCAGATGAAGATCCCACTTCTGTCAGATTTCAACAAGAAGATGGCATCAGAGTATGGTGTGTTGATAGAAGGAGCTGGCATAGCTCTCAGGTTAGTAACAGATTGGGCTATTCCATTTGAAATTCCTACACCCCCTTTGGAGGACATGACCTTAATCTTCCACAGAGGGCGTAGATTTCAAATGGAGATGTCCAATTGTCCATTCAGGTAACCCCATTTAGAACCCTGAGATACAAGCACTTCTCAAACAATGGGACAAACTCAGCATCCGCAATAACATTTTGTATCATACAATCCATGTCTTCCATTGGGGTTGCAGGGATTTCAACTGCAAATTTGCAGTTGAAATCCCTGCAACTTTTAGCCCATTTATACTGGCCTGGCATATAATGATCTTCCATCAGTTTCATCATTATCCTGGGAAATAGTTTAATTTAATATGGTTTCCATACTGATCCTAGCTGAAATACCGTAAAACCTTGTCTACAAGCATATAAAGTGCTTCTGATGAAAACTTAATTAATCCAGGCGCCATTATGGAGTTTGGGCAAATAAATGACAGATCCAAGCATATTCAAACAAGTATTATTATAACACCAATCTATTGTAATGGCATATTTACGCATGTATCGTATTAATTTATATCTTTCATTGAAAACACTATATGTGCTTGTAGACGAGGTTTTACGGTACCCCTATAAAAATGGTTCTTGGTGGTGATTTTCTTCAATTTGTAGTTCTCCTTGCCTGGGGCTCATAATTATTGCACACCCCCTTATAGACAAATCCGATTCCACACATTCCTACACCTCAACGGCAGCCATTAGAGTGGGCCATCCCACCTGAAATGTGAAATGATGCAGGCTTTGTGAGAATTTTAAACTGCATATATGTGTTCCATCACTTGTATGACAAAAGGATGCTCAAAGTTTACAATGCAATACAATATGTGACACGATCTGGTCCATGAGGGCCAAAGGCGGCAAAAACTGAGATAAAGGTAAAAATATGGAGTAAAAAAACAATGAAATACATAAGAAAATAGACATCAAAAAACTTCATAACTTTAGAACTAAGTATGCTAGACCTTTGGTACTTTCAGTAAATGATACTATTGTATAATGTAATAATTACAGGAACTCAATTTTCAAAAATGCCTATTTTTGGCGCCATGATCCAGATTGTGTCACATATAAGATTGATTTTGAAGCGGTGCTTTTCCACCCAATTAGGCAGTTACAACACCAGTTTGGTGCGAATGGCCCCCAGTAATGGCTGAATGAATTCTGACCATCACTTGGCTCGTCGTATTAGTGCTTTCTTAATTTGATGCACATTTTTTTTCAATCTCTTTCACATCCACACAGAGGGCTGTTCATTATTGATCCAGAAGGCACAGTGAGACACATGAGTGTGAATGATTTGCCTGTGGGGAGGTCTGTGGATGAGACGTTACGTCTGGTGAGAGCCTTCCAGTTTGTCAACAAGCATGGGGAAGTGTGTCCAGCAAATTGGACTCCAAACTCAGATACAGTAAGTTAGATCTCACACCATGGGGGGACGTCAGTATTGCCCCTATTTTTACGCTCCCTCTCCTCCCTTTCCCTTTTCTTTTTCCCTCCCCTTTCCCTTCTCTTTCTGTTCTCTTTCTCCCTCCCTCTCCTTCCCCTTCTTTCTCTCTTTTCTCCCCTTCTTCTCGTCCGCATTTTTGCGTTTCTCCGTCCCCATTTTAGGTGTCGGGGGCAGTCTGCCCCCTGGCTACGCTACTGGTGCAGTGTTAGTGTACACTTCTATGGTTTGCATATATATTAAAGGCGTTGGTTTTTATCTTTCTTTGTCTTTGTCTTGTTCCACCCCCATCAAGTTAGCATACCTAGCTCAAATCTTTCAAGTACTTTTAGGTAAATGCCCCAAACTGGAAAAATATGGCCCTTGTCATCCCACTTGCCATAAGGCCCCCAAAAAAAATTTGTTTGTTTGTCCACGTCCGACCGACCGTGTACCCTGGTCCCGACCGTTTTTTTTTTTTTTTTTTTGGAATTTTTTTTTTTGGAATTTTTCAAAAAAAAAAAAAAAAAACTTTAAGTTTTTTATTTTTTCGGTTTTGTAGTGTCCCTGGACCTACAATCTACGAAAAAAGTCCTTGGAACGCTTGGTACACTCTGTCGAAATCCCGTGCAGAATTTCATATGATCATGGAAATAGCGTATATTTTGCCTGGAAACAAGCATGATATCTACAACAATGATTTACCCTTCCCTCTCCCCATCAATCAATGTTGGAACACATTGGGAAACCGCTGAAGACATTGGCATTTCTCAACATTGAGCGGGGAGAGGGGGTGAGAATTTTCCATTATTTACACGCAAGCGTTCCAAGACATATTTCGTTGATTGTCTCTACCGAATGCAAAATATTTCATATAAATTTCGTTTTTGTATCATAACTCAAAAGCGGAATGTCGTATAAAGCTTCATATTGCACACGATTAGAGAGTGGATATTGGGCTTTGGAATCATATCAAAATTGTTGAATAAGAAATTGGTTTATTTAGGGAGTGGTCACTGAAACCATCCCCTATGCTAAACTACACACGTTTCGTAATTATGGCTCTAAACTGCTCTAAAATGTCATTTTTGTCCCATAACTTAAAAACAAAATGTTGTATGAGCTTCATATTGCACATGATTTGGAAGTATATAATGTTCCTTTGAATCATAATAAAATTGTTGATAAAGAAGTTGGAATATTTAGGGAATGGTCACTGAAAACACCTCCTTTGCTAAATTACACACATTTTAAGTAATTATCTCGTTTTTGTCGTTTAATTCAAAAACACTACAAATATAATTTTTAAAGAAATATTACAATGTTTGCAGCATGTTTTTTAAAAGTTTTTGAATTTTATTAAAACGTTCTGTACCCTTTATAATATAACCTAACATGTAAATGTTTTCTGTAAAACTTGCGTTTGCTGAGTATAGGCCTATCCGAGCGAATCAGAAAGATTATGATGTAACAATTTGAAACAACTCATTTCTGACTATTGTTTATAATAAAATACGCTTTTGCGGTGAAAAAAAAAAGAAAACAACAATTAAATACACTTAAAGAAAAATCGACCACCACGGGGACTCGAACCATTCACATCAATCAATAGTCAAAAGATTATGAGTCGAAGGTCTAAACCGTTGCGCCACGCTGTCATTTCATAATCGAAGTAATCAGTTTTGGTCTTTATAGTAGTCAAGTATCGGGAAAGTGTAAACCTGTCACAGTGGAAATGGCAAAGTGCATCAGTTTACCATAATGACAAAATGGTCCAAAATCGGCATTTTATGGTTTTTAGGCCGCGTCTCATGAAGCGTGACGTTTGTTTACCTTGGCTATACCAATTGAGAATGTTTGAATACGAAAGGAATGACAAATTGATCGCATTTATGACATTTGTTAACAGTTTGCCATTTTGAATTGAAATAAATATCTATACGTATATATTAATATCAATGCAGGGCAAACTGCTCAGTATGCACGTTATTCAATGTAGCAGTTTACCATTACAGATTACCATTATGGGTTTACACTTTACACCCTTTGACTATTCGTGTTTTAATTGCGTGAATCATTGCTAAATTATGCATTCATTATTTTCTATGCTTCTTTTTTCTTTCTTTGTATCATAACTAAAGAAAGAAAGAAAGAAAGAAAGAAAGAAAGAAAGAAAGAAAGAAAAAAGGAAAAAAAAAGAAAAAAGAAAGAAAGAAGAAAGAAAAATGAATGAATGAATGAATGAATGAATGAATGAATGAATGAATGAATGAATGAATGAATGAATGAATGAATGAATGAATGAACGAAAGACATTTGAAGTAAATAAAAACATGAACGTGGAAAAGAGTTGAAGTGACCGCTTATAGGTTCAAATTGCAAGCAGCTTAATCACGAAGCTCCGTGGCCAAGTGATTAAGGCATAGGTCTTGTAAACATGAGGTCCTGGGTTTGATTCCCAGGCGGTATTACTTTTTCTGTTTCATTTATTATTTGCGACGGTGAACCCGGTGAAAATATTTGTTTATCATAAATACATGAAGTATACATTTTTGATTTATTTTTTCTGTCTTTCTTTCTTCCTTTCTTTCTCTATGTTTGATTAATTAATTTAATTATTTCTTTCTTTCCTTCCCAAAAGCCCCCAAATAAAATACTTTCCGATTTAAATGTGATATTATAATAGTCCTACAAGCCTCCTCCACCCTACCCCACATACATCCCACGCCCAACACCTCGCACGCAAACACCCCCACATTATACACTCACCCCATACACAAAAATGTGAAGCACAAATCTGCTGAAGATAGTTGTTACATCATGTCAAAAACAAGTTAATGCTATCTACTGAAGATAGTCGTAATTTATTATTTACTTCCTTACAATCTTAACGTACATGCGGTTTTAGTATTTAATTAAAACTCATTTTTCTGTTTTCTAACACTCGTTCATCTATCTGACAAGTGCTTTGAAGGTGAACTTTAAATATTAATTTTAAAAATAAATTAAACAACTCGGAATCATGCAGCTTAGAGCCGTGATACGATTTCTCGGTTTTGAGATATAGCATAAAAATGTCATTAAATGCGTGTATGTTAGGGTATGGGGTGTTTCAATGTCCACTCCCTGAACCAACCAATTTCTTTATCAACAATTGTATTATGATTCCTAAGTACATGGTCTGCTTCCAAATCTTGTGCAATATGAAGCTCATACAACATTCTGTTTTTGAGTTATGGGACAAAGAGGCGACATTTTAGAGCATTTTAGAGCTATAATTGCGAAATGTGTGTATTTTAGCATAGGGGGTGATTACAGTGACCACTTCCTAAATAAACCAATTTCTTTATCAACAATTTTGTTATGATTCCAAGCATATAATCCACTCTCAACTCGTGTGTAATGTGAAGCTCATACGACATTCCGTTTTTGAGTTATGAGACAAAAACGAAATTTAGATGAAATATTTTGCATTCGGCAGAGACAATCTCTGAAAAAAGTCCTTGGAGCGCTTGGTACACTCTGTCGAAATCCCGTGCAGAATTTCATATGATCATGGAAATGACGTATATTTTGCCTGGAAACAAGCATGATATCTACAACAATGATTTACCCTTGCCCTCGCCCCATCGATCAATGTTGGAACACATTGGGAAACCGCTGAAGACATTGGCATTTCTCAACATTGAACGGGGAGAGGGGGGTGAGAATTTTCCGTTATTTACACGCAAGCGTTCCAAGACATATTTAGTTGATTGTAGACCTAAATGCTAGGATCATTCATGGTTGACCTAAAAAAAAAAAAAAAAAAAAAAAAAAATTTCAAGATGTTTTGTATTTTTAATATGAAAATTGATAAGTTGTATTCATGTCATAGTCTATTAATGATTTCAAAATGCATTGAATTTGAATGCATTTTGAAATCATTAAAATCCGTAACGATCGATCGACAGCATCATCCCCGATTTTTTTTTCATTGTTGATGAGGTTTTGGTATCACATAATAGATACTATTTTTCTCATTACTATCCTGAAATTTGACGCTCCAAGTCGATGTATTTCGAGAAATCATGAATCACAGCGGTTTTACAGGTATACCAGTTTGTAAACAATGGTAAATACTTTGGAATTCTGGGAGGAATTATGAGCGAAATATCAGTCACCGCAACAGCTACTTTGGTTTCAAGCGTCATACACATTCTGTGAAAAAGCGAACCACACTAACTGCTGAGGAGACGGTTTGCCGTATATAGTTATTAAAGCGGCAAGAGTAAGCGTGGTGTGCTGAATAGCTCAATTGACTAGCGTTTGTTTTTTACCGAGAGGTACCGGTTCAAAACCCGGTCTCGGAAGGTTTTTTTTCCTCTCCATTTTACCCAAACTTTTTTATATTCATTTGAAATGTACATATTGCAAGGGAAATATATTTTGTTTCCTTTTTTTCTGAAAGCGGTACGAAAATAAAAACATTTTCCGTTCAATACGGGCGGGCATTGTACAGCATGTCAGCATTCGTCATTGCCTGCCCAGAATGCAATTCACGTATACCAAGGTATTGGATTGCAAATTTGGCTATTTATTCACATTTACGCTGAAAATGCTCTCGTTTTTTCACAAAGCAGCATAAAGGAGGCGATATTTGATATTATTATGTAATTTTAAAGACAATCCATATCCAAAACCAATAGGGTTACCCCCCTTTAATAGAGTATGACATGAATACAAAGTATCAATTTTCATATTAAAAATACAAAACATCTTGAAATTTTTTTAATTTTTAAAATTTTTTTAGATCAACCATGAATGATCCTAGCATTTAGGTCTAGGTCCAGGGACACTACAAAACCGAAAAAATAAGCAACTTTTTTTTTTTTGTTGTTGCAATTTCGGGTACCCGGTTACCCGCCCGAAAAATGTGCTGGGTACCTGGGTACAAAATTACCCGAAAATGCCAGGCCTATGCAGAACCATCTCAAGAGTTAAACCAGTGAAGTGCTGTGTGTTTGGACTTATTTATCAGTCTTGTCAGTTGTCAGTTTCAAGTGCAATATCTGTAAAAAAAATTTAAAAAAATCCGACCTACCGACCCAACTATTTCATAAGCCTTTATGGACAAGCAATTTTTTTTTGGCCTAACCTAATTTCTTGTTTCTGTTCTTTACACAGATCAAACCAGACCCAGAAGGTTCCAAAGACTACTTCGCAAAAGTCAACTGAGAAAATTGCAATATACTCTAGCTCCACTTCATATCAACCTGACCTACTGAGTACAAATCCCAGTAACTAGTAATGCTTCAACAAACCAGCTCTAAAGGAAACTCTTAATGTCAGCTCTGAAATCATGGTCATTTTCATGTCGACTATATATGTCAACTATATCAGTATTTTGTGATCTTTATTTATTTTGCACGTTACAGGGTATATGGGTGTTGTGCATTATATAGACAAGTATTTCCTTTTTTGTATTCAACATGGTTGTTTTGTGTTTGTCTGTTTAATAGACCTGACCTGATTTCACAAAGACATGCACACAACTAACCTTTTTGGTAATTTGCAGAATCCTTTGGTTGCTGCATAGATCATCACTGCACGCGTTGAGCTGGTCGAGATCTAAAATAGGGCAGTAACAATGACCACATATATGACACAATTTGGTCCATGGAGGTCAAAGGTGGCAAATTTGAAATTGAGATAAAGGCAAAAATATGGAGTAAAAAACAATAAAATACATAAGAAAATAGCATCACAAAACTTCATAACTTTAGAAGCAAGTATGCTAGACCTTTGGTGTTTTCAGTATACGATACCCTGATATTACTAAAAAGTAATAATTATATATAGTAACTCAATTTAAAAAAAATGCCTCCCTCTGGTCTCCATGGATCGTGTCACATATAGTGTTGTCTGAATCACATACTGTGTGATTTTTATTATCATTGTTGCATTTCATGTTATTTTATATTTCAGCATACTTCTTTCTTTTATGAATGGACATGAGATTGTAATCTTGTGATAATACCTCGAAATTATTATGTGAAGTCAAAATTTACAGTGTATCATATCACTATTCTAAGATGAAAATAATTTAAAAAAATCATGTTTGGCAGGCTTTTGAGATTGTTACCTTGTGCAGCGCTCTATGTGCCCATATACAATAAGATGATATTACAATAGTTTTTTGTCGGATACAGGGTATACATGATATATACATTTAGGTCTTCAGTGCATAGTAGTGTGATATGCATGTGTGTGAAACTTTTAAACCAAAAACAAAATAAGTATTATGTAGTTAAGAAAAAAAATTGTCCTCGCACTTTCCATAGACAAAACAGTCTGTCAGATTAAATTTTTAAAGATCATAGGAAAAACACATGTATAGACCCAATTAGTTTAATAAAAGAAGCCTAATAGATTTGAAATGGGATATTTCTCTACCATATCACGAATTCATGTTGTAAAACAGTTTAGAAATGTGAAGAAACTGTTTAGAAACTTCAGGATATCAAAATTCTGAAAGCGAAAAATTAATATTGAATATATAGTGTTGGTATTCATGTTAAAAAAGAAAGAAAATTCAAGATTTTCAAGATTAGGGTAGTCGGGCGAGGACAAGCAAGCAGTATTGTGAAACCAGTTCTTTTTTGTGTGTGAACCTCAAACCAAAAATCATGGGTCTTTAAAGGCCAATTTTGTTGGCCAGGCCAAATATAAGGTCAAAGTAAGTCTGTGGTAAGTTGAAACATGATACATGTACCTATCATACAGCAAGAAATCTAAATCTTGGATAATAGCCCATCATGCAATGGGACTGTACACATATGTAAATAAAGGTCATCTGAGTGAATTTGCATTGTGGTTGAGTTTTAGGTAAGATTTTTGAAAGAAACTGCAATTTTAAAATGAAGAGCTTGTTTCCAAACCACTGCACAGTTTAAACAATACTGTTTGAGGCCTTTGGTTCCCAAATGAGAACAATTCTGTATATTGTTTACCAGCATTGTTGTGCTTGTTGATGGTACAACTCATTGTTGCTAACCCGGTGTCGTCACTTAACATTAAAAGGCGTAACGCATGATCGTTCCCTAAGTAAAAAATACCCCCTATTTTGCGCGGTTTCAAGAACATTTTCGTCATTATTTACCCCTATTTTACACTTTAAAACGGGTACAAATTAGCCTTAAAAATACCCCTATTTTTTGCATTTCAAGTACACTTTTACAAAAGTACCCCTTTTTTAACATTTCAAGAACACACACAGAAACACTTGTTCTGATTCATTGTCTTTTCTGAGAACTCTGTTGTCCTTTAATATATAAATGAGGAAAATAACAGAAAAATATATACAAATACATCCAATAGGATGCATCATCTGTTTTTACATTTGTATGATACAGTTATCAACAATGTAATTTTTCCTCCTTTTTTTTTTTCAAAATAAAGCTTGAATGTGACCAATACATAAACTGACTGACGAAAAATTACGAACTCTGGCATTTGCCACAAATTCCCTCACTCAAACCACTAATATCAGCCCCATCTTTAGATATTTTCAAGAATAACCTCTAGCTTGCCGGTCACCAAATAGTTAGCGATTTGCGATTTTCGCCCTGCTGACTTCAACTTCAGAAGGTTCAGAAGGAACAATTCCTTTATGATCAGGTGCCATTTCAAAGAGTTTGTGGCCTGGTTTGTGGGTACCCAGTTTGTCAAGGGTCCGGAGGCCGGGCGCGTCATTAATAAAGCCGATGAAAAAGGTCCCATGGAATCAGCGGCCAAACTGGGTAAGTCCCCAGTGACGTAATCGGTGTAAACAAACCATGAAACAAATAAAACCGAGTCGAGCGTGTTGCTGAATATTTAGGCCGGGATATTAGGAAAGCAAGTTTCACAAAACTGAAATCCGGGAGTAAATTGAGCGAGAAATGGTAAGATTTCTTGGGATTTCAACATTATCATGATTCACAAAAATATGTACCCTATTTTTTTTATTTCGAGTACACCGTTGTCAAAAACAACCCTATTTTTTAAACATTTTATGTTCGCGAACATAGTTTAAAAATAACCCCTATAAAAGTATGTCTGTGATATTTTAATTCTTCTACATGCTCGCTATGAATTGAGCAATGCAGTTTTTGCCAAAGCTCACTACCATTCATAAGATGCTGTGAACTACCAAATCACAACAGTTTAAAATAATTAATAACCTTAAGTTTTTTATTTATATTTTTTTGTTTTTAAAGCTTGTAATTTTGTTATTATTTTTAAGTTACTAGGTACATTAGTTATCTTGTTTTTGCAGCTGTAATGTTTTAGTATTAGTATGTGCTCAGTATTTTTAAGTATTTCATAGTATTTTAAAGTTATTTATGCAGTGTTTAGTTTATTTAGACCATTTTGCAACTTGTTTAACATGTTGACAAGAAAAATAAAAATGTACTATTGGCAGCCTAAGTAAACCAAGTTCAAAGGCATTGTTTGCAATATTTACCAAACCCAAGCATAAAATGTTTGGTTTAAAACTACTCTATATACATTGTGTGAATTCAATACTGTTATCAATAAATAAAAACGGATCTGATTCTGGAAAATATCTTGTGAATTTGTTTTATTTACATGTGAAGACCGCAACAGACTCCAGAGTACTTGAAGTAGAATATTCCTTGTAGCATGTCTTTGTTATTTATTCTATTCCCTATAATGTTCAAGGAAATGATGTTAGATGGTATAAATCAAAAATATGTTATGTAGAATTTAAAACTGATTTTATGTCAATAAACATTACTGGAGATAGAATGGGAATAGATTAAATAACGAAGACATGTTACACCGAAGATTCTACATCCATTAAAAAGTTTGTAGTGGCACTAAGTTGTATTTGGTAGCTTTTCATACTTTTAAAGATGTCAAAAAGATACATATATATACTGCACCAAAATAGACAATAAAACCAGGGATGAAAGTTTACTTTTGACAAAAAGCCTGAAAAACTGTGAAAATGACCAGAATGGCCCTAAAATGGGCTGTAAATAAAAGAAATTGCACGAATCTGGACAACAAAAAAGCCTGAATTCAGGAAAAAAACTTGAAAACCTGCATCCCTGTCAAACTAAATTACAAAATAAGATATTTGGTAGATAAAGCATTTTGTTCGGCGTATTTGGATACCTCATTCTTTACGATACGACTTTATTTTCCTAACTATAGCAATTTGAATTTTAAAAAAAGAGCTTTTCAAAAGTGAAAAAAATTTATGTTGATTTTCCCTCCCAAGCACACAGATATTGATCACATCGGAGTGAGCGTTCAACCGTTAGGCTTTATTGAAACTGTAACATTAGCAGAAATTGCCTTGGAGGAAATAATTATCTAAATTTGTCACTATTGTAACTACCATGTCATTAAAATGAGTGTAGCTAAATTTGCATTGTGCATCTATCAACTACTTTATTATGCAATTCTGATTGTGTCTTTAAAACAAGGCTTTTTTGTTTTAAGTGTTCGGATATTTTGGAACTAAAATATATAAACATGGATAGTATTTTGTATTATTCTTGCTATATTCTTGCATTCTCACCAAGGAAGGAAATAAATGACATAACAAGATCAGGTATTGGTGTAGGATGGGTTACATAAGTGCGGACTTTCTTTATGCGAGTAGTTTATATTATTTATAAAATAATTAAGTGATGACACAAAATAAGCTAAGAGTTCAAAGTTCATGTTTTGTTTACAAATCTTTAATAATTCATCACTTCGATGAACGAAATGTACATACATGTTCAAAAGCCGTCATATCAATTCTCAATTTGACAATATATTGGTACTTACTTGGATCACCGTCTCAAGATAACTAACACTAATGAACTCATACCCACAGGCATAGCTCAATGACCTCACATTTAACAAGTTAGCTCAAATTTTGTGGAACATGAGTTTTTTGTACCCAATACATCTAAAGGTCATTCTTTGAGTGTACTAGCATATTGGAGGCCAAGGAACTGTGTCACTATAATAGGAATTCCATTTGAATGAACGCAGCTTTCGATAGCGTGACATTTTTTTGCGTGATATACCGCGCAATGTACGCCAGCGTGTGCGACTGTGCGTGAGTAACACTGAAGTGAATCCAACCATGCCAATGCACTCTTGATTGGTTAGCATTGTATCCATGGTCGTGCATTCGTGTTGTAGTTTGGAAATACGCGATATACGATCGAGCTGGATCGAGTACAGCTGTTGAAAGCTGCGTTCATTCAATTGAAATTCCTACTATAGAGATTGTCATGTTTGAGATCTTAGTGTAAGGCTAATGAAAGTTGATCCCCAGTTTCCCGTTACATAGTTTTTCATGACTGGGTAGGTGACTGTTTCATTATTCATTATTCATTATTTTCAAACTTTCATTATCGGTGCAAAGTTAATACGGAATGCTATGTTTTGAGGCCCAAATAAAAAAATAAAGTATAGTAATGACCATGCTTCACTCAAATATTTTACCAACTTGGTCTTCAAAACAAACAGAACACACCTCCTCAACATCTAAAGAAACTTGCACGATGGACTGTGACAACTTGCTTTCCCCAACACAGCACCTCACTATCGAGAGATCAGACAGCGACAGTCCGGCAAATAAAACATTAAATGATTGACCAATGTCGGTTGTAATAATTGTCCACGGCAGTCGGACCTTGCCCTCCTCCTCCACCTTCACGGAAATCAACATGTTTATCAAAAACACCAGTAGGGGAAAGTAAATTGTCACAGTCAAAATGAACAAATAAACAAAATTGAAAGCAGAAATAAACTAAATCTGATAATTCGAACGTTCACATGGAGGTTGCTGGTAAAAATCATCACACAGGGTGCACGTGTTAATAATAAAACAATCATGCAAGAAATTGACAAATAAATCATTATTAAATACATATATTTGTAAGAAAAGCAGAATAAATTTGACTTTAAATTGTATTTATTTTATTTATTTTGGTGTTGTCTATATATATAGCGCGCTACATAGTGCACGGTAGAAATGCTTTCATATTTGTTCATACGTTGGTTCCCGCGAACTTGGCTGCCTGTTTGTGTTCGGTCTATCCATTTAGTGGTAGGAGAAACTTAGATGCAGGGAATTGCTAGTCTCCAGTAAATGCCCTACGATATCGCCATTTTACCACGTAGTTTATCCCAGCGTGTGCGAAGACTATTCGGGCCGGTCAGGGTCGCCGTAAAAGTGCTTAAAATACATGTCGGACCTGAAAGATGACATTAAAACTATCCTTTTTTTCTTCAAAACTTGAAAAATATGAAATAATGAAATAATGGAAAATAATGAAATATTTGATCGGCATTTTTTTCTGACCGGAGTCGGGTAACGGGAAACTGGGAGTCAACTTTCATTAGCCTAAGACGACAAAAAACCCGAACTACAGGCAGACTGACCTTTTTGGTCAAGTGTTTTTGTTTATGTTTTTGATGTGTTTTTTTTTTCAATAACTTTGCTAACATAGAGTCAAAATAAATCCACTTCCCCCTGGCTGATGTTACATGCATACAATATGTATGCATACATATGTATACAACATGTAACCTTTTTATGGGACACCCAGTATGAAGGATTCAGATACAAAAACCAATATATCCATTTTCTCGACTTCACAAATGTGATGTGATCTAGCAAAATCAGTCAGAAGTCGGAAATATTGATTTTGAAATATAGCCAAACAAAGGAAGTATTTCCTTTTGTTTCCTATTGTTTTGGAAACTCTTTAACTGCTCATATCTTTGATGAACTGGTTGTCCAAATTCAATGGGGTGTTCTGCGAAATGTAGTTTTGCAAATGCTTGTTACAATCCAATAAGAAACTGAAAATTGAATATGTCCAACTTCAGACTGATTTTGTTTGATCACACCACATGTAGCCAAATTTAACTCGTCAAATATTAAGAATACATAATTCAAAAATATCTGCTGTTATTAATCATGGTTTCAAAAATATACACAAGGAAACATTTTTATACCATGTAAAATCTGACTGGTTGAAAAATATGTGAAATACCAAATATCTGTTGGATTGCAGATTTGCTTCAAATGACATTTGACCTTTCAAATGTGCGGGCTAGCCCTGCTTTATGTAGCACATTTTTGTGCGGGCTAGCCCTGCCTTATGCAGCACATTTTTGTATTAAGCATGTATGCGAGTTGCAATGGCCTGGAAGAGTGTCAATTACAAGCTGGCATTATAGTAGGGTCTTCACACAAAAAGTTTGAAAATGGTGTTTGTCAACTTTAGAATCTGAAATCTTCAGACGTACCTTCACACAATTTTAATCTGTGTTTAAAATCATGTTTTTTCTTATGTCTTAAAGGCCGCTATAAATATCTGGCAAACACATTAAGTTAGGAGCTGTGTAAAGTTTGTTGGTATAGAGGTGAACAATAACTAAACATTGGCTTGATTATATTTTAAGCCTACTTAATTGGGTTACCCTTGAAAGTTTGCCTGGTCAACCCAGTCCTCCTTTAAGGTATGATAAATTTGTTATTGGGTTCAGGGTTGATATGGTAAGGAAAATACAATGGCCTATAACCAAACCATCTCTCCGTACCATCCAATAACTAAAATAATACATGTATAAACATCTTGGATTTTGGTTTGACAAAACCAAGTGAATTTTTTGCTCACTACAATATTTTGTCCTGCACATCTGAGGACTTCATCAGGTATGACTGATATGATCATCTGATCCACTTTCTCAGCAAACAATTTTCAGTGCAAAAGAGATTAAAACCACCGGAAACCACTCAAACTTGTTTGCGGGGAAAGTGGGTCGGATGACCATATCAGTCATACCTGAAGAAGTCCTCATGATGAGTAGGACGAAATATTGTAGTGAGTAAAAAATTTATCTATTCAACAAAAATAATGTGTATCTCTTACTGGAGTGATGCAATGAAAACTGTGTCACACTATTTAGCCCAAGTTATTTATTTTGACTTCCGGTCAGTTCCATCCTCTCCCCTGTGTTGCTGATAAATCCTATTATATGACAATATATACACAAGGGAGACATTGTTGCCCTTCTACATCCATTTATCACAGTTCCTCAACACACTTTTACAGATACAGCACTTGAGGGGGTCTTCAATACGCCATGAAATACCAGGTGCTTCTTTGGCTGAATAAGTTGCGTTAAATCACCAGGTGATGGTAGATGGGCTTGATTCTTTTCATGTGATAAACAATACGATCATACTCGTATTATACTTAGTAAGTGCGAAAGGAGCTTGCTGATAACTATAATATATTGAATTGTCTATATAGGTATTTTTTATGACCTAGGCACGGCAGCTGCAGCTACTGTCCTTAATCTTACTTTCCTCGCTGACTCCATCCTCTTTGCTCTCTCCCAAACTTCCCTTGTCAGTGATGTCTGCCCTGTAGATAAACTCAGTAACCTGAAAAAAAATAATAATAAAAAGTAAGTACATAAATAAAAAAAACATAAATAAGTGAGTACAAGTATTCGCCAAATCCTCATATAGGCAGGCATTCATGTCAGTCATTTATTTTCAAAATATGCAATGCATGCAGCTCAATTTGAGGTACCTCTTTCATCCCTCCCATTGGGAGACAGCAAGCAAACATCTATACCATTTTTAACCCTCATATTGCAGTGATGCCAACGGCCAACGTGTTACGGTAACTCTTCGGCTAGCACTTTGAGCAAATGCTAGCGATTTGAAGCTGTGCTCAATGAAATGCGCATTGAAGTCACTGCCCCATCTGGCTAAAATAATAGTATAGGTGAGTATTTTACTTTGATATATTGGGAAATGGCAACCTTCTTTAAACTTGGTCAAATTCAGTGCATTTAGAATAATAGTTTTCATTATTACACCTCATGCATATTCATGAGAGAATGACACAAATTCATTTCCCCCCTAGGTACTGATTGGCCCAATTTACCCTCCAGCCATGAAGTATTTGCATAATACTATATTCACCATAACTAGTGCCCATCCCTATCCACCCATGGCAACCTATTACATCAAATAAAATATAAGTGTCAAAGTACAAGAAGCAGCCATGTGATATATTATCATATATGTTGCATTTTGCACCACATCAACTCTTCATGATACCAACTATATATATGATATGAATATTTACCTTGCAATTACTAATAAACTGTGGAAGTCCTCCTGCGTCATACTGTTCAGATCTGCTTTGCGAGCCTCTACAAAATCATCTTCTACAATCTGTGTAACGAAATGTGAAGTACCAGTTTGGTGATCAGTTTTGTTTCACATGAATATAAGGGATTGTTGGGGGGGGTAAAAGGGGTGAGATAAAACAGGTTGGAGCATTATTGTTCGATTTCCAAGTGTACCTGTGGCAAGGGTGAAAATAAGAGCTTTTTGACCAGGACTCGGTTTGGGGAAAAAAGTGAGTCCTGGTTCACTTGTATTTCACGACCGTGACTCGACTCAAATTACAACACAGGACTAAATTTTTTGTTTTAGTAACCGTCAGAATGTAAGCCATGGTCCAATATCAAAAGTTACGACTCAACAGCCTCCATTCAACCAAAATGCATCAAATTCTGACCTCAATTTGCAGAGAAAACACATTTTGGTCCACAATTTTCTATTTCCTGGTTATCTTAGTATGTACAGACTGTATGGTGACGGGCTATGATTCCGGACAAAAAGTGTAGCCTGTGTCATGATTTTTATTCTCAATGGGCTACAATAGGCAAGTAACGGGCCTGAAACAAGGCCAGTAGCCCGTTTATTTTCACCCTTGGCCTGTGAAAAGACCATCATTCTCCTATTATGAATGCAATGGTGCCAAAGTGGGCGATTCATTGATTCGATGTGTTTCAAGTCATACAGCCCTTACAAAAATATAGGAATAATAAAAGAATATTTTGAATGGAAATATATATGGGACAAATATACGACAGCAGAAGTCAATCATATTTAAAAGTTATATCCCCATTTAAAAAGTTATTGCACCAAAGTTACAAGTTGAAATTACTCAAAAAGGTAAAGGTTAAGGTTCATGCCTTTATTTTATAGGCAGGAGTGCCCATCTCTCTTTTGAAGCGACTTTCAGGGATGAAAAACACTGACATAATTTCCTGAAACTGCTCTAACATTTCCTGAAAATGTGTATTTCCCTATATTTTGTACAGGGATGTTCCAAGCAAAATTTCCTGAAATCAGGAAATTTCATGACAATTTACATCCCTAGACTTTGGACCAGACTCATCCATGAATTATGTTGCTGCTGTGAGGTCCACTACTCAATAATGCACAACAAGTTTAGTGTCTGTTTACCTTCCCAGCACAAGCGAGGTGGAGAGTGGAGAGAGAAAATAGAGGTGAAGAGCCTTGTCTAAGGATTCGAACCTGCAATCCTCTGATTATGAGTCTGAGACTGTCCACTGCTAGACCACCTTGCTTTAATACTCAATATCCAAGTACATACCTTTTGAATGTCATCAGACAATGTATACTCCAAGAGTTGGATAAGACCAATAAATGTCCTGATCTTCTTGATGTCAATAGCACCTGAAGTAATCTGCTGTTGTATCGTATTCTGTATGGCGGCCATGTTGGGTGCGTCTGTCTTGGGCTGTATGGGCACTTGGCAATCACTCTACAAACAACAACATGGATATAGAAGAAAAAAGTTCAGAAATAGACTTCTGGTGTAAGCAGTTATATTAAAACAAATCTTATTAAGCCATATCTGAGAGCCATGGCAGAGAATCAAATTGTTAAAATCAAGATTTTGTGCTGGAATCATTAAACTCTCTACTAGTACTTGGCTTAGCTCCTTTTTTTAGGGGGGTTGATTTGATTTGTTCCCAGTTTCACAACCATTTCTAAACCAAGAAAGCCTCTTGCATAGCTCATTTTCATTGGGGTCCATTTGAACACAGGGACAGGTTTGGACAGTCAGGGGTTAAGCCATAATGCATGATTTCCATCAAATTTTGTCTGGCATTGTCTTATGCCCTGCTAGGTTTAAGCATATAGGCCGCCTCCTTCTTCATTATTCAAATTTTAATTTCTCAAAATCTCAAAATTCTGAAATAATATTCGTAATAGCTGTCAGGAAACGTTTCTGTCTATTTTAAACTAAAATAACAAGGTAAAGTGAAAGAAACCCCAATTACTATATTTGTTGTTTAATGCAGAGTTCTATCTATGCGGGACTTATTGAGCGACTTATGACAAAAATTATTATCAAAATTGCTCTGTTGACCTGACAAACACAACAAATTTGGCTGATTCCATTAAGGGGTAAGTTTGGACATGCGTAAACAATAATGCCAAAAAATCAGATTCGAAAAAAAAACCTAACCAATTTCATATTACAAGATCGTACCTTATGGCTTAACAATCTTCTCTTTTTGATTCCACTCGCAACCGAACTCTTCAAGTGTTCATGTCTGCAAATGAAATGCAGTCCCCATAAAGTTAGCATAACAGACTCACCGGTAAGAGTGATTTCCCTTCTGATAACACTAACACAGTCACGTTAGCAGGGAAGTCAGTTTTGTGGAAATTGAAGTCATATTCAACTTTCTGCCATGCTATCAAATTGCCCAATGCTGTCAAATTCTGCACACCTGCAAGATATAAGAAATATATTCATGAAAAGTCAAAAAAGATAATACTTATTATGAAGAACCTTCCTTCAACAGGGAAGGGGTCCTTGCTCAAAAATTTAACGAGGACATGCGACAAATCAATTAAGAAGGTCACATGCACAGGTCAATCAGTGGGCACTGATGATATAACTTGCAATGCATTGTGTTATTGTAATCAACAATAAAACACAAAGACCAGATTTTAATTACTTGTTTTTTGTTTTAATTCTGTATTTGACTTAAAGGAGGATTTCGTGATCCTAGCATCCTCTTTTTATGACATTTTTCAGTAGATATCCACGAAAAAAGCTTATTTCCAAAATTTCAGTTGATTCCGATTTTGCGTTTGCGAGTTATGCATGATAATGTGTATTACACTGCTCCATAGACAATGTGTTGTAATTTCACCAGAACGAAATTCAAATTTGGCGAAATTTTTGCTAAACGAATTAATCTGCAAGAAATATTTGGTACATAAACATTATGTAGCCAGAGGTATCCAGTGGTGTACAAATCTCAACTTTTTTGGGAAAAGTGGGGGGATGAGGCTGTGGATCACTAAATGCCCCTTTAATAATTAACAATGAAATACTGAATGAAAGTTGGCAACAACATGCTTGGATTGACAAAAACAGCAAATTTTGTGAACATCTAATTTGCTTAAATTATGATTATGATCGAGTATAGGAGTCTTGAAACGTACTAAATGACAAAATAATCCATGGATGTGTCATGACAAAAAATTATTATTATATTATACTAGATTTCGCGGTTCTCGGGTTGGGTGGTTCTCGTGATAGGACTTTCTCTAATTACGCAACACCCATTACCCATAGGCCTACCTGCCCTGACCTTTTAAACTATGATATACGTCTTTCAATGATCAAGACTCAATTTGACACAATAATCAACTTAGTAGTTTTGTAGCTGTGACGCTTACTTGGCCGTAATCTGGAAACCCATCGTTCGCCTCCTCCAAGCCCTGTCCTGCTACCACATATGAGCCCCTCCCCCCCAAAAAAATACCTCGGAAATAGTCCCCGAAATAGTCATGTTCTGAGTAATAGGCCTCTGCACGTGTGTGTTGAAAATAGGCCTATTGATCCGATCAGATGCACCTGCACGATTAGCCACACTGTAATGCTTTCTGATGCTTGCACCGCGCCCGTTGGTACTCTGCGAACTATACGCGATAGCGACTGCGTGGACTTCGCGATGCGCGCACCTTGAGCACGCGTTAGTGAGCCGCTTCGCACGCCGATAGCGCCATGGACAGAGGGACGGACGGACGGACACGCCATAAGGCCCTTCGCACTTGATTATTAGTTTCCTGTTTACCGCCCGCGTCCAAAATTGAAAATCGCAAAATAATTAATTATTTTATTTTTATTTCCCATTTTCTCCTTTAAAATAACTTTCAACTACTTCTACTTGCCATTTTCTGACTTTAATAATATCAACAATAATGATGAATGAACAAAGAGTACAACTCCACCTTCACTTATAAATTTATAAAATCAAATATTGTTGTGAAATAATTAAATGCCCGCTCTAGTCAAAGCGAGTCAATAGTTGCTTGTAATAGTTCAAACTAAATAAAGAAAATAAAAGATAATTAATAATTAAAAGTCACCTCGTCCCTCTTTCAAAATCTTCAACAGGAAACTAATAATCAAGTGCGAAGGGCCTAATTAGTATTAAGATTATCTGAATCAGGTATTCCAGTTGAAATCCATACACCCTCTATGGGAGACATAACTTTTATCTCCCGCACAGGGAGTGTGAATTTCAAACAAGGATACGTAAATGGGAGACTCCATTTGAAATATACACCCCCTGTGTGGGAGATTAAAATCATGTCTTCCACAGGGGGTGTATGGATATCAACTGGAATAGGCCAATGTCCTTACCTGTTGCATCCAGCTGGCCAGGCTCCATGGCGGTCTCATCAAGGATAAGATGCGTCCTTTCTGTCAGTTGGAGGGCGCCAGATTTCAGTCGGTTCGCAGAGTAATCCTTCTTGGGACTTATCAATGATGAATTCATGTTTTGTAATGACAGCGGGAAGACATGAGACTGAAAGACAAAATCAATTGATATTTTATACAATTGTCCAAAATTATAAATTTATAGCACTTGGTAGAAACGTCACACCAGTGTATAACAAAATAAAGCCTGTTTTGAAACTTTTATCACTTTGGTCCATTGGGCTATTCCATTTAAATTCCTCACAACCTCTGTGAAAGATTTAGGGAGTATGAGTTTTGAATAGAATAGACAGATAGGTAACTTCCATTTGTAATACTCACTCCAATTGTGGAAGATATAGGTAAAATCATAATACAGGGGGAGTATGGGTTTCAAAATAATTAACCCTGACCATTTGCATTTGAAAAATTCCCCCTGTGGAAGATATTTCCAAAATCTTCCACAATGGTGTGTGGATTTTAAATGGAATAGCCCATTTGAACACCTGGGACTGTCAGAGGTCAATACCCAACTTTTCTCAAAACCTACAATGTTTCAGGTATGGCTCCTCTGTACACAGGACCAACAGTTTAACATCTCCTCCAAAGGACGGAATTCCCTCATGCTTCACATACCCAATTCTGAATGCACCATATTGGGCTGAAATCTTAATTTAATCTACATTGTTGCCAAATAAATTCAGACATTTAATTTTTTCCAGGTCTTGTGATCAATAAATACTCACCTTACAGACCAGTTCTTTTATTTGGTTGCTAAGGAGTGAAATGAATTCAGGGCCAGCAGGACAGCCACTCAGATTTAGACCAAATTTGCCCAGGGCTACAACATCTCTCCTTGCATACCTAGGGAGAAATATATAAGAGAACACAGTGACTTATCTGCGTGACTTGAAACAGCAATGTTATTTCGACATATGTGAGTATCGATATTTATTCACCCGAGTTATTTCTGAAACTAGTCCCACAGACATGATGATAGCAGGCATTTAACAACTTAGTTCAGGATATCTGTTGTCAAATGGTTTTAAAACTTTATTTTGTCAAAATGGAGGCCACACATGCCATGGCACAGATGAACAACATTGTTATGTATACTGTATATCAGGAAATTTCCCCGGGGTTGATTTTCACGCTTTTCAACGTAGAACAGGCATTGCGAATATTCAACCCCACAAAAATATTTATTACACATAGCACTTAATGTGAATATATGGAAACACAAATTAAACACCCACTAAACTATTCTGAATTGATAAAAACACGAAAAATTTACCCAGTGAAAATATCACAGTGTATAGTATTTCTCATCCCTCTACAACATGTATATTACTCGAATGTCAGTTCATACGTGCTGGTGATAAACAATTTCTAAAAAGAAGTACAAGTCAACTGCCCCAGCCGCAAACCCTCTGCTGTCGCAGGGCATAAAACAGATTCTCGCTTTAACATTGACTGAGAATCCACAAAGGTTTTAGATAGAGAATACCCCCGTTTAGTGTGGGCATCCAGATCAAGAAGAAATTGCCAAAACTAAATTGCGATCAAGGACTGGAATTGCCAACCTGATACATCATAGGACTTCTTCTGATGAGGATGTGTGTCACACATCGAAAATTCAGGGTTAGTTGAATCCTTGTGCTGAAAGTCAGTTTAAACTTTTAGAAACAGGTATACCATAAGAACTCGATAGTTAGCATATGTGCTTAATATCGAGCGCTTTTAAAACATGCAAACATGAAGAGCCCCATCCACAAGATTGTAAAGGGTTTTGACAAAATCATCGATACACATAGTTTGTGTTTCAATCCCATTAGCTCAGTTGGTAAAGCGCCGGACTATGGTACAATTTCGTGTTTTCAAAAGCGCTCGATAGTAAGCACATATGCTAACTACTGAGTTTTTACGGTATTGTATATGTTTGTCCGAGCAAATACTTACACACATGATATGAGATGAAGTAATAAATAATCAGCTGCAAAGGCATCTCCAAGGCACAGTTGCTGTAGCAACAATCTTAGCTGATCCCTGATAACTCCTGCTTCTTGTAATACACTATCAACAACTGTAAGAAATAAGGTCAAATAATGTCGAGAACTGGTTACAGAAAGCTATTTAAAAGAAATGCCTTACATGGTTACGTTTGACTATGGAACATACTAATTGTAATATTTATACCATTCTATCCTAAGGGTATAACCGTAAATATTCACCTAATGGGGCATATAGGCTCCCTTAATTGACATAACTGGAGTTTTTGGTACAAACTAAAAGTGCCCTCACATAAAATTCAACACCAGCAAATAAGGGCACAGAAGTTCTTGTTGGGATTTTCAGAGGTAGGAGCTCTATATTTGTTTGTGAAATTACCAAAGGATTTTTTAAGGATTCAACATGACAACATGCGAACATACAAAAAATCAAATATTTTTTTGTCCTTGTGTGGGGATGTTCGTCCCTGGAGGGTGTTCTCCCTGGTTGAAGGTGTACGGGGATGTGCCGCGGTTTGGGGGGGTACCTTTTCAGCAATTTTTGTATATCGATGGGTTGGTTTTAAGTGAAGACCAATGCGCCCAATTGGGTGCATTTTGGGTAAGTGCCCTTAAAAACTTTGTGAAAAATGAGTAAACTGGTGGGTTGCAAAAAGTAGGTATGTAGAGAAAGTGAGCATCCGAAAGTCTGCACCCCGGCCCCACCTGGAGTATTTGTCTCTCTGTACATGTATATTTGTATAACTTTGGTATATTTTTATAATACCTTTATATATGGCTGATTTACCAAACTTAGGCTTGGGGCTATTCCGGTCCATGGTGTTGCAAGCTATGTCGCTACTAATCAAGATTCTGAAAAAAGGTAACTTTTTAAGCAAACCTTTATATTACTATACTCACATGGTTTAGTCTCTGGTGCAGTCACATTCTTTGGTAATAATGGATTAACATGTTGTAATCTCTGTGATAGTATCACATGTAACCTAGGCACTAGTGATGGTGGCGGTGAATGGGCTGATTCTTCCTCGATGCCATCCATAACTTCATCGGGTTCACCAACTGCTGATGACGAGCTGTTCAAATAAGAATTAAAATAACATCAACTGTAAACCAAGATTAGAGATAGTTTCCTGAACAATGTAACTCCACTTGAAACATCAGCCAACAGTAAAAGAGTAGCAAAATGGGAGGAGAGATCTACAAATCACCCACCAACTTTGAATATTCCTGTTGGCGAAGAACTACCACCTGCTGCAGATGCAAGTTGGGTTGAATGGAAATGCCTTAATAGGTTAAGGTCTGGTGTAGGAAGATGTAAAGTCAACCTCAGCAAATGGGGATATCGAAAGAACACAGATGTAACCTGCGATTGTGGAACAGAACCACAAACAATGGATCACCTACTGTGTTGCCCTCAACTGGAGCAAACATGCACAACTGCTGACTTAGCAGTTTACAAACAATGAGAATGCTGAAAAATGTGTGCAGCACTGGCTGAAACACATTTACTCTTGTGCCGTGAACACGCTAAGAAGAAGAAGAACCAAGGTTAGACTAGAGACTCTGGAATCGCTCCATGCCTAACTTTGGTAAATCAGCCACAATGGATTGTCATACATGGGGAACAAAATAATGCACACCTCCCTTAGTTTGGATTATGGCTGTCTCCTTATAGTTCTTCATGGATTACGGTAGGATTTTATATTGAATATGACTTTTCCGGTTAAAGCAGGTGTAAGTTTTGGGGAGAAGGGCACAAAATTGCCTTCCCTGGAAAAAAGGTCCACTTCAAAATTAACAACCCCACCCCCAAAAAAAAAAACAATCCTACGTACGGGCCTGCCATCAACCATTCCAAAATGCACACAACATCCCAAAATCAAGTATTGCTATGCACCAAAGAATCATCACAACAATAATATATATATGGCTAGTGCACGAAGGTCCTACCTGTAATAGCTGCTTTATAAACATTTCAACAATTTCTTTATATTATATATGCAGGCATGAGAATGTTCAGGTATAAACCCGAATTCAGGCTTTTTTGTTGTCCACATTTCGCACTGCCTTTTAATTTCAGCCTGTTTTTGGCCTTTTTAGCCCAATTTCATACACTTTTTCAAACACTTCAGGATTTATCATGGATGATCATTTAATATGCAGATTCAGGGTTTCTCTAGCAGAAGTCAATTTGTGCCGAAATTCCTCCCCACAATGCAATAAGCGTATTGCATAACAATAGATACAGTTCGGAGGTTAATCCATCTCCTTTGTTATGCAATGCGCCTATTGCATTGTGGGAAGGAATTTCGGCACAAATTGACTTCCGGTAGAGAAACCCTAACTTCTCATGCCTATATTTGGCAAGTGAACGAAGGCCTACCTGTAATAGCCTACCTGCCTAATTAACATTTCACCATTTCTGCATACTATATCATAAACATATACATAAAAATATGATACCCGGCAGCTATTGTTCCCTACTTACCCATTTTGGTGTGTAAATGTAGCCAGAACTGGATCAACTGATAACACTCCAACAAATTCTACCATCTCGTTCACTTTGAAAGCATCTAAGGTGTCATAAACCTACATGGGGAAAAGTAAATTAATCAAAATTATGTGGTGGTTATATGTTACATGTATCTTACAATGATGTCATTTGCAGGGATGATATTTGGGTGATATTAGTGCCGGTTGTTTTATCAGCTGTGTGGGGGTGTGTGTGTGTGTAGGGGTCTGAGAAGCCCAGCCCAGATATGGACTTGCAAGTAGTTTGTGGAGCTAGCATTTTGGAACCATCTTTGCCAGTTCTTAATAAACGTCACTGGCTGCAAGTTAGACAAAGAATTGATTTCAAATTGAATTTTAACATACTTTTTATTAAAGCTTGTACATTTTTTTATAAAATACTATCCTAAAATCACTTAGGTATTTTTTATAGCAAACGAAACAAGTGACCAAAAATTCCTTCACTCAAGCTTCAAAGTCACGATATCTGTTTTTGAGTTTGAGTCTTGGGAGAATAGGTCAAAAGTCAACTAAATTGTCTACTTTATACCACAGGTTTGGCAAATTACCTTAACAAGACATGCTGGTCCTTTCTCTCCAGCCAAAGGGAAATTTAAATCAACGCCTCCTCCCGGCCTCCCTTGCTGTGTACTACTACTAGCGCCCTCGGTCCTCGTCCTCTTCTCAGCTTCGGAAACTTTGCTGGTTTCCATGGCATCCCCGCCTTCTGACATTGTAGCTTCCGATGATGCTAGGGGAGGTACTTCATCTTCTTCCAAAGCCCTTTTAACCCTGGACTGCTGTGTTGATGTTGAAGGGGTTGGTTGATGTTGGCAGTTTTCTGCATAAGCGTGGGTGTTGGTTAAGGCAAAATGCAATACATACATGTAAGGCTAAAGATTGGTTGCCCTTCCAAGACAAAAATTTAGAGGGTCAGTAGGTCGATCTTTTTGTTTTTTCATGGGCTCTTCCTTGATTTTTCCTCCAATTTGAAAAGGCTAGTATCGACAAATGCTTATCATTTTATGGCAAAAAAAAAAGTGTGTTTTTGGACAGGATTTAAATGGAAATACTTCTTGTTTTTAATCAAATATGCATTTAATTAATAAAATGAGTGAATAACAAATATAAAATGTCCTTGATACTGTCCAAAGTTAAGGTTTCTTCTAACAAAGTGATTGGGAAAAAAAACCGACACAAGATTTCTAATTTTTGGGTCAGTCTCTGAGAGCAACCAAACACATTTTTTTTGGCCTCAGAGGGCTTCAGGCAGCCCTTGTATACATACATATAGGAATAATGTAGGAAAATTTTGAATGAGGACAAAAAAAATAGGCCAGCAGGTGTGAGCAGTAGTCAAATGCAGTGGGTATCAGAGACCAGTAACTATTGTTTTAAGGGAGAAAAGTACCAAAGATATAATTTTTGCAGCTTTGATGTTAATCATAAATCCCATAATAGAAAAGTGGATTAATGTTCTTAAATTTAACCATATTGTAGAATTTGCTGAGGAGGACAATTTTGACGTGATTGTAATGAACTTTAGTAAACTTACATACCCTGCAAAATCAAGAATTAGGTGCTGTAGTTGTGACAAAGATTTTGAATAAAATGACTTAATAAGACTTATTGCTCTCATCTGTCCTCTAATCTGGGGTCCATTTCACTTAACTTTACAAAGCTTCGTAAGTCTAGAAATTGTTCGTAAGTTACGATGAGTCGTAAGTTCCATTTCACTAAACTTACTGACGAACTGCACCATTCGTAAGTAATAAGGATTTACTACCCTTCGTAAAGTTACGAATAGGCCTACCTAATACCAGACAGTTACATGAGTTACGAAGGGTTAAAAACTTAGTGAAATGGACCCCTGGTATTCATGCATACCGGTATGAGGAAACAATGATATAAACAAAAATGATTTACAAAAGGATATTTGTTTGACCCATTCATTCTCGGCAGGTATGGGTACACAATACAATGTCTGTCTGTCTAGCGTTACATTGTTGGGTGATTCCATGTTGATACGTTGATGTGTCACACACTCGGCTACATCTTGGTATTTCCCAGATTTCAAAATCTGAAGATAAAAAAAAAAGATAATGGTAGGAAAGAAAAAGAGCAAGGTATATATCAACTTGATATGTGGATGGGGTAACAAGTAAAATAGTAAAAGTAGAAACAGTTCGATAGCTAAAATTGACCAATTCCAAGGCTCACAGAAGTGTTAAACCTGCAAAAACAACAGGGATCAATGGGGATACAATAGTGCACTGGAGCAAATGATAAAAATCACTGCTTAAGCAGACACGATATATACCCAATATTGGGCAAAAAAATACCCCTTTTGTGGTTTTCAATGACTAGATAGAACATTCGACTTTGACAAGTTACAAGATAAACATTCCTATATATAGAGGTAGTCATTGTGACGTCAATGCCGCCATCTTGTGGGTACGGAGTCTCTTGTTGCTCAGATCACTGCTGTTGATGCTTGACTGAAGAGGTACGTCACACACTGCGACTTCCGCATAATCGGGGGAGTAATGTCTAACGCATGACATGCAGAACGGCAGTACCCACAATATGGCGGATCCCGCGGAAAAGGCTGACAGCCTCTATTATGATAATAATCTCACTAACGTGCAAAATGTCTCTTACCTTAGTGCCTGTGTTTTTGTCTTGTACTTCATACACACCCAGATAGAACTCTGGGTCATAGGTATCTTGCACCATACACCTGAATCGTACCAGGCAGTTGGGTTTCAGTTGATGTAATGGGCTACTATTCAGCGAAGGCACCTAGGTACAAAGCATTAACAATTTGAGTTATCATGTTAGTTCCATTAACATTAACACTACCAAAAAGCCACAAAAAGCTACAGCAGCAATCAATCCACTGTGAATTAAGCCAGGGATTTTCGGGTAATTTTGTGCCCTGGCACGCGACACATTTTTTGTGCGGGTAATCGAGTACCCGAAATTGCAAAAAAGGGGTTTTTTTTTTGGTTTCGGAGTGTCTCTGGACCTAGAGCTAAATGCTAAATCATTCATGGATGGAATTTCGGGTACCCGGGCAGGGAAATTTCTGCCCGGGTAATGTAATCTCGGGCGGATACCCGCAAGCCCTCCCGAAAAGCCCTGCCTTACTGTGAATACAATTACAAGTATTCCAAGTGATGCAATTGCATCATCAAGTGAAACCACTTATGAGCATGGAAAGCTTGGTCGGCTATCGTAATCCTCCGTGGCAAGGTATGGCTGTCCGTGTGTCTAGCACCTGAGGGGTCGGTCGGGCGTTCAAAATCGCACCTGAGAAAATGAAAATTCTCTTCAGTTTCTTTCTTCCTTCCCTCTTTCCTTCCCCTCCACCAAAAAGCCTCAGTGGAGTTAGGGTTGTACAACCCCTTTTTCCACTCGTCAGGAAGTCCACTAACCCTAACCCTACATGTACATTGTACCAACCGGTGCAATGAAGTTTGACCTAATTACATGTATGTACAATAAAAAACGATCTCATCCTTATTTTTAGGTCTCCTATGGGAAACTAAAATGATCCAATGCTGCCAAAAACAGTTCTACCAGGGAGCACCAAGCTGATTATTAGTTAACTTACCCATTCCAAAGTATTCTTATCATCCAGTCTTCTTTGAAAATACTCCACCACTTTGTTGGACCAGTCTTTGTTGCTATGATCTGAAAAATAAATGATAATGTATGTGAAAAATGAAAGTCCCAACTTGTTATGGTACCGTAGTCACCAGCTACATGCATGTACATGTAGATGGGTCAGTTCCGTTGAAAACGTGGAGCAAGTTTATTCAATTTAGACAATAGATTCATGGGTGTGCAATGAGCATTTCAATTGTGTGATTTCCATTTAGAATGTGAAACTCTGTCTTCAATGATAGTCTGTCATTTATCTGACAGGTAAGCACAGGGGCCCAATGGTTAGGGTGCGAGCTTCATATTCGGAAGGTTGTGGGTTTGAGCCCCACCACGGCCGGTGTGTTGCATCCTTGAGCAAGATAGCTTAATTTCCAATTGCTTCACTCCACCCAGGTGTAAAATGGGGAACTGCTGGGGGTAATCACAATCTAGGTCGCTGATAGTACCTGCGCATCAGTTCAACAATTGCGCACTTGGTGAAGCGGAAATGATTCCGACATATCCAAATGGCAGCGGAATAATTGTTGAAGTGTGCTGATAATTAGTTCATGCCTAGCTGAAGCGCACATTAAATCAAACAACATTTATTTATTATTTATTTTATCTGTTGGCCATTTGATCATGACCAGGGACAGGCGATTTGCGCGGAAAAAAATAGCAAATTGCGCGGAACTCTTTTTTCAGTGCAAATCATGTATCCCTGCCTATAGGAAAAAAAATAGCCAATTGCGCGGAAAAAAAGTTCCGTGCAAATCGCCTGTCCCTGATCATGACTCTCAATTGAAGACCGAGTTTGAATCATACATCCTTCCTTGCAGTTCCAGACTAGTAATATAGCTATAGGGATTTGTACTACAATCCTGGCGGAAATTTGTTGCCACACCAGAACGTGCTGGTGTTAAAATCAAGCAATCACCAGAGCTAAATATGTGACAGTACCGCATTATCTTTGTATAATAGTTGCAAAAATGCATGCACATTCATTTTAGACTCCCCTTCCCCACCCCCCATTTGTCAATGTTGGGAGACTGTTAATGTAGATGATGACTACTTACAAATCAACATTACAATAGGGGGCGGGGAAGGATGGTGGCCACTTAATGCTTTGGTGTGGCAACATTTTTCGCCAGGATTGTACTAGCTTATACTGGGGGCAGACCAATAGCGGTTATCTTTTGAGCCTTTCATGATCAACCACTGATGCATAGCATAGTCAAGGTTACTCAAGAACTCTAGCTTCGAATTTGCACTTATAGTTTTGCTAGAGTGCTTTGCTATCATTTTTCAGTCGGACAGCGGTGTAATTTTTTTGCAAATTTTTGCACCGGAGGTTATTTATTCTGTTAATGTTGAAATTTGGATGAAAGTTATTTTGATGTGTCAACTGTATCTTTTGAGCAAGATTTGCCTATTTTGGAGAATCTAAAATTTTGCTGAAGTGTAATTTTAGCAACATTTTTGATGCAATCTCCTGTTGTGATTGGCCAATTGGCTGTGTTTACTTCTGAACTTCCATTGCTTTACACGGTGTCATGCTTAAGCGAATCCGACTACATTATTGAATGTGAAGCTATCGGTAAGCAAATTCTTGGCTAGACTTCTCGAGCAAGGTTTGTGATTGGTTGCAAAAACCATTCATTGCAATCATAAGCCAATCAATGAACGCGACCGCCTTTTACAGTATTAATTAATGACAATGTGACCCTGCCAGCAAAGTACATCTAACCTGATTGGTTTACAAAACTACTTGGATAATTGCTAAGCCAGTCAGCGTGCTTGATGCTTAACAACCTCGTAGAGGTTTTCGAGAGGTGAATTTATATGTCGAACAACTGAATACAAGCACAACGTGTGGACCAATATATTTTTGTAAACATTTTAGGCCTATAACAAAATGTATATTTCGTACAAATTGTACAACTATAGTTTCTACCCTATGACCTATAAAAGTGTCCGCAAAAAACTGGTCATCGCAAGTATCTTTGATGCTGAAAACTAAGGATATTCACGCAGGGACAGGCCAAAAACCTTACCTCGATCGTAAAATCCAGCCGATGCATGTCGTAAATAATTCATTATTCCATTGTGTAAATGTCAGTGATTGTGTCCATGTATTGTTATTGCACCTGCGATCTCGCGCAAGAGCAGTTCTCAAGCTGAATTTATACTCGATCGCTGGATCACCACGTGAATTCGCCTCTTCATTGATTGGCTTACGATTGCAAAGAATGGCTTTTGCAACCAATCGCAATACGGGATGTAGAGTTGGGCGACTATCACTTTTTTCCTAGTCGACAGCAAATAGTCACGACTACGACTATAGTCGCGACTATCTGTGGTTAGAATTGGACCAAAAAATCGGGTGAAAGTTTGGTGCAAATTTACAATAAAAGGTCAACAAGACCAATCTAATGATGATTTATAGACTTTATCAGTTTATGATTATTGTTTGTATAGTGTTACTATTGGTAAGACAATGACTAAATGTTTTTATCACATTTTCACAGTTTATATGTAAGTATTTGGTTGGTTTTAGTGCAGATATCTGGCGCTTTTAACATGATTTTGTAACATTTAAATATAGTTCCATTTGACGACTTTTGGTTTTCAATAGTCGTAGTCGCGACTACCAGTAATAGTCGCAACTAACGACTATTGGCAACTTAGTCGCCCAACTCTAGTTATATGATGCCCGGCGGAAATTTTGCACACGTCCATGATGACGTCATGCCCCAGTGCCACGAGGCTGGCTTTTCTGCGAAAGCTAGCGAGTGGTATAAAGTCAGTTTCACACCTGTGATTTAATGAAGCACATCATAAAATCTCTGAGCACATCCACAGCGCATTTGACAGATAAAAATGAAATTGGCAATTCTGAGCAACAGGATTCCATGAAATGGACGATTATGTAAGTTATTCTGCAGAATCGGTAATAATTAACAGCTGGTCTGCTTTATTTGAAGTGCATATTGAAGTTTGTAAGTTTGTGACTTCGTATGTTAGGCCAAGTAAAATAAAAAACATGTTTCACGTCCGGGTTTTTGAAAAAAAAGGAGGAAGAGGGACTTTTTATTTTTATCGCAAAATCAGTGTAAATACCCATAATTAGAGCTGTTTTAGCATATACAATAAATGCCTGGAAAAAGGAGGAGGCCTCATGAATTTTATTTGTTGTTCTGAGAGATAGGCCCCCTCTAACTACCACAAAACCTTATAAAAGTGTTTCTTGTATATTAGCTACATGTAGGCTATAGAAAGTATCTCTACTTCATAGACACATTTTTTGAAAAGTTATAACTGAATTTCAAAAAATAAAAATAAAATTGAAGAAACCTCAAAAAAGGAAGCGGGAGGGGACGTGAAACATGTTTATTTTTTTATTTGGCCTTATGTGCAATTGATATTAATATGGTCATTTTCACGGTAAAGGGTGTAACTTTGGATTTTTAACATTTTAATCCGTAGTGTTCTAATAAAGCCATAGAATTCCATGATTTTTTTTTTTTTTTGTCATCTAGTTAGCAGCTACCTTGGGTAGCATAATCAGCTTTGGGAGTTACTGCGTTCAGTTTTAGCAGGCTTAAATGTACTTAATATTGCCATTTTGAAAAACTATAAAAAACAGTAACATTTTTGTAAAACCCTGTGTTTTAATTTCTTCAGTTAGTTCATGGATAATTTTTCTTATCCTGAAAGTACAGTCACATGTTCAGTAAACACTGCCACATTAGATTTAATTGTGAACAGCCCTGTATTTTTTTTATTTGTCTTCGATATTTGTCGTTTCGGAGGCTTCATTTTCCGTTAACAATTTCGGAGGCTTCATTTTCTGTTAACAATTGTTAACAAACTTTGTGGGTGTAGCTTTGGTTCATAATTCTTGGTTATTTCTTCACTTCTTCTTGATGCATAACAGTTGTTATCTTAACTTGAAATGGGTAACAAAAATTAGTCGATTTGCAAGCTTTTAAAATTTTTATAAAATCTTGACTTCAAAGAGCCGTTTTCCGTTAACTTTTTGAAGCCTCCGAAACAAACTGTTCAACAAGCTTGTGCAAATATAAATAAAAGAGCTCATCAAATCCATTTATCAAAATGTAGCAAAGTAGATCCTCAAGTCACATGTTTTTAAATCGTGGAGATATATATCACCGTTTGAAAATGGGACCCAATACAAACTTTCCGTTAACAATTGAAGCCTCCGAAACAAATGAAGCCTCCGAAACAACAATAAGATTAATTATCATCTATGCATATTGGTGTGTTTCATACTGATATCTGCATTGTAATTATTACTTGATATGTGTGCAGAATGTCATAAATTAAAAAAAATTTGACATTATGGTTAATGTTTGAAAAATATACTGATATCCAAAAAAGCCTGTTTCGGAGGCTTCACATGCAAAAAACACCATACTAAAACAAATGGGTGAACAAATTAACATGTGATAAATCTACAATATCTGCCGCATAGAATCATTGATTCAATATACACAAGAAAATAACAGCTTACATGTAGATGATCCCAACACTGTTGTTTTCAAAAAAACTACTTCTGCAATGTTTAACAATTGTTAACATGAAGCCTCTGAAACAAAAAAAATGACTTGCTGTGATAACAGTGTTCGATTTAGAGGGGTTTTACATGCATTTGTGCATGTAACTTTGGCTCTGTGCATGTAGAATTTTGCCTGTGCATGCAAAATTTGGTGTTATTCAGCCCATTTTGAAGAAAAAATCAGAGTTGTGCATGTAAATTTTATTTTCTAAATCGAACCCTGTGTGATAATTTAATTTTGTCACAACTGAAATTCAATACTTAGAAGCAAAGCATGAAAATTGGTAATTGTGATATTTTTTACCTATTTTTTTATGTCAACTTGTAGTGGTTAGCCAAATATTTTACTTTTATGATCACCTGTGTTGTTTTAAACTGAAGCCTCCGAAACACAAATCGCTTGAATTGCCAATTCTAAAAAATAAGTCCAATTTCTGTGAAACTTGGCTGGGAGGTTCCTTTCATCAAGTAGTATTTGTACATGAAGTTAGACATTCAAATTATTTTAGGAACCCAATTAAAACTTAAAAAATATGTTCAAGGTTTGGAAATTTCCATTGTCACTTGATGTTAAAAATTTTCAAAACTGCAATTACAAACATAGCAAAACATGGTATAAAATTTAACTTATCTGTTGACTTACTTTGGAATGGGATTTCACATGTGTTCCAGCTTTCATGTCATAATTTTCTGAGGTTATGTAAAATACATTTTTTCTTAGATTTTAACCAAAATGTTATGGAAATGTCAATTTTTTTTTTATTAGAAATCAAAAGGTTTAAGCCTTGAAACATTATTTTACTGGAATTTAAGTTGCTTCTATGCATGATTTCAGTAAACAGATATATTTAAGTGGTTTGAAATTTTGACCCAAAAAATCAAAAGTTACACCGTGAAAATGACCATATAAGCTTAAATTGGCAGGCTGTCATGCAATTTATCCGTCTCTTCCGAACATATATTGACGTTCAGGGCAAGTCATACTGAAGTATGACTTGCCCACACAGGGTATAAGGTGAATTCACATGGTGATCCAGCGATCGAGTATAAATAATTCAGCTTGGCAACTGAACTGGTTTCGCAGCTGCAATAACAATACATTTGATTTGCTCGAGAAAAACTATCTACGAATTTGCTCACGGATGCCCTCGCAAGCTTTGCCGTTACGTTAGTGAATATTTCGAACAACAATACATGGACACAATCACTGACAATGACATTTACACAATGAGTAAGTGTTTAATGAATTGTTTATGACATGCAGTGCATGATCATCAATGATGAATCACTGGAATATCCTTAGTTTTCTACATCAAAGATGCTTGCGATGACCAGTTTTTTGCAGACACTTTGGTAACAGGTAACTTTTATACGTCATATAGGCATGATAGGGTAAAACGATAGCTGTACTGTGTCTGTTTTTTGTACAAATGGTCATGTTTTTTGAGGTGGGACCCAGTTGTGTCACATCTTGCAATTTGTCAAAAATCAACTCCTATTTTGTATTTCTGACTATATTTCAAAAAGTTTTCACCCAAACTAGTAAAAGTATACATTTTTAGAAAGCATATATTGTCATGATTGCAAATCTGTAAAGTTTGAGTGGATATACAGGGTGTACCAAAAAATATACAGGGTGATTCCATTGAAAAATACCGAAAAAATTTACTTTCTTTTACCACTCCAATATTTCTACATAGTATATTAAATTGGAAAATGAACTTGATATTTGGAATGTACACAGTTATTCCTTTCATTAAATATATAGTTTGCACTATATTTGTTAAACCCATTGTGTTATACAGGGTGTGAAAAAAGTTGTAAATTGAATTTTTTAATTTATGTAAAATTTCCCTAAGTGCCATTAAATTTGGAAAATATATTCAAAATAGTTTACAGAATTGCTATAATATCAAATTTAAATATCCAATTCCTATATATAGGGTGTTCCAAAAATCAATATACAGTGAATAATTAGTAACAAAGGTACATGTACATGTAGGCATATCAATAAACTATTTAACAATAAACCAGAGATCAATATATCATCAGATTAAATCCTTTGACTGTAATAATCTCCTGTGAGAAGATTTATTTTATATTTCAAAGATAAAACAATATTGAAATTTATTTCATATGCATGCATGCAAAATTAAAGCCCATTGTATTGTATGACCCACATTCCACTGCATTAATTAAAAGCTTGTTAAATCCTTAATTACTAACAAGATTATGAATGTTTTGAGTCATCCAGTAGTATAAAATGGACAAAAATATGAATCAAATACTGGACTCACCAACGATTTTTTCAGTAACGTTGCGACCCGTTCACGGGTCTTCATCGAACGCGAGAGACTTGACTGATGGTTTGGTCACGTGATGGTAATCGGCGAGGAAGTAGTTTCACGGTGGGGTCCCAGGCGTGTGATAGCAGGAGACGGAGGCCCCTTCTTGTTGAGTGCTGGCTGCTCAGCTCTTTCCCGGATGGATTCTTTCACTCCCCTCTCAAACCACCTCTCCTCCTTGTCGAAGATTATGATGTCGTCGGCATTGAATTGGTGGCCAGAGAGTTTTGAATGGGTGAAGACTGCGGAGTCCTGGTTTTCGTTGGAACTTCCTCTCCGGTGTTGATTGAAGCGAGCTTTAATAGACTGTTTTGTCTCCGTTTCCTGCTATCACACGCCTGGGACCCCACCGTGAAACTACTTCCTCGCCGATTACCATCACGTGACCAAACCATCAGTCAAGTCTCTGCGAAGTCTGATGAAGACCCGTGAACGGGTCGCAACGTTACTGAAAAAATCGTTGGTGAGTCCAGTATTTGATTCATATTTTTGTCCACCTTAATTACTAAGTTTATTAAGATTAACTAGGCAATTATTGTTATAGAAAGTTAAAAAATAAGATTAATATAAATGCAAATGCATTTTTACTTCTACTAGGCAACAAAGTGCATAAATTCTATTAATGAACATCAACTTCTCATTGGAATTACACAGAGCTCCTCCGCTTCCGGCTCCTCCACTTCCGGCACCAC
Source organism: Amphiura filiformis (assembly GCF_039555335.1). Taxonomy (NCBI): domain Eukaryota; kingdom Metazoa; phylum Echinodermata; class Ophiuroidea; order Amphilepidida; family Amphiuridae; genus Amphiura; species Amphiura filiformis. The sequence goes on from NC_092637.1 coordinate 22,840,035, forward strand.
CCCTGACTAATTAACCTAATTAAGCTGTTGTAATTAATTAATACATTTGTTTAATTGTATTTGTTATTAATTCATTAGATTAATAATTTATCTTCAAAATAAGACCAAAACCATTTGTTCATGATGAATTTTGGCAAAAATATAGGAATAAGTAGACAAAATGATTTTGCAAAATGTGACAGCACCGCCTTTTTTAGGGTCCCAGTATAAAAAACATGATATTTATATATATTTTGTTTTAGGCCTAAAATTTTGTGCACAAAAATGTGTTTCCGTACATTACACAAGTCTTGGGATGTAATACACATACCATCGACATACATGACTGGTTAAATTCTAACTTCTAATCTAACGCTAATAACGGTAAAGCTTAAGCTTACCTACCCGGCATGCATGCATGAACATGAGGAAATTCAACAACCACAACATCCATCATGTCCATGCAATCTACGCTTTATCCCGGTTTTATATATAGTCAGAACTTACCAAACATTCCCTGTATGATGTCCAAGGGACGGTTTAACCAATCTTCTATAGCTGGCATGTTGGAAATAAATATTTACTTTATAAATGAAATTATGTTCAGCGTCCAAAAACAAGTTCGCACATCGATCGCCGGTGCAGATGTTTTGTTCCCGCGGTGGCATTTAAATGGCGGGAATATAAACATGTGATTTAGCATCGGAAAAAATATGCCACTCATAAATAATCATTGAGCGTTTAGCAAGCAAGCGAATAGGTCATTTCAGAGCAAGTTTTAAAAAGCAAGAAAGAAGGAAGAAAAGAGAAAAGGAAGGAAAGGAAGAGAGGAAGGAGAACTTGAAGCCCTAATGTTCTTACTTATTAGCCTGATGGCCCGCGGGAGGGGGGGTGGCTAAGGGACCGTTCACAAACACTTGTTACCCGGTAGGCCTACTTTTTTTTTTTTTAGGGGGCCTGATGCAAAAAAATTTCATCACGAACATTTTTCGCCCCCCCCTCCTTTTCAGACCTCAAAAATTTCAGGGCCCCCCTTATTAACATAAAAAAGCATAGGCTACTCAATTTTTCCAGGACAATTCTTGGTCATTTTTTCAGGGCCCCAGGTCAAAAATTTTCAGCCCCCCCGTTTTGCATCACACCCCCTAACAAGTGTTTGTGAACGGTCCCTAATAGTAACTTCCCAGTCTAGAAAAATACAAAACGATTTTGGACAATTTGGAAAAAATTCTGGGAAAATTGAGGGGGGGGGGCCGAAAAACTTTCGCGATAAAATTTGTTTGCATCAGCCCCCCCTTACAAGTGTTTGTGAACGGTCCCCAATTCGAACCGGCAATTACAACAAGCTATAGGCCTACAAGCTATTGAAATACAGGCTAGAGCACCGTGACGTTCCCGCCAATTGAGCCAATTTAGCCTAGTTTTGAAGTTTTCACATTCACATATTCATTTCCGTGAGTGAGTAGTGTGTGAGTAATCTCATGTGGTGGGTGGGGGTGTGTATGTAAGATAGGCCTAATTTTATAATCAAATAGTGGGAACAGCTCACTAGTCCAAAGGGTCAATAGTCTGAAAATGGACCAAGTTAAGGTTTATGGCGTTAGGGTTAAGGTTAGTGTTACGGTTAGCATTAGTGTTTTTATGTTTTTATGTCTTTAGCCCAAAAATGAACAAATTCGCCCCCCCCCGTCCAAAAAACCTGGGTCCAAATTTTGAAGAAAAAAAAAGGTCCAGTTTTTCAAAATCCCCCCCAAATTAAATCCTGGCTACGGGCCTGGACTAAGACTTGTACTAAGAATAATAACAGGTTGTGCTTTGAGAAGAAAAATAAAGCAATAATTGCTCTCTGCATCTTCCTTTTTGGCAAAAAGGGCGGCCCAATGGCAATGTCGCGACTGGTCAAACATAATTATTATAAGTAAACTCCCTTCAAAGAAAACGGTACGTGATGTTCAAATATTGATCTTGAGTGGCGATAATACAGTTATTCTTTAAAAGGCCCGAACAGAGGCATACAAAGGAACCGCCAGGGGTAGGAGAACGCGATTCTTACGACCGTCTAAATTGAGCTAGGCCATGGTTAAGTTCTAGATAAAATAAATATTACTAATATTATTCCGTTATTATGTTTGTTTGTTGGGTGTTAAGTTTGTTTGTTAGTTGGTCGCTCCGTACAGAGACACGCCTGGGTCCTCATGGGACACCTTTTCCATAACCATTAAGGTATAGGACTTTTTAGTTTTTGCTAAAAATAGTGTTCGTAGGCTATGGGCAATTAGTGTCTGAAATGGCCCAAAAAGGGTTTTTTTTTTTTTTTTTTTTTTTTTTTTTTTTGAAGTTTTTTATTCCCTGTTCTTGGAACTGGTGGAGGAGAAAAAACATACAAAATGGGCCACCAGTTCCCAACGATCATGAATTAAAATATAATATTATAGTCAAAATTTTTAAGAACAGGTACAAAGGACAATCACAAAAGAGACAAAGACGATGGACAAAGAGAACGTTCACTCTTACAAACAAAACACAAGCACCAGTCTTGTGTCAAACAAGTGCACACATTACTTGGTTACACCCATCTTGATCCTGCCATAATCAGTTTGAAAATAATTGAAGAAAAGGACAACAATTTAAGATGCTTCAAGATCAATGGTCCATTTTTTGAAATGGAGCCGCAGTTTACCTTTACTTTCAGCAATTTTATACTCAATTTTCTGCTTCAATTTGACCATATTCAGAAAGGCATTGAAACTAAGGTTAGTCTGTTTAAATCTGCACTTATGAATGTAAAATTTAAGGCACAGAAAAAGGAAATTAATACAAAGGTCATGTTCTGAGGTATCCCTGATACCAAACATTTTATCAAATTTGGAAAATGTAAAAGAATCCCCAGTGACACTGTTGATATAAAAACATAGTTCATCCCACATGGGAGACACATTCTTGCATTCACAAAATAAATGCAAAATTGTTTCGGGCAATTCATTACAAAAGTAACAATTGGGTGAATCCACCCTACCAATTCTGTGAAGAAAATTATTTGTACAAATTGCCCTATGAAAAACTTTAAAATAAAAAAGAGCGTAACTGGGTTTCAATAGTACATTTAAAATTGCTACTATGCACACAGTTCCATTCAATTTCATCAAACACATCGAGACAATCAACCCATTTGTTTTCAGCTTCAACAGTGGCTTGGTTCCTAAGAGTTGAGTAGGCATGTTTTGAAACCTTCTCTGCATCTAAAAGCGAAGCAGAAATAGTATCAAAATGTTTTCTTGAATGTTCTTAGGGTTCTGGAACCAATCCAAATAAATCCCATTCATTAAATAATTGTATTTTCTCCTGTCTTTAATGGAAATATCAAATTCTAAAACCAAATCTTCAAAGGTTTTAACTAAATTGTGACCCATATAAAGATCTGAAATGCAATGGATCCCTTTTTCATCCCAAGAAGGGTAAAAGAAAAACTTTTTTGTTTTTAACCGAACATCTTTGTTCCACCAAATTGGGTCCTGGAGATGGAAATCAGACCAGTTTAATTTTTCCTTCATCTTGCATTTGTATAAATACCATAATTTGATAGTCTCAATTAGCTGACAATTTGACAGGGTATTTAAAACACAATCTGGAGCATCTGTCTTCAACAAGACAGTATAATCTGGATAAAAAGAAGATAAAACAGAAAGTTCAAGGGATTTCCAAAAACTAGAATAATTAGGATCAAGCAGCTGCTTAACCCACACAAATTTTTGAGCCTGTGAGAACACAAGAAGGTCAATCATCCGAAGACCACCATTATCATAATCATTACACATGACATCTCTCTTAACTCTGTCATTCCCTCCATTCCAAATGAATTTATAAAACATACTATTCAGTTTCTTGAAAAAACTTTTTGGAATGTTTATACAAAGAACAGAAAAGAGATACAAGAGCTTGGGTAACAACAGGGATTTTACAACTGTAACTTTGCCCAAGAGAGATAAATATCTACTCCTCCAGCAATTGAGTGTTTGCTCAATTTGATGAAGTTTAGGGGTAAAGTTGAGCTCAAAAAGAGCATGTGTATTAAGAGAAAAATTAACACCTAAGGTTTTAAAGGTGTTTGTCTTCCACTTCAGCCCAATATCTTCAAAGGGATGGAAATCAGAACCTTTTAAGCTGCCAATATGAATGGCCTCAGATTTTGACATATTGATTTTGCAACCTGAAAAGGAAGCAAATTTATCAAGGATGTTGAAGAGAATTTGGAAAGATTCCAAATCCCTTGTAAGAAACAAGTGGTATCATCAGCCAGCAAATTAATCTTCTTTTCTATGTTACCCACTTTAAGACCTTTTATTTTTTCATTACTGCGAACTGCGATAGCCAAAATTTCAATGGCAAAAAGGAACAAAAAAGGTGAAATAGGACAGCCTTGAAAAATTCCACGAGACATGTCAATAGGATTGCTGAGAAAACCATTATTGATAACATAACTTTTCCGGCAATTGTAAAAAGTTTTGACCCACTGAATAAAATTATCCCCAAGATTAAACCGACTTAAAACCTGAAATAAGAAACTGTGTTCAACGCTGTCGAAAGCCTTTTCTATATCTAACAAGACAATAGACCCTGGGATATTATTCATATCGGAATATTCAATCAAATCAATAATGTTACGAATGTTACAACCAATATTCCTACCCTTCATGAAACCAGTTTGATCATCATGAATAAGATCCTGAAGAACAAGTTTGAGACGATTAGCCATGGTCTTTGCAATAAGCTTATAATCAGTCGTCAATAAGGAAATAGGACGGTAATTTTTAACAAAAATAGGATCACGGTCCTTTTAGGAAGCAAAGTAACAACACCATTTCTTTGGGAAAGAGACAAAAGGCCTTGTTCAAAGGAAAAATTAAAAGATGCAATTAACATATCAGCAATATCATTAAAAAAGACGATGTAAAACTCCACTGGGAGGCCATCTAAACCTGGTGCTTTGTTATGGCACAAAGATTTCAAATTCAAAAGCAGTTCAGCTTTTGTAACAGGTCTATTCAAATTCTCTTTACTTTCTTCAGACAGCTGAGGAATTTCAAGCTGATCAAGAAAAGTACTTGCAGCTTGGTCTGATGCTGTAGTAGAGCGAGAAGTATAAAGATCATCATAAAAACCATGAAGGTCTTTCAAAATGTTAACAGGATCAGTTTGAATGGTACCGTTTTCCTTCATAAGATTCCGGATGACCTTTTTCTCTGAGGAGCGCTTCTCAAGATTGCAGAAATATCTGGTACTCTTTTCACCATGCTCAACCCACTTTAATCTAGATCTGACAACTAGCCCAGCAGTCTCTTGATCAATAATATTATTTAAATCACTTTCCAGAGAACTAAGTCGTTCAACCAAGACATCAAGACTAACATCATTATTGATATTAGAAAATTCAGAAATGTCCTTTCTCACTTTGTCAATTTCTTTTAGAAGATTAGACTTTACTTGATTTCGTTCCTTTTTCTTTCTGCTGGTATATTCAATACAATGGCCTGTAATGACACATTTCAAACTGTCCCAAATGATGTTTGGGTTTGCAGGAGATTGACTATGGATATTTTTAAACTCAGTAATTTTTGATTTAATAAAATCAACAAAATCTGAGTCATGTCTCAAATAATAGCAGTTACATTTCCAATAGCCCTTTCCTCTTGCATGGACATCAGTTGAAATTTTAGCTGTAACAATCGAGTGATCAGAGCTAACACCAGAAATGATATTAGATGATTTAACATTGTTTGCCAGGTTACTGGAAGCAAGAATGTAATCAAGTCTGGAAAGCACAACAGGGTGTTTCTGGTGCCTGGTATAACTCCTGGTGTTGAGGTGTTCAGACCTCCAAATATCGACTAGATTAAATTCATCCATTAAAGCTTCAAGAGCATTTCTTGAATTAATATTAGAATGATTTGTGAGAGAACCTTGATAATCCAGGGACCTAAAGCAATGTTTAAATCACCGGCAACAAGAAAACTAGAAGAATCCATATTATCAAGTAATGAAAAAGATCAGGAAAAAATCAGGGTCATCCTTATTGGGAGCATAAACATTTACTAAAATTAAATGTAAACCATTTAACAAAACATCAAGAATTAAGTATCTACCATCAGGATCTTTAATAACCGCATTTGTAGTCACAGAAACAGAAGACTTGATTAAAATCCCAACACCTCTACTGTTAGAAGCAAAGCTGCACAGCCATGAGTGACCGCCCCACTGGGTAGACCACCAGTTTTCATCATTCACGGAAGAGTGGGTCTCCTGTAGAAAAATAATATCATCATTACGTTTATGAAAATAACTGAAAATTTTCTTACGTTTAAAATTATCTTGAAGCCCTCTGCAATTAAAAGTACTAAACTTTAAAGCCATATCTGGGGAATACAAAAAAGAAACAAGTTACAAAAGATCATTAAAGATTTAAATATCATGGCAAGATCAAGATAATAAAAACAAGACATGAAATATGAGCACAACATGAAACATGAAAACAAAACACTAAAACAGACCACCACACACACAAACAAAAACAAACACAAATATAAAATTGTCACAGAAAACCACATCATGGGGTGGAACCTCAAGTTTTATCACAGTTCCAACCGACAGGTATCACTGATCAAAAGGAGTGGCATGTGGCTACTCCACATTAAAAATGCAAAGTTTGAGGCATAAAGTTCAAAGTCAATTAAAAGTCTATTGATATAATGCCTCCATAATTCCCTCGGAAAGGAATAGGATCGATTCTTTTGAGAACAAACAGCAAACATGCAGAAGATAGAAACATTGCAGCACGTGAAGAGATAATAAAAAGCTCAATTGGCTTGAATACATCAATGTTTGTGCCACCTAAATTCCCGCAAAAGGGAACAAACATGAGAAAGGGGGTTTTGTTGTTGTGGTTGTTGATTTTTTTTTTCAATATTGCCGTGCATTTCTAATCCTCTCCCACCTTATAGATTTTACATATATAATTATGGCGCATGAAATAAAAATTGATATTTTTTCACAAATACAATAATTAAACCCATAATGTACGATCTTGTAATATGAAATTGGTTAATTTTTTTCAAACCTGATTTTTGTTGTTGCATATTTCTAATGTTTCATGTCCCAACTTGCAAAATGGAATCGGCCAAATTTGTTGTCTTTGTAGGTCAACAGAGTAAAGTTCGACATAGGCCCTATTATCATAATTTAAAAATTATGATAATGTCCTCAATAGAACTGCATGTTAAATGGTCAAAATAACCAGTGGGGTTTCTTTCACTTTACCTTGTTATTTCAACTTAAAATGGACAGCAACCCTTCCCGGCAATTATATTACTAATATTATTTCAACATTTTGAATAAAAAAATAACAAAATTAAAATGTGGCGGAAATCGTACATTAAGGCTTTAAATGTCCATCTAAAGGTGGTGGGGACCAGGCTCAAACAGCTGGCATAGAAATAACTTGAAATAGGGGCTTCAATTGATTTAGTTGACTTGAATATCATATTAACACCATTGAGACAGTAACTTCATTATTGTGGAAAATAACATGATGGGAAAATAAACGTCATACATTTCGGAGCTAAAAAGTCATGACACAATATATTAACAGCAGTAAAAATGGCCTATCAATATATTTATCAGTATTATTATCAATTCTAACCAATATCAGCACTCCAGCAGTTAGATAGCCACTTCCTCAATACCAATATCAGCAGTAGATAGGTACCTCATCAATACCAATATCAGCAGTTAGTATAGATAGGTACTTCATCAATACCAATATCAGCCGTAGATAGGTACCTCATCAATACCAATATCAGCAGTTAGTAGATAGGTAGGCCTACTTCATCAATACCAATATCAGCCGTAGTTAGCTACTTCATCAATAGGCCTACAAAATATATTTATCAGTATATTTTGCGAAATGGTCAGAATTCAAAAGTTTACCCCGGTACCTTTGAACATTTTTCGTCATAGCGCCCTCGTGAAAGGTCTGACGCACAACAAACTAGGCCTAAACATTTTTGGAATCCTCGTGACCATACGAGTAGGCCTAATTTGATATATTATTTGACATAATTGGCAGTGGCGTAGATTTCTTTTTGACATTGGGGGGGGGGATGGTGTTGAAAAAAAGTCTTGAAGAATAGTGAATCCAGGACCTTTTGGCGACAGAATAAGTTGATGTTACAAATGCGCGCGAAGCGTGCGTAAAATGTTGCTATTTTGAAGCTAAACTGATGAAATATGGTGGAAATATGATTCGGAATCAATCAAAGATCCCAAAATGACTTTCATACCCTATATGAATTGGTCGCGGGACCTACAGGCTGGTCCTTTACTATAATTGGTGAAGTAGCTATCTACTGCTGATATTGGTATTGATGAAGTAGGGATCTACTACTGTTATTGGTATTGATGAAGTAGCTAGCTACTGCTGATATTGGTATTGACGAAGTAGCTATAATATATAGGCCTAATATAGTCTGATAAATATATTGGTAGGTCTATTGATGAAGTACCAGTACTTCATCAATACAAATATAGTAGATGAAGTAACTTCACGGCAGTTTCCTACTTTTTACTTTTGTATCTATTGATGAAGTAGCTAACTATAGTGCTGATATTGGTACCGTATTGATGAAGTAGCTAACTAACTGCTGATATTGGTATTGGTGAAGTAGCTTTCTACTGCTGATATTGGTATTGATGATATACTGCTGATATTGGTATTGATGAAGTAACTATAATGGCCCTACAAATAAATATATTTGTAGGCCTATTGATGAAGTAGCTAACTACGGCTGATATTTGTATTGATGAAGTACTATTTACTGCTGATATTGGTATTGATGAAATAGCTATATCTACTGCTGTTATTGGTATTGATGAAGTAACTATAATACTGATAAATATATTGGTAGGCCTATTGATGAAGTAGCTAACTACTGCTGATATTGGCATTGATGAAGTACCCATCTACTGATGATATTAGTGTTGTGGCTATCTAACCGCTGGCGTGCTGATATTGGTTGGTATTGAGTAACTATAAAACTGATAAATATATTGGTAGGCCTATTGGTGAAGTTGCTACCTACACTGCTGCAGGTATTGGTATTGATTTATAATATTGATGAAGTAAATAAATCATACTGATGATAATTGGTATTGATGATATGAAGTAACTATATATGTATACAGCTGATATCAGTATTGGTGAAGTATGTAGGCCTACTGCTGGTATTGGTATTGATGAAGTATATGTATCTAACTGCTGATGTGATATTGGCATTGATAATGTAATACTGCTGAAGTCAGTATTGATGTTCTAGTGATGAAGGAACTATACTGCTGATATTTGTATTGATGAAGTAACTATCTACTGCTGATATTTGTATTGATGAAGTAACTATCTACTGCTGATATTTGTATTGATGAAGTAACTATCTACTGCTGATATTTGTATTGATGAAGTAACTATCTACTGCTGATATTTGTATTGATGAAGTAACTATCTACTGCTGATATTTGTATTGATGAAGTAACTATCTACTGCTGATATTTGTATTGATGAAGTAACTATCTACTGCTGATATTTGTATTGATGAAGTAACTATCTACTGCTGATATTTGTATTGATGAAGTAAATATCTACTGCTGATATTTGTATTGATGAAGTAACTATCTACTGCTGATATTTGTATTGTTGAAGTAACTATCTACTGCTGATATTTGTATTGATGAAGTAACTATCTACTGCTGATATTTGTATTGATGAGTTAACTATCTACTGCTGATATTTGTATTGCTGAAGTAACTATCTACTGCTGATATTTGTATTGATGAAGTAACTATCTACTGCTGATATTTGTATTGATGAAGTAACTATCTACTGCTGATATTTGTATTGATGAAGTAACTATCTACTGCTGATATTTGTATTGATGAAGTAACTATCTACTGCTGATATTTGTATTGATGAAGTAACTATCTACTGCTGATTTTTGTATTGATGAAGTAACTATCTACTGCTGATATTTGTATTGATGAAATAACTATCTACTGCTGATATATGTATTGATGAAGTAACTATACCTACTGCTGATATTTGCATTGATGAAGTAACTATCTACTGCTGATATTGGTATTGATCAAGTAACTATCTATTGCTGATATTTGTATTGATTAAGTAACTATATCTACTGCTGATGAGTAACTTTCTACTGTTGATATTTGTATATTGATGAAGTAACTATCTACTGCTGATATTTGTATTGATGAAGTAACTATCTACTACTGATATTGGTAGCCTATTGATGAAGTAACTATCTACTACTGATATCGGTATTGATAACGTAACTATTTACTGTTGAAATTGCATGGTATTGATGAAGTAGTTATCTACTACTGAAATCGGTATTGATGAAGTAACTATCTACTTCTGATATTGGTTGATAAAGTAACTATCTATACTACACTACAGACAATGACTGATATCTGTATAACTGATAAAATCTGGTTTTGATATTGATCACCCTGTTGATAAAATAGCCTCGAAATAACGGGTAGGCCTATGCAATGGCTGATAGAACCTAAAAGGTTATTTAAAAAAAAGCTTAAAATATATTAGGGTTCTGCAAAAACAAGACATAACCATTTTCAACATGAAAATGGTGCATGTCAAGGCCAGAAAGACTAGGTTCTTGCAATTTCCTAGATCCATTTGTCTTGATCTGTATTAAATGTGAAACCTTGAACCCTTTCTGTATAGTTTGGGTATACAACTACCCCCGCTTTCACTATGATGTTAAAATCAACTGATGAAGTAGTTATCTACTACTGAAATCGGTATTGATGAAGTAACTATCTATACTTCTGATATTGGTTGATAAAGTAACTATCTATACTACACTACAGACAATGACTGATATCTGTATAATTATAACTGATAAAATCTGGTTTTGATAATTGATCACCCTGTTGATAAAATAGCCTCGTAATAACGGGTAGGCCTATGCATTTTCAACATGAAAATGGTGCATGTCAAGGCCAGAAAGACTAGGTTCTTGCAATTTCCTAGATCCCTTTGTCTTGATCGGTATTAAATGTGAAACCTTGAACCCTTTCTGTATAGTTTGGGTATACAACTACCCCCGCTTTCACTATGATGTTAAAATCAACTCTTATTAGAAGTCACAAGTAAGAAACTAGTTTTTCACGCTCACTATTTTATTCGCTTTTACGATAAATCTGAAGCTGTACATACTGTTGTGTTATCGCTATAATGAAAGACAGAGATAAAAAGACTAGTTCGCGTCTGAAATTCTGACAACTAGACAGAAAATGCCGGACTGCACAGGTCGGCAACCAATCACGGCGCGCCTTTGCCCTTACGTCAGACGCGAATATTCTTTTATCTCTGTCTTTCATTATATTTGGGTTACAGGTCAATAGTATGAAGGGTCATTAGTCCGAAAACACAACAAAAGTGATAGGCTTAAACCATATAAAAGCCTTACCCTAATGCTAACCCTAACCCAAACCTTACCATGAATCTTATCATAATTAACACCATAACAACATAGCCTAACCCTATCTTTACACTCTAAGAAATAAAGGATCTACCTTTTTGTCCTCTTAGGAGAACCCTCCCTCTTGAAAAAGGTTCTTTAATGTTGGAGAACCCTTAAACGGCTCTCTATCACATTTTTGGGGCCATTTTCGATGGTTTTGAAACCATAGTGAACCTCTAAGGGATCTCCTGAGAGCACAACTTTAGAACCTTTTAAAAACCTTTATTTCTTAGAGTGTAGTACTACTGGTAACCTTAACACTAACCCTAACCCAAACCCTTATGCCATGAACACCAACTTGATCCATTTTCAGACCAATGACCCTTTGGACTAATGGACTGTTCACACTATTTGATTATAAATTTTCTTACATCCGGGTCTTACATACACTGCAGGCACACCCACCACACGAGATTATACTCAAACACTATCACACATTACTCACTTCACAGATATAAATATGTGAATGTGAAAACAAAACTACATTCATGGCATAACATACGCCTATTACACTTTGTTTCATCTCTAGTGACGTCAATGCTTTTACGCGATTGTGCCACGAGCGTGCCAACAAACCACTCTTATATAGATTAAAGGGGGTCTCCGGCAATATATTTAAATCTCCCGCTCTCCTCCAGCGTGCCTCTGTGGCTCAATTGGCTGGGAACGTCGTGTTCTAGCCTGATTTATAGCTTGTATAACTTATTACAAAGGTTATTGCCGGTTCGACTCCGCCAGATACACTGGTTTTGTTTTAGCCCGTTGTACATTGTACGGTACCCTGGCCTGGCTACTCCAATCTGCTGATCATACAGTACCCCATGTACGTTCAGAATCATATCATCATATTCCCTTTTGAAGACTCCAGAAGACAGAATAACCGACCCATTACATCGAGTCTTTATCATGCGATACGACCTATTGGGTGTATGTAACACATGCTTAATGTAGCCTATTGCATTTTAACATAGTTTTCCACGTGGTACCATAATATCTGAGAGTTACAAGGTTCTAACCTTTCGAGATAGTGGCCTTTTGTAGAAAAGAAAGAAAACTTTGAAGGAATTATTGATTTTTAAAGGTCTTAACAATTATTTACCTTGATATGTATTATGGTTTTATAGCTTACCATTTGGAAAATCTTGAAATGCCATGTCATTAACTCCTAAATCACCGATTTGTGTAATTCAGCCCATTATAGTACCACCGAAACAAGTTTTTATAGTTCAAAAACCTATTGTGGAAGAATAAAATAGATGCTTCGGTCAATTTGACATGAGTTGAAAGCTCAAGGGTTCATTGACTGAAACGGAGACTTTTTATTTCAATTCATGAATATTATTAATAGATATTCTTTTACACTACACTGCACTGCTTTGTTCCAACTCAATATTATTTTTAATAGATTTTATCAATTAACCTGTTGGTAAATACAACCACACTGGTCACACCAATGCGCTCATCGTTAGCCGACACCGTTACTGCGCAGATCAGGCACAGCCGGTGGATTCCGTGACGATGTGCGCAGTGGCGTGACATTGGCGCGCGCGTGTGTGTGTGTGTGTGGGGGGTGCGCATGGGGGGCGGCTAAGCTTAATTTTCGTCCCCATCTGTCTCTGTCAGGTTTTTTCCCTCTTTTTAGTGACACTTTACTCTTTTGCCGTCCCATTTTCACCCCCTGGCAAATTTCTGTGCGGGTAAATCCCCCCGGCTACGCCTCTAGCTGGTCCAATCGTAATAGGTTAATGAATTTACCAAAAATGTAAATATCGTATGTCGATAATTGACCTATGGGCTGGTATTTACTGAAGCTGAACCAGGGAACTCGGCCAGGGAACTTTGAATTACGTCATGTTTTAAGAAGAATATAGGCCTATGTATTCTAGGTAGGCCTATAGACAATGGGACCACTAGCGGCCATTTTGGTTCAGTGTGTTATTTACGTGTCGTAATACTTAAATTACTTTGGTACAAAAATACATTAGGACTGATATCAAAACTCGACCGCTGGTGGACCAGCGGTTGAACCGCGTTCCATTGTTTTGAACAATAGTAACCCGGACGGAACTGCCCGGAACCGGCACTTTTGATATCATTCCTTAGATAACATTTTTACAGTTTTAGTTTATAAGTTAAGCATATAATATTCTGTAGTAGTCGATTTAGGTATAGGCCTATGCTTTATAGAATTAGACCGTCTGACCAGCTAGTATACTCCTCCGCTGTCAGTGTGATCATCCACTCACTCCATATTGTGAGAGAACCCCAACTGGCCGGACCCCGTAGACAGAGGAGACTAAAGCTCATAACCCGCGACTCATGCATAGTTGACGAACACGTTGACAGTTAGATCGACCCGACATTGCCTTTCTGCCTTGTGAACTCTCACCCTCCTGGCGATGTAGACCCTAGATACTCATACTTGAGATACCTACAGGTAAGATGGATTGCAGAGTGCAGACGCGACGTGCATACTCTGTTTTAACCCCATGAGAACTACCTACCGATTGGCCAAAATGAATTATTGTGTCCAATTTTGAACCAATCAAGGAATGTATTAATAAGATCAGCATTTCCAGTTATCAACCAATCAAAAAAGCTGTTAGATGACTTGCAGTGTCCAGGGGTTAAGAAGTTCATGAAGTACGCTTTCTCGTCTCGTCTTTTTACAGAATATGCAGCAATCTTTATAAAAATATTCGCGTTTGAAGTCTGGGACTAACGCTAGTCTATCTCATTATTGTTATACTTGGAGAAGTAGGCGAAGCAGGTGACCTTGGCGCCACCAATAACTTCTTCAAGAACAACTGAGTGTCCCATTTCATCCATTCTACCTTTGGCATGTCCTCTGTGTGCAGCAAGTACGGCATATAGCTATTGGTAAGGGGGATGAATTTGAAGACAGGATTTTTGGCGGGAACCGATTCGGCTTGCTGTACGAAGATATGGCTAAAACATTGAGCACATACTACAGCTATTTTGTGTCCGGTGTTGTTGTTGTGTGATGGGAATCTGTAGTAAAATAACAACAGAGAAATATAGTATGAGTTGAAGAAAATAAGGGTTAAGATTGTAAGTCCCAGAATGGAACCTTGGGAGACACCTTTGGAAAATAACCCACTTAACTGTAATCGTAATAATACTGTGTCGTATTTTAGGAGTAGTTAAATCGTTATAAAGGAATATACTTCGGAAGAATTGGTACTTGGAATGGGTATCACTTGCCAAAGGTAATAACATGACCGACGTGTCATAGAATAATGAAGTGAATTGACCGTGTTTAGGGGCCACACGTATGTGTCTGCTAAGGCAAAGGCCATGCTGAAGTTCTGTAGCAGCTCCACCAATATCTCGGCTTTTGAAAATAAAAGAACCCTGAATATTTCATGATTATAAACTACGTAGTCCTATTCTATACATTGCATTATAATTTGGTTGTAACACCCATCCAGCAAGTTAAGAGTGTTGGATGTCTTTAAATTATTGTAAACCTCAAGCTTAGAGGCATAACTGTTAGGCTAACTGATTTAATTGCGTAACTGATTTAAATGTCTAACATACTCCGTATCTTCGACGATATAACATATGCTTCGACGAATCACACAATGTTTTAAATCAACTTCGTAAAACGTCAAGATATAGGCTACACGCATGTGCAGTTAAGGCAACTTGAAGTTGATAGGGCATCATAATTCAGTGCGAGAGGACCCGAGTTCGAGCCCCGGTGTAGTTGTTTTAACATTAAAATGTTCTCGAGAAAATAATTGCGCTAACTTTAAATTCCCCTGGACAAGGACTAGTATCTGCGCCTATATTGAGCTGCGTCTCTGAATGCTCTTTAATCATGTGTA
Source organism: Amphiura filiformis (assembly GCF_039555335.1). Lineage (NCBI taxonomy): Eukaryota > Metazoa > Echinodermata > Ophiuroidea > Amphilepidida > Amphiuridae > Amphiura > Amphiura filiformis. The sequence goes on from NC_092637.1 coordinate 22,855,471, forward strand.
CAAGAGGTTTCCTACATAATAAATGTACGTCATTAGATTGTTTTTTATTTGGAACTATCCTAGTTCAACCTATCAATAATCAATATTAAAATGTTAAGTTTTGAAAGTCAAAGAAGAAGGAGCTCTGAATAAATACTAGAGTCAAGTAAGAGGAACTTTAAGGTTAGCAATTATTTTTGCGGTTTGGTAGTTCATACCAGTATGATCTTGCGAATGATAGTGAGCTTTGGCAACATATGCATTGAATATTTCATAGTGAGTGTGTAGAAGAATTCAAATATCATAGATATTCTTTTGCTGCTCCTGTGGTTCTTGAGTTATGTTGTAAAGAGGGCTGAAACAACAACACTTTTGTAAAACGTACATAACTCATTAACAACAATAAATCAAACAAGTTTTCATAGTATATGATTTGTAGAATGAACTTTTGCAAAACATCAAAGTGTTATTTTTCAATAATATATTGATTTAGATATTGAAAATCGATATTTGGGTGCTTCGACCAACAATACCTCGTCTACCCTTAACATCGAAGATTTCTTTAAGTCTCTATTTGAGCTAGTTCCCCAGACAATTCATCATCCCAACATAATATCCCGGTTATAATTCCATCAGGTAAATAGAGCGTGTGAACGGTTTTACCTTTACATATGATTATAAGCAAGACAGAACGAGATTTATTAAGTACAATTTATTGCACGGTATTCCATTTTCATTTACAGTTGCAAAGTAAAACTTGTCACCGGGACAATAGATTGTTTTCAATGGCATGATATTGTGCGGTGACCGTAAGTGAACTACTTTTTACATTGACTTGAAATCTGTATAGGTTGTGATTTTAAAGGCGAGCAAGGCTTGCGAAACAATCCTAAATGAATTGTAATGTGTATTGAAACTGTATAGAAAGCATTCCTGCATGCTTACCATTAGACAGGCAAATGCTACAATTATAATTTTATTTCAGTCACAATAAGAATTTTTTTAATGAATAAAAGATAACCTCTTAATACAAGTATTTTCTCAAGCACAGATCATTGTCTTTTTTTAATTGTTTGTTATTTTATTGATATTTTGATAATTAGTAAATACACGCGGTCCTGAACTTCCTGTGCCTTTTTTTAAATTGTTGTTGTTTGTTTGCTTTTTGTAGGGACTTTTATTGGCCTTATTCTAGCTCTCTCCTCTCGTTATCGTAGCTGTGTTTATCTATAAAAATGATTTTGATGTCATTTGAATTTGATAAAGTAAATGTAAATAAATACGAATTGTTTTTCGAAGAGACTCGTATTTAATCTGTAAACGGTGTTCATAGAGTTTAAAAACTTTTCCAAACACTACATTACACGTTTTAAACACATTTAGATTATAAACATATTATTCAGGAATTTGATGGCTTGTGTTTATGATATCTATACATTTGTAAACATAGTTTGGTAGACTTCAATAGGTTACTCTCTAAAAACATATGTTAATAAATGAGTTCATTTGTGTACGCGTTGTTGCAATTATGATTATACCTATTACACGTTTATAGAGGCCCTTTGAGCACTATTGTTAACACTTTAACATGTATCATTTCCTAAAACTTTAATAATTAGTGTTCATTTCAAATGAAATTGAACTTTGTTACACTCTGCAAATGATTTAACTCGACTTGAGTTAAAATGTCACAACTCAACAAATTGAGTACAAAATTGAGTAAATAATACCCAACATTGAGCTCCTATTGATCATAGTACTCAACATTGAGAAAAATTGTTGACTTGTGACCTGTTTACTCAAGTTGAGTAAAATATTTCTAAGAGTGTATTTATAAATGGGGAGTTTACTTCATCCAAAACGAGATTTCCTAAAAAACTCAACTGGCAACAGCGTTCCTGACCAACCAGCATCATCTATGGTAAACAAGAAGGTCGTCATATCGTCAACAGAGTTGAAAAAAGAAGTTTGCAAGACTTCGAAACGTCCAAAGTCAAGTGAATACTGTTTTATTGGAATATAATTTTCAATAACAGTCCTAATGAACATGTTCAATAACCACCAATGCCATTCTGTATACTGCTTGCAAACTGTTAATGAAGAACCCTGAGGCAACTGATTTAACGATAAAAAGTCAAATCTGAACCCATTCATAAGTCATTGTAATTTGAAAATAATAACGTGTCCAAAACATGTGGTCTTTTTGTGACCAGTGACTTTGTTATTGTTACTTGAGCCTTTCCTTATTATATTGTACGTTATTCTCTTCATTCACTCGCTTTAAATAAAATGAGAAACGGCAATGATGGATTATGTTGATGAATGAACCAAATTTGAGCTAAACTTTTTGACTTATTTCAATTATTTGGAAATGAAAGAACATAATTATAGAACTTGTCCAAAGCCCGGGGGGGTCACTCGCTTACCAAAGTGGTATGCATGCTCGTCCCAGCACCTCAAAAATGGACCCTAAATGGCGTAATCAGTGTAGAGAAATTTCACCCCTTATTGGCGTAAGGCTCTGAAAATCTTACCCCTAAAATATGGCATAATTTCAGTGTAAGAAACTAAAATGGACCCTAAATGGCGTAAACTATAAAACAAACCCACTAAAATTGAAAAAAGATACCCTAAACGTCGAAACTTTACCTGAAAAGCACCCTTTTTTCTAAAAACGGCGACGCCGCCACAAGGCCAAAAATCGACCCTTTTTCGACGTTTTTGGGGACGAGCATGCGTACCACTTTGATATGTGAGTGACCCCCCCGGGGTCCAAAGGTATTTTGAAGGCCACGTATATAGTCCCGGCGTATAGTAGCTTATAGTCTAGAAGTGTTCACAAATAGATATGATTAATTGGTATAAAGTTTGGAATTAAATCTAATATTTAAACTTACTTTTTGTAATTTTGCTACCAGACTTAAGGTTACCATGGTTACTGACCCGCATGTGATAGGTATCGTCTTGATAGCCGGGTCTCACTATGAGATAAGTTAAAGAGGGGTCCCCCTCTCTTGTTGAGTGAGTGGTAGTTCATTAAAGAACGTCCTTAAAGCGGAATATTGGAATGTCATCTTTCCCTGGGTAAGATCCAGACCATGGGCAGACAGTAACATGAGTAGGTTTATTTTACCTTAGTCTTACAAATATGGGCTAACTTTCTCCTAGGCCATCCAATATGCTATGAATTAGTAGGACTACAATATTATTGGTATCTACTGATCCGTTTATACTCTTATTTCCACATCTGTTATTTTTATATGTGCCAGAATAACACCTTCCTCGTTCTTAGGAATACCGGGCCAGCAAGACGATACTACCGATTCTACCGGGCGGGCTACCGGGGCCAACGTGACCAGTCCAGCAGGTCAGCCACATGAAGTCTGAGGGTTCCAGACACAACGTAACAAAGTTGCAAACAGTAAGTCCCAGCATTAGATTTATTTACAACTGCTGGATGACTAAGAACATTCATTCAAAATGGTATAATCTTCCCCAACAATCAATCATTCATGTTTTCAAATATATAGAGCAGAGATCATGCAAATAATCTGTTTCTGATCCACAGCAATGAATAGCATCAATATTTTATATACTTCATAATGTATTAAACGACCTTCATTATCTTACTCCCGATTCCAGAAAAAAACGGCGCTAATATTTTTGAATTAAACCATATTATCCTGTTTTGGATAAAACATGACTAAATCCTAATCCTCTAACTGCTAACTGACAATGAAAGTCAAACTTAAATGTTAATTCGTCAGTTTATGAGCATAGGGCCCAAAAATTAGTTTTTTTTTGGCTGTATAACAATCAAGCCCAAAGACTTTAACAATAAGATTAGTTTCATTAAAGTTATATGTATTAAGTAAATATGGTGCCCAGACCTTGCAACCAAAAGAATTAGCAATCGGTTGAATAAGAGCACGAAACAATGTAGAACTACATTTCGAATCACTAAAGGATTATACTATTAATAGGCCTATAGGTCTATATTAAAATTAGGCAGTCAAAACACTTAATAGGGCATCAGATTTCAGTGCGAGAAAAAAAAAAAAAAAAAAAAAAGATTTCAGTGCGAGAGGTCCCGAGTTCAAGCCCAAGTGTGGTTAGAAAATATTCTTGTGAAAATAATTGCGCTTACTTGAAATTCCTCTGGAGAAAAACTAGCTACCCGTACGCCACTTGGGGAGCTGACCCTGGTTGCGATGGTTATGTGGGTAGACAAGGAAACTGCGCCTATATTGAGTTGCGTCTCTGAATGTTGTTTAATGGTTTATAAGGTGTGTCTTGGGCCACAATGGTCAGCGAAAATATGTAAATTGTGCAGAGGCTTCTCCAAATTTATCTAATTTTAATTTGACATTTTTATGTGCATTTTATTAGACTTATCATTTTAACTCATTTCATTATTAAGTCATTGCATTTCATTGTTAACCATTACAACTTTAATACACAAGTAGCCATTTTGCTAGGAAACTTCACGGATTATTTTGGATTTGAGTGTTAGAATGAGCGTATTCCTCAAGGTATTTTCTTAAGCACAAAAGTCAGCGATATATTCGTCCCAAATCGTACGACTTTAAATATTTTCTCGCTTCAATACCCGATTTCCATGGGCAAACATTTCCTCTATTTCTTAGCCATGTTCAATACCTTGGTTCAATAACATCGCACTGTTGTGGGGTCATATCATACAATTCTTATTTTAATCCTTTTGGGTATTACTTTAAGGAATTTAAAACCCTAGAATGTTGACACGTATAGTAAACTAACAAAATATCGCCGCAAAAGTACGTGACTTAAAGATGAATTCATACTTTAAGTCGCCAGCGACGACTGATTAATGTCAAACCAATGAATTAAATTAAAGCAACAAGCATGACAAGTAAAGACTCGCGTAAAAACTCATTGATATCATAACACCTCAATGCGTTTATTTCCGTGTTTCACACGTAAAGAGGAGGCGTTGCTCACGATTAACACTACAACGTGTTTACAGGGGTGTTTTGATTAACACTCTAATATAAAGTAATTGAATTACATTGCTGAATCATGTTGGAGTGTTAATAATTGTTATCAAAATAAGCAACACCTCTTTTACTTTTACACGTAAATGACGTAAAGCAAGGAAATAAACGCGTTGAAGTGTTTATTAAGTACTTAGTGTCTTTTTACAGCTTTATGGTCAAATCATAATGCAATAACATCGTCGAAAGTCTCAGATTGGCAATGCATTTGGAATGAAAATTTCAAGTCAAAAGAAAAAAATACAAAACATTCCACCAATTTGCATTTCCCCAACTGTTTTTAAAACTAATCTTTCTCTGCACACGATGCATGACATATAGCCATAGTGGTTCCTCATTTTTCTTTTCTTTTTTGGCCAAATTTTTCATTTCAAAAATACCTGATGACAATTTTAAGGACTTATCTTCACTTTTAGATAAGTTATACTTAACATTTTCTTACACATTCGCTGGGATCATTGAATATGCGTTTAAGTTAAACCATATAACTATTTTAGAACACTGGGTTACTGGGTCTGTTGGGAAAACACTTTATACAAGATTACTTTAAATTCACCTTTATTTTCAGACATTTACACAATGTTGGTTCAGATTTAGTTTGTTTCAATTTGTGGCCAGATAGATGGTAGATAAAATGAAGTAAAGTTATAACTTCAACACCAAACTATTTTTCGCTCACCTGGAACGTTTTCACTAGTCCGACTAGCGTCTTCAGCAGATGGTGATGTAGTGATGATATCTTGTCTACAATCGGGATATCTCACACATGATGATATCGTCACCATCTGCTGAAGACGCTAGTCGAGCTAGTGAGAACTTTCCAGGTGAGCGAAAAATAGTGTAGTGTTGAAGTTATAACTTTAATTCATTTCATGTAAAATGTCATTTTGTCTTTAATACGCGGCTTTCGGCTTAACCACTAACTATACATGTATGTTAGCACCTATATATTACACTAACAAAGGTTCCAAAATCGGCATTTGGATGATTTTTACGATTCTCCGAAATCACTGAATAGGCCTTTAAGGTATAGCCTGGAAATGCATATAGTAGAAAGTATGAATTGAGTATTCATTCGCTCGCATTGTGTCTGCAATACTTTGACTGACGATTTAGACTTAGGCTTTCATTCGGTACGGAAGGAGAGAGAATGCACGATTGTGTAAATTCTATGGCAAATAATGAAAACTTGGATATGAATTGGGGGTAAACAGGGGCAAGTAGAGTAAGTTAAGTCCCTGACCCCGTTTTGAAGAAAAGAATTTATGTAATTTGCTTCGAATGCAAAATCTATAGGTACAATTCTGGTTTACCCTGCGCCTGTGTTTTAGGTACAATTCTGGTTTATCCTGCGCACCTAGTAGGGTAAGGGCAAGGGTTAGGGTTAGGATTAGGATTATGGTTAGGGTTATACTTGTATGTATGAGAATAGATTTTAAAGGTATATCAAATTTCGCAAATTTACGAAATGATATAGTCCCTATTATAATGCTAATTACGATGATGACAGTTACTATTTATGAATTGAGCAGTAGGACTAATCACTTGTAGCAATTAATGATATGCAAAATTTAGCAATTTGAATATTTTGTAATATTGTAAATCAATTCCGATTGTGTAATATTCAGGGTAAGGTGGCATTTGTTTTTCAAACTGGCCGCCCAAAAGAATAAGGTCATTAGGAAACTCTCCGTTTTATGAACATGATATAGTGAATTGTGTACGCGTGAGGTAAAGAGAAAGTTATTTCAAATTGTTCTGATTGTACTTATTATTTAGTAATTGTGTTCATTAATTATTATTATTATTATTATTAGTGTTTATTATTATTATTATTATTATTATTATTATTATTATTATTATTATTATTATTATTATTATTATTATTATTATTATTATTGTTAGCGTTATTATTATTATCCTCATCATCATCATCATCATAACTTTGATCATTCCTATAATTATGGTTGATGAGTAATGGTCACATTGCAATATCATCTGGGTTATTCAACTTTGGCATGTTTGGCTATTTTGAATCGTGCACATCATCTTTTATTATCTGTCATTTGTCTGTGGTGATGGCAATCCCCTACTTATGTGCAAGACTGAGATCTATTGTTTTGTTTTCCTTGAAGACCTTTTTTAAGGGGGTACTATATAATACACCCCTGTGGTAAATTTGTGACTATTTTTGCATTTTCTCAAAAAAATAATAACACACCGGTAACAAAATTTATGTATGTTATTGGGGCAAGGAATCCAATTATTTCAGTGACTCAAGACAAGCGGTCCAGTATATATGATAGGAAATGAGGTACAACCTAGCGGTACCTCTTTTCTTATCATAAATAACGAACCGCTTGTCTTGGGTCACTGAAATTCCAGTTACCACTGTGTTATTAGTTTTTCAGAAAAATGCAAAAATAGACACAAATTTATCGAGGGGTGTAGTACCCCCTTAATGAACATAATCGAAGAAATTTAAAGGTGCACAGATATCCGAATATCAGCAAATGAGTTAATTCCGGCCATGTATGACATTCCGTATGGAGGAACAAAATGCTTTAGATTTAGTTTTTTAAATCCATGCTTTTAATAATCGGGTTTAATGTTACCGTGCTTATTCCACTTTTACAGTGTAGACTATACAAAGTACAAGAGATTAGGCATTTGATGTAATGGCTTATGAATATGTAACGTTTCACTCAGTATTAATGGCACTGCTTGCATTTGATACCATGTATACTAAAGTTGCCTTTAAAAACAGCAAAAAACAAAACAAAAAAACCCCGAAAAAACCCGAAAAAAAACCAACAAAAAAACCAAAACCAAAAACACCACTTAGCCTTGTAATAAGTAAACTTCTGGTGACTTTATAAAATGTCATTATTACATCATGTACATAGGGATGTATTAAACTCACTATAATGACGAACTTATATTGTAAGTTTCAGTCAGATATCTAAACTGACCTTATTTGCACTGTATTGCACAAATATATCTCTGTTTGATTAAGGTTATTATGATTATGTCAAGTGTTCTAATCGTGACTGATGTTTCATATATGATTGGTGATAACAATATGGCAATTGTGTCATAAATAAATAGACGCAAAGTAACTATACATATAATACAGGCATCATACTGCAGTTACTGTCCGTTTTCCTATATACACAATACACAGTGCTCTTTCCCATTGACGCGTGACCTTTACAAATAGCCCTACGTTAACAGTATGGGGATATGACTAGTTAACGTCGCTGTGTGAAAAATAACCGGCCAATATTAAAAGTACTCTTCTAAAGTTCTAGAAAATATAGTTTTTAACATGTCCTAAATTTTAGCTAATTTAGATGTTTGGAAATATTCGTACTTTGGTGTTTTAGTTAATGTTATAGGTAATAGTACATTGCCTAGTTAACGTCGCTGTGGGAAAAATAACCGGCCAATATTAAAAGTACTCTTCTAAAATTCTAGACAATATAGTTTTGTAACATGTCCTAAATTTTTAGCTAATTTAGGTGTTTGGAGAGGGTCGTACTTTTGTGTTTTAGGAAGGACATGTAAACGACAGATAACACCAAAAATATGAAGAAATTATTTCCAAACCGTGTTAAGTCAAAAATCATTATGTTGCTCATTTTCAAGAATGCTGGTTTACAAAAAGCACGCCATTGTCTGATTTCGTGAACAAAGCCACACATAACATTGTTTCCTTTCGTTTCCTTTATAATCGGTTACCCAACTGAAGCTATAAATACCAGCTTTATTGCGATATCGCACATGAAAACAGTCACTTGTGCACAACCAGAGAAGATCCGATTTAATCAGTTGAGCTGTTTCAATGAGTGTTATCTTGGTTTAATAGCTTTTAATGGGGTTAAGTCCTGCAAAGGTCGAGATGAATTCTACTGTAGACATGACTGCATCATGTACAATTTAATATTTTGTTGGATTAAGGGTAGACACGGTATTGTTGGAAAGCAGCCAAAAAAAAAACCAACCGATTTTCATTATCTAAATCAATATATTATCGAAATATAACACTTTGGTGTTTTGCAAAAGTCATTCTACAAAGCATATACTTGAAAACATACTTGATTTGTTGTTGTTAATGACGTTATTTTACAAAAGTGTTGTTGTTTCAGCCTTCTTATCTTCACAACATAACTCAAGAACCACAGGACCAGTACAAAAGTATATCTGTTATATTTGAATTCTTCTGCACCCCCGGGTTCTATATACACTCGCTATGAAATGATTAATGCAATTTTTGCCAAAGCTCACTACCATTCGCAAGATGCTGTGAACTATATACCTAATTACAACAGTTTAAAATAATTGCTAACCTTAAATCAACAAGCTTTTGTACTTATTATAATTAAGGCGGGTCGGAGAGGACAATGACCTATGGGGTGTTTGTACTAAGATATAATTAAACCAAATAAAGCTGACACACATAATGCTTGATATAAGGGGTGTCTTTTCAACCCCATGTGCATGATTTTTCTCGGGGATGGGGAAAATGCTCAATACTTTTGTTTTGATACATTATTGGCCTCAACTCAATTCCATAAGACCTATGGAAATATGAATGTGATTATTGGCTTCCTTGACTCAATGCCTAAAAGATCTTTATAATAATATTGTGCGTCACGCATATTATCTGAAAGCTAGATCTAATTTTGGCGTCACTATTAAATACCTTCATCTTCAAAACAGGCCTGCTGCAAAACATGGTGCAACAGTAGCCGCCTATAGCTTACCTGTGAAGTAAAGCCAGAAGTATGACTTTGAAGAAGGCTCCTGTGAAGCTTTCCCCTCCCAGCGTCCCAGTCTGCACCTGCGCATAACCATTGACAACGATCATCTGCAACCTCTGGAAATCATCTGCTGTTAATTGTGAAAGCAGTAGACTCATGATATCATCAAAAATGGAATCTCCGTTGATGCGAAATGGACGGAATTCCACCTGTGGGAAAGCGTTGGCGACTTGCAGGTTTTCAAATACCCTCTGCCGTCCATCGTTGCTGTGTTCGTTTGGAGAGTGCACGGATATGTAAAGCACGAGTGGTCTGGTATTACCACCATTCATAGAGCCATTGACGGTCATAAAAGCCATTTTTGGTATAAAATTCAGTTAGAAATATATTGTAACTTCTCCCTGTGTTGCTTCAAATCCAATCTATGTATTTAACATTGGTACCACGCAGCAAACTTTAACCTGTGTTATGCTATGACGTGCTCGTAAGGAATGCATACACGGATTAATTGTCGCCCGAAGGTCGTGTGGCGAAAAATGAAATAAAACTTCCAAATCAGTGATCAGGAAAATCAGACAAAAACTTTGTTCAAACTCACACAAGCATGGCATAATCAAAGACCGTGTAGAAATATTTAGTGGTATAATTATATTCACAATAATAAATAGTATATTCACAAAAATGATGTATATTTAACAAAGGTATACATGGAACAATACAATGAAAAGTTGGAAGTGACGTTTCGAGATAGACAAACTTTTAACCCTTAATTTGCGAGCGCAGAAATTGACGGAACACACAAATGGTGTGAACTTGCCAAAAGTGAAAAGTTCTGCTCGATAGGCATATGTGATTTTTAAAGTATTAAAGGAAATACATTCAAAATCATATAAGTTAGTATTTTTAAACAAATTATATAACGTACAATAGGATTGATATTAGAAATTTCGAGCTACTTTTCGAGACTCGAGTTCACAGAGCGGCTATGGCAAATGAAACAGTTGATTGCTTCTCTTAATTATCTGTGGTCAAAAGTCTACCAAAAGTCCAAAGTTTATAAAGGGCATTGAGCGGAGCGTGCAAATGCTCACACTACATGTATTTATTGCCATTGTTAAGAATCTGCACATTTAACTTTAATTAAAATTGTAAATTAATAAAATATATATAGGCTAAAATCCAAGAAAGGAAGATATAAAAAGCTGATAAAGAATGAAAAAAAAAGAAAGTCTGAAAGAAAGACTGAAAGATAGACAGAACACCAAAAACAAGAATGAATGAAAGAAAGAAGGAAAGAAAGAACGTAGAAAATTAGAATGAATGAATGAAAGAAAGAAAAACAAAAAGAAAGAAAAAAAGGAAAAAAAAAGAAGAAAAAAGGAAGAAAAAAAGGAAGAAAAAAGATTATGTATTGGGTTTACAGTGCTACCTGTTGCAGTGGCGGATCCAGAAACATGTAGGTGTCTGTGGGGATGTGCCCCCCTCATAATTGGAAACTGGTTCATAATAAATAGAAGCCATTAAACCAATATTAAGTGTACAGGTGTCCAAACAGAAGCCCAAACGAACGCTTCTTAATATCCATACGCATAGGGTTGTTTGAGGGGATGTGCCCCTCAGTATTTGGAAAAAATTCAAAACAAAGGCCCAATTGCAGCCATTTCGTGGACCATTGTTATCATTGCTTGCGCTTGAAAACAATACGAGTTCAGGTGTCCAAAACAGAAGCTAAAACGGAGACTTCTTTATCCATATGCATGGGGTGTCGGAGAGGGATGTGCCCCTTGGTATTTGAAAGAAAAATCAAAATAAAGGCCCAATTGAAGCCATTTTGTGGAATATTTTGACACTAATTATTGTTATCATTACCTAAAACAATAAGTGCACAGGTGTCCAAAACAGAAGCCAAAACGGCCGCTTCTTAATATTCATACGCAACAGGTTGTCTGAGGGGTAATTTGCCCCCTTAGTATTTGGACAAAATTTCAAAATAAAGGCCCAATAGAAGCCATTTCGTGGATCATTTTGACACTTTAGTACTGTTATCATGGCTCAAAATAGTAAGTGCACAGGTGTCTTAAACAGAAGCTAAAACGGGCACTTCTTCATCTATACCGTAGGCCTATGCATTATTAGTATCCGAGGGCCTCAGTATTTGGGAAAAATCAAAATAAAGGCACATGAACCCATTTCATGAACCATTTCGACCATACGCAGAGGCCGGTGGTGTCCCTTTCAGTTTTTGGAAAAATGTATTAAATAAATGCATAAATTGAAGCCATTTCATGGACCATTTTTACACTGCCAGGTTTTATTTGTTCAATTCAGTGCCCGGTTTTCTATTTTCTTTTTCATGGAAGTTTTGTTTTTAACATGAAATTGAGGCATAAGGAGATGGAGGTCGTTGATCAAGATCAAAATGCGATGCAATTTATATCTTCCATAAAGTGTGTAAAAATGAAAAGCAAAACAAAGGGGTTTGATTTTATTCCCAACAAAATTGTAAAAATAAATAAATAAAAAGATACAAAAAATAAGACCCTCGAAAAAAAGGGGGGCACTGGCCCGGTGTGCCCATTCCTGGATAAACGCCTGTTTGTATGGATGCATTCATGTACATGCATGTGTACGGTAAGCTTGGGAAGTTATTTGTTTGAAATGCAAATAATGTAAGGCCTTTTTTGGAGGGCGCAGTTCCTTATCCGGTTATTGGTTCTTGTCAGAGCTGTCCGTTTATGAAACAATCCCTTCACGAATTTTTATGGTATGTGATATCAGATGTTAATGCTCTTTTGCTTACACCAGGGTTTTCAAAAATACGTTATATCACTGAAATAATGTTGTTTTCCTAAACCAGGGTGTCCAATTAAAATGTACTTTAAAAATATGTAATATCATGGCAGCGAATAATGTTCATTTTCCTTAACCAGGGTGTCCAATACCGGGGTCCAATAATTATACACTAAGTCTATATTTTGCAACATCATACATTTCGATGTGTAAGATCAGAGAATAATATTGTTTTCCTACAAATGTGTCTCCAATTAAAATGTACTTTAATTTGTAATGTACCAGGGTGTCCAATTAAAAGTATTTTGATAATTATGTGGGTATCAGAGAGTACTGCTGTTTTTCTTAGTCCAGGATGCCCAATAAATATACACTATAGGCCTATAGTCTACAAAATCAGACACCGAGATGTTAAATATTGGGGGCAATTAATGGCGGCAGTCCCAAATTATTGGGGACCCAATGGTACTTTCCCATAACCACCAAAAGTATTGGGGACCGAGTCCCTCGGTCCCGCGGTCCCGGAACCACTGCCGAGGGTGTCATGTCACATATTAATGTGTTTTTCAATGGGAAGCGTAATGGTGGTGTACCCAATGTGTGATATCAGAGAATGATAGGCCCAATGTTGTTTTTCCTGAACCAGGACCGTCCAAATAAAATTATACTTTAATTTTTTATATCAGAGATAACGCTAAATATCTCTATATTCAGACACTTGAAACTTTATTATTGTTGACGTTATCATGATTTGATTTGATTTGAGTTTATTAAGCATATCATCGTAAGAGTCAAATAACATATTGCACAGAACATATATACAAAAACATAATTATTATAAAATACAAATTAAAACATTAAAATTGACACGATAATATGCCAAGGATATCCCTTAAAGTCAGCGACTTATTTCCAAAGGGGTCCTTATAAATAACAATGAATATATATATATATATTACAAATATTTAAAACATGAAACACCTAAATTACACTATTAAAAACTATATAACCATGTGGTCTAAGAGGATAATTTTAGCATCTTTTTTAAACCTTGATTTTATATTGCACAATTTTACATTTTCGGGAAGTTTGTTCCAGTCATGGACAGCATTGTAAAAAAAGGAAGCAGAATCTGCTGTTTTGATTTTTGGAACTTGGAAATTGCTACCCCTAGTGTTATAACGATGAAGATGAGATAATTTGATATGATCTTGAAGGTGAATGAGGCAAGTGTCAGTTGAGTATGATCCTCTGAAGCCAGATTGGAGTTCATAAAGAAGTTTATTTTCAACCAGGAATTTGTTCAATTGGAAAAAGATAGCCTTTTCTAAAATTTTGGAGACAACTGGGAGAATGCTAACAGGTCTATAATTACCTGCATCCAGCCTACTCTTCTTTTTGTAGAGAGGGATGACTTTTGCCAATTTCATTTGAGTTGGAACAATGCCGGACCGAAGAGAAAGTATTGGGGACCGAGTCCCTCGGTCCCCCGGTCCCGGAACCACTGCCGAGGGTGTCATGTCACATATTAATATGTTTTTCAATGGGAAGCGTAATGGTGGTGTACCCAATGTGTGATATCAGAGAATGATAGGCCCAATGTTGTTTTTCCTGAACCAGGACCGTCCAAATAAAATTATACTTTAATTTTTTATATCAGAGATAACGCTAAATATCTCTATATTCAGACTCTTGAAACTTTATTATTGTTGACGTTATCATGATTTGATTTGATTTGAGTTTATTAAGCATATCATCGTAAGAGTCAACTAACATATTGCACAGAACATATATACAAAAACATAATTATTATAAAATACAAATTAAAACATAAAAATTGACACGATAATATGCCAAGGATATCCCTTAAAGTCAGCGACTTATTTCCAAAGGGGTCCTTATAAATAACAATGAATATATATATATATATATTACAAATATTTAAAACATGAAACATCTAAATTACACTATTAAAAACTATATAACCATGTGGTCTAAGAGGATAATTTTAGCATCTTTTTTAAACCTTGATTTTATATTGCACAATTTTACATTTTCGGGAAGTTTGTTCCAGTCATGGACAGCATTGTAAAAAAAGGAAGCAGAATCTGCTGTTTTGATTTTTGGAACTTGGAAATTGCTACCCCTAGTGTTATAACGATGAAGATGAGATAATTTGACAAAGTTTTCTTTCATATAGCTTGGGCAAACACCATGAAAAATATTAAAAACATGGTTCAAACGGAGCTGCTCAGCCCTTGTCCTGATATTTGAAATGCCTAAATCCTGAAAGTCAGCTTGGTTAATATGATACATGTGATCTTTGTCCAGAATAAATCTGATAACTTTGTTCTGAGCTCGCTGCAATCTGATCGAATGATATTTAGAAATGGCACAATACCAGGAGGAAATAGAATAATCAAACAGGCACAAAACAAGAGCTGAGCAGACCATTTTCTTCACTTTTTGATTAAAAAAATTTGCTTGTCTGTAGAGGAAATTCAAACGAGAATTAACATGTTTCACAATTTTGGTTGCAATTTCCTCACCATCAAGAAACTGATTAAGTTCTAGACCAAGATAAACAACAGTATGTTTAGACTTAATTATTTGACCATTGTTAAAGAATGATAGAAAAATCAGCAACATTATTGACCTTACGCTTCGATCCAAAGAGAATCAGTTCAGTTTTGCCTGTGTGCAGAGAGAGAGAGATTATTTTCTATAAGCCATTTATTGCAGCTCTCCAAGTTATCACGAAGAACATGACTGATTCTCTCTGGATCTTTGTCGGAATATTATATCAAAGCACTATCATCATACTGCAACATAATACAATTAATAGAAGTGGACATGTCATTAACATAGCATAGGAATAAAAGAGGACCTAAAATACTGCCTTGGGGAACTCCGCATGTTATGACAAGAGGATCAGACTCAACCCCATCAATTTGAACAATTTGTTTACGATCACAAAGATAAGATTCAAACCAGGCTGTGGACTTAACACCCATGGCAGACAGTTTGTTACACAAGATTTTATGGTCAACACTGTCAAATGCCTTCTGGATATCTAATAAAATCATCCCAGTATAGAAGCCAGCAGCAGTTTTCTTTCTGATATGATCTTGAAGGTGAATGAGGCAAGTGTCAGTTGAGTATGATCCTTTGAAGCCAGATTGGAGTTCATAAAGAAGTTTATTTTCAACCAGGAATTTGTTCAATTGGAAAAAGACAGCCTTTTCTAAAATTTTGGAGACAACTGGGAGAATGCTAACAGGTCTATAATTACCTGCATCCAGCCTACTCTTCTTTTTGTAGAGAGGGATGACTTTTGCCAATTTCATTTGAGTTGGAACAATGCCGGACCGAAGAGAAAGGTTGATAATGAAAGTGATTGGTCCTTTAATAGCCTCTGCCGCATCTTTGATAAAACGGACTGGAAGGTTGTCAAGTCCAGTGCTCTTGTTTGTATTAAGACTGTTTAATTCCTCAAAAACAAACTCCTCACAAACCTCTTGAAGTTCAAAGGAGTCAGCCGGAACATTCTTATAAAAATCTTTAAATGTGTCTGTATCAACACTATAATCAAAAGCTCACCTCATCTCACAGGCCGTGTCACCCATTGTCGGATGTAGCCCTCCTCAAGTAGCTTCCATTTGCTTCTGTTCTGTGCTTCTCTTGCCCAGGTTGTAGCCACATAAGATATGAGATCATCACGCCATCTTTGTTTTTGTCTTCCCCTTCTCCTCTTTCCTGCTCTTGGGTGCCATTCAGTTAACCTCTCTACGAGCTATGTGACCTGCCCATCTCCACGTTGCCTCTTTGATGTTGTCAATGACATTGTTTGTCCCTTATTTCAACATTCTTTATTTTGTCACGTATGGTGATATGTAGCATTGTTCTTTCCATAGTATGCTGTGCTAACCTGAGTTTTTGTTCCAAAGACTTTGTTGTTGAAAACCATAGGTCATTGTAGGTATACAAGCACTGATTGAAGACTCTAGTCCTCAGTGTCGCGCATTGGCATCCTTTATTCTTAGCATGACTTCTTCTCTGTGTTGTCTTCCATCTTTACTGTCTGGCCTAGATATGCTTATAACTTTCTACATATTCCATCTGTTTATTCTCTATTGCAATGGACTTGTTTGTTTTAGTCTTAGTCTACCCCTTGCGTATATTCAGTCATATCTTCTATCTTGTTCTCCTTTTTCAAGCCATTTAGCTGCACCTCCATATCTTTAACTGTTAAAGCAACATCGTCTGCAAATCTCATTTTTCGTCAACGTTTATATCTCTCGGTTGAAGATCGAAATTCTTGAACACTTCTTCCATGGCAGCTGTGAAGATTTTCGGAGATATTGTATCACCCCGTCTTACACCTCTATGGATGTGGGTTTGGATACTTTTCCAAGATGAATTATGGCTGTTGCACCTAGTGTATATGTCGTTTGTACATATCCTTCGTTGACCAAATCTTTTTTTAAAGCTGTGAATAGGTCTCTGTGCAGTGTTCTACCGAGTCAAAGGCTTTTTCGTAGTCTACTAACGCAAAGCTTCAAGCTGCTTCAACTGGTGTTCATTGGTTCAAAGTATGAAGATGAAGATGATCTGTAGTTGAGCAGTCTGTCTTGGCTGATTCTCTTCCAGTATTCTCTTGGTCATGATGCAGTTTTGTATTATTCTAGTGAAGATTTTGTACGAATGGGACAGTAATATTGGTCTGTAATTTTAGATATCTGATTTGGCGCCCTTCTTGCGAAGCAGATAACCGTGTGCCTCTTTCCAGGATTTAGGTATCGTTTTCTCTTGTAGTATAGTGTTTTTATAATCTAACAAGTTGTGTGTTTATCTCTGCGTCGCCTATCTTGAAGATGTCACTGGTTAGGTCGTCAATGCCTGGAGCTTTATTATCTTTCATTTGTTTCACTGCCAATTCCACTTCTCTTGCTGTTATCCTTGGGCGGTCAATTTGATTGGTTGATTTAATGTTTGCATCTGTCTTGTCCTGATTTAATTTTGTACTGTAGAGAACTTGGCTTAGGAAAACTGCATGGAAACGCTTTTATATGCAAATTTTCCCGCTGCGCTCGCAATATACCATTAAAGTTTGCAAATTGGGATCCCAACAAATTTGGCATGTGCAAGGGGGGAGGGGCAACGATTTTTGGCAGGCCGAGGGGGTGGGTGCGATTTTTGGCAGGCCGTTTGGAAATTTTACCGGGTGGTGTCATAATGATTTCACAGCCCCTAAGATTACAAGCTGGTTAGGCTAACGATAATGGGGTACTGAACTATCGAGCCTAGCAACTGTCAATCAAAATCTAATTAAAAACTCCCGAAATCTAATAAAAAAGTGACTTCACCGTCCATAGGTCTAGGGAGTGAATAGAAGCGTTACGGGATGATTGTGTGCACCAGTTAATTAATCTCGCGTAACAAATGCGACCGTTACACCTCTCCGATCATATGATTGTGACAGTCTATGGTTGCCATGCTAACAACAAAGTTTATGTACTTAACCATGTTAACAAGTGTAAGTAAATTATATCGAACCAACGTTCAGTAGCATGATATTCGTAGCCATGGTTGTGACTAGCCCATTTTTTTTTATATACATGTACCGTATCGTCATTTGCAAAACTCTGTAACTTTGTACCTTTGCGTTGTACCGTAACTTTGTAACTATCTGTAAACGCCAAAAAAACCAACTACATGTTACTTGGCAGTGGTAAAAATACATGCTCTGACTATACTCTACATCTTTGTCTTGACTCAAATGATAGTGAAGTCACCCCTCTTGAAAGAGTCACCAGCACAAAGTTTGTAGGCCTTCAAATTGATCAAAATCTTACTTGGAAGGAGCATATTGTAAATGTCATTAAAACTTGTTCTCGAAATGTCGGCGTTATTAACAGAGTTAAACATTTTCTACCCAGTGAAGCTTTGTATACATTATATTGTTCGTTAGTCTTGCCGTACATGAATTATAGTATTTTAGCATGGGGATGTGCCTGCTCTTCATATATTCATAATCTGTTTAAAATTCAAAAAGAGCATTGCGTATTATTAGTAACAGTAATTACAGATCTAGAACTAATCCTCTGTTACTTAAATATAATACTTTAAGCATCAAAGATATGTACGCTCTAGAGCTTGGGACATTCATGTATAAACATACAAATTGCTTATTACCCAATGTTTTTGACGACCTTTTACAAAGCACTCTGAAATTCACGCTATAAACACTAGATATAGAAACAATCTCATCTTACCTCGAGTCAAGAAAGTCTTTTGTGAGAAATCTATTAAATATGCAGGTATAAAGCTTTGGAATGCTATCGATTCTGATATCAAGTGCTCGTCATCAGTGAAGCAATTCCGGAAAAAGTATAAACAACATCTTATGCAAAGCTATTCTTAGTCTTTCAATCATGTGTACCTCACCAATATTTTGTTCACTAATTTCATTAATTTACTTCAATAATTAGTTTTTGATATGTGCATTTTGTTTTTCTTTGTTTTTCCTTAAATGTTAACATAGGATATGTCATTGATGGACATGACAGCTGGTTGGTTGGACTCGGCATTTTGTTGTCTACCAACCTGCTGCCATGTCAAATAAATGCCATATACCTGTATCAGGGGTTACAGAGCTACAGGCCTTTGGGCCTTTACTGTAATTCCTTCACTCATCGTTGTATTATGCATTTCCATAATTATTATATTTGTATTATTATTTATATCTTTATAATGTATTATTCTTATGTATTTTTCTTGTATCATGTAATGAGTGAAAAGATAATAATAAATCTATCTATCTATAATCTATCTATCTATCTTTGTCATACATATATTGTTGACACGATATTTATTGACCAGTCGCCCGTGCTACGTACGTGACCTTTATGCCTTTTCCATCACTACTGATCATATGACTTTGATCGTCGATGGTCACTACCCAGAGTCAACACTTAGTATAAATACTGAGTTGTGTCTTCATATTATATTCAATATACTAGCACTCATTATACTAGTACACATATTATACATGTGTATGGCCACACTTGTGATAATGATCATTTGTAAATCGACATAACTTTGTATACGTCTGTGTTTGAACCCTACATCGTTACCAATGGCATCAACACTGACAAAGAAACTGGTTCTTTGCGCAAGCGTCGTATGGCTATTAGCTGCTTTCGTTGGGCTAATAGTTTATGCAATCTTCTATCACAATGAAGGTCCTATTTATGACTACCCGATGGCACTTGGAATGCTTCTCTGTTCAATACTCATTATATGTACACTACAAAGCTTCAACTTGTATGCTGACCTGAAGAAGGCTACCACCGAAGAGCCGAAACGTTGCCGCAACACCAACTTGGTGTATTTTGGATTAATGACATTGATCGCATTTTTCTTTTTCTTAGGCAGTTGTATTGGGCAACCGTGGACGTCAATTGATGGAGTGGTGTGGTCTTTGATTCTTATGATTGTTAATGCTACTAACATATACATCTTGCTGTTAATCAAACGTGAATCTTTTTCCTTAATGTCATCGAGTGAAATAAGGCTCCAAACTAAAGAAGAATCCGAAAAGAATCCCAATGAATCTTATTCCAAAAATCGCAAACGTAGGTGTTCAAAATGGATAGGTGTTGTTACCAATGCCATCGTCAAGGGAATAGTATTTCTATATTTTGGTTTAATGCTTGGCGGGTGCTGGATACAAGGAATAGGATTTGCACGGCATGGATCCTCCCCACCAGGGTCATTCGTAACCGTCACACATAAACTGGGCACCCAGAGGTTCCACATATGGTGCGATGGTCCTATTGATCCTTCCAGACCTGTTGTGTGGATAGAGACGGGTGGAGGCCACTCGATGTACGATCTCATTGGGTTGCATCTTGGAGTTATTGCAGGTGAGTATTGCATTGAAATAGGGAGATAAATATTTTTAAATTACATACAGAAAAATTTTTAAGGTACCTGTTATGTTCACCCTGTATATCCAAAAGCAAAGACATTATGTCAAATTAAACTATAACCAATACCTGTACACTTTAGCCCTGATTTGATACCTGATTTAATACGTTGAAATCGGTTCAGAAATAAAGAAACGATGATCTAAAACCCAAGGAAGGAACAAAATCAAAAGTTGCATTTTAATGTTATAATCATCGGAAAGCACCGCGGACCTGTAGTCCGAGAACGTTTTCCGTACACATCAATAGCTAGGCATCCAATGGAGCATTCTGCAACTTTTGAATTCGCATCTTCCAGGTATTTTGGATAACCGTGACCAATTTCAACGAACGATGTCTTAAATCCGGGATACGAGATCATGCAGCTATTGGCTGCGGGTTCTAATAATAACATATCTGTCTTTATTTAGGATATACAGGTAAAATAACTGGTACCTTAATTCTTTTGCTGTCCGTATAATAGAATCCAAATGATCTTACCTGGTTAGAGGTGCAGGAACCTCAAACATTGCCCGAAAGATGAAAGACAATATTAAGCACAATCAGAGATGTGAGCAAACCTCGTGCCCAAAGACTGAGTCTTGTTTAGTTTTCTTCAATTTAATTCGGGTGGGATGTACTAAAATAAGTCTGGCAAATTAATGATTACGAAAACAAACAATTAATAACCAAATACTAGATCGAAGGTAGCTGGGCAGATGTCTTCTACTGACTCTTAGTATAACGGATCAACTGGAACCTGGCACACCATCACATTCTGTTGGTCCTGATATGTTTGTCTACCTACCTTCCAACTACTTGTAGTATCCACCTATAGTGTGCGTACCTTATAAAGGAAATCCCATCAACTGTTTATAGGCTGCAATGACGCTGGTGTCAACATTGTCAACATCCAAAATCATCCATAACATGAACATCTCTGGTATGAACAGATGATCTAACCCAAAGACGAAGAAACGTGATGGATCATCCGCGGAACTACTTGCTGAATGGAGAGAGTACTTTTCCACTTTGCTCAACAATGACAATGGATCACTAACATCAGACCTGTCACAACCTGCTGATCAGGATATATTCATTTGTGATGAGCAGCCCACCCTTGTGGAAACGAGAGATGTCATCCAGAGCATAAAGAACAGCAAAGCTGCTATTGAGGGATTACACTGATGTCTATTGCTGGAAAGAAATCATAGATAAGAATTAGAGACCATTATCAAATTGGCACATATGTTTTAATGATGTTCTCTTTCATTTTTCTAAGTCTCATCAGTCATAATTAGCTAATTAATTAGTAATTAATTAATTAAATGTGGCGTATAGTTACAAAGTGACATTTTTGTATTCCATAGTGGCGTATCGACCATACGCCACTTTTTATACACATTTTATAATTATGAAATATCGGCAAAAATGAAAAATATCGTATGTCATAGTGGCGTACGCGTATCGGACCTATACGCCACTATGGAATACGAACGACGAAAAGTAACGCCATAGAGATTACACGGCGACCGAGGTGGCGTACGGTTAACGTAAGGTTAGGGTATTGCGTTTTGTTCGTTTTCCATAGTGACGTATAGTTTTATTGTCAGTTTGCCAGCAATAGTATGTATTTATTTCCTTTAAAAAAATATATAACAATAAAATCTATTTAGTTTACTACAGAAATTGCACATCATTTACAAAATATAATGAATGTCTGATTTACACAACCCGATTTTAACTTGGCATTTCTTCAAACCCGATTTTCTCGAAAAGTTGTTTATTCGCGGCGCCCACTATACGCCACTATGGAATACGGACGGCGAATTATGATATATCCAATAATAAGGGAGAAGCAGCCAGGCAGGACTCAGCCCAAGCAGAAGTTGTTCACAGCAAATGCACATCTTCCGCTCACCATCACATTTGTCGATTTTAAGAAGGCCTTTGATTCAATCAACAGGAGCGTCATGTTTTCAATCTACCGGGGTACTGCAGGGGATGTTCTGGTGGAGGAGCCATGTAGAAGATGTGCTCCTTATGTTCCATCACAGTGAGACAATGGACAAGCCATCCGAATTATATTCAGAAGCTGTTGGGTATTCGCCTGCTCCTTCGTCAAATGAAAGTAATGGGTGGGGGTGGTGTGGGGGTGTGGGTGGGTGTGTGTGTAGGGGGGGGGGCATTTTAGGCCGAATTATGATTTTTTTTTCTAAAGTTATGAAGAGGGAAGGGCCATGGTACTCGGGGCTCCAAAATTATAAGGGAGAGGCGGTTCCGGAGCCACTGTAAGCATGGTAATTTAATTAATTAATTACTAATTAATTAGCTAATTATGACTGATGAGACTTAGAAAAAATGAAAGAGAACATCATTAAAAACATATGTGCCAATTTGATAATGGTCTCTAATTCTTATCTATGATTTCTTTCCAGCAATAGACATCAGTGTAATCCCTCAATAGCAGCTTTGCTGTTCTTTATGCTCTGGATGACATCTCTCGTTTCCACAAGGGTGGGCTGCTCATCACAAATGAGTATATCCTGATCAGCAGGTTGTGACAGGTCTGATGTTAGTGATCCATTGTCATTGTTGAGCAAAGTGGAAAAGATTACACGGCGACCGAGGTGGCGTACGGTTAACGTAAGGTTAGGGTATTGCGTTTTGTTCGTTTTCCATAGTGACGTATAGTTTTATTGTCAGTTTGCCAGCAATAGTATGTATTTATTTCCTTTGAAAAATATATAACAATAAAATCTATTTAGTTTACTACAGAAATTGCACATCATTTACAAAATATAATGAATGTCTGATTTACACAACTCGATTTTAAATTGGCATTTCTTCAAACCCGATTTTCTCGAAAAGTTGTTTATTCGCGGCGCCCCACTATACGCCACTATGGAATACGGACGGCGAATTATGATATATCCAATAATAAGGGAGAAGCAGCCAGGCAGGACTCAGCCCAAGCAGAAGTTGTTCACAGCAAATGCACATCTTCCGCTCACCATCACATTTGTCGATTTTAAGAAGGCCTTTGATTCAATCAACAGGAGCGTCATGTTTTCAATCTACCGGGGTACTGCAGGGGGATGTTCTGGTGGAGGAGCCATGTAGAAGATGTGCTCCTTATGTTCCATCACAGTGAGACAATGGACAAGCCATCCGAATTATATTCAGAAGCTGTTGGGTATTCGCCTGCTCCTTCGTCAAATGAAAGTAATGGGTGGGGGTGGTGTGGGGGTGTGGGTGGGTGTGTGTGTAGGGGGGGGCATTTTAGGCCGAATTATGATTTTTTTTTTTTAAAGTTATGAAGAGGGAAGGGCCATGGTACTCGGGGCTCCAAAATTATAAGGGAGAGGCGGTTCCGGAGCCACTGTAAGCATGGTAAGTGTCTGTCCGTTTATATATTGACTAGTTCCTTTAAACACATCACGTTTATACCTTTCTGATCAAGTGACTGCGACGATGATTTATTATTACCGTCAAAGTAAATTAATTGACCAGAGTCATGAGAGTGTTAATACTGAATTCTGTATCATCAACATCATTAATTGCTGGTCCACATTCCTTGATTTTGTTTGCCTTCTCAATCATTGCGGATTACTCTTTTGTAGTTCTATAAATGTCAACGCTCGAAGTTAATTAGACCTAGAGCCCAGAAGATTTATTCAAGTGAAAAGCGCCAGAACAACTGACCACATGGGTTGAAAGAGTCATACCCCACATCACAAAAATGCATTGCTGTCGGGTCAGGGCCGGGGGTTTCCCTCCCAAATCCGCCCAATTAAGGACGCCATTATTTAAAATCCTATTTTCGTTAATATCTGGATAACTACATGTAGTAGAATCACAATTCAGCACGGTCGTTTGATGTATATAGAATTGGCTTCATTATTAACTAAATGCAAACTATAGACGGCGCTATTTAACCTTAAATCATATTTCTTTATTTGCAAGGGTAGGTGATTAATACTGCCATTAAAACAGCTGGAATATGTGAAACAAGCAAGGAAATTTTATAAACATATTCTATCAAACAATAAAAGGAATTATTTGAGTGTATTAAAAGCTTGAAAGAGTAATTTCCAGTAACTAAATAGCGCCACCAATTTTGTCATTAAAAGATTTATTTTATATCCGAAAAGGCATTAAAAAATGCTATAAAAGTTAATAATTTGGTAAAAGAGGGAAAATTAAAGTTGAGAATGACCCAAAAGCATCTGCATACAAATCGCCCAAAATTAGGAAGCCATTACAGAAAATTATCTGGAAAACTATACATGATAATACCAACAATATGGAGTCTACACCCATCCTGCCCAAGGTTTTATTTTAAATTCTATTACCCCACGACCCATTATTCAAAATCGCGCACTGTGATTTGTTGAAACGCGTCACGTGACAGACCATTAATTAGCGATAAAGTGTCAAGGGCAACGAACTTTATGTTCTTCTATCATCACAGCGCACATCACACCTGCTTATGTAGGGGAGAATGGAATGTCAGGGGTGTGTTATTGTATGTACATACCTGCTTATAGGGGAGAATGGAATGTTAGGTTGTGTTATTGGAATGTGCATACGCTTTGGCTACGCGTATGCGCTCCACCTTGAGGTCAACAACTTGAAATATTTGGGCAAAAAATTTGACATTTTCTCTTTAAATCACACTATTTTGTGGTAATAGAATAGAAATAAAGGGTGCAGCATTATTCTTTACACGCAAATAATGTGTCCTCGGCAGTAAAAACGTTTAAATAATGGATTCGGCTGCGCCTCACCCATTATTTACGTTTTTACTGCCTCGGACACATTATTTTCGTGTAAAGGATCATGCATTACCCTTTATTTCTTAAATATAACACTTTCCCACTAACCTGCACCTGGACTCAACACATTGTTTTATGTTATGTTCAGCAAATAATAGACCTAGCAATTAATGCCATCTATGTTTTCCTTTACACCTATCACTTATAATAGATTATGAAAAATAACACCACATCATTTGTATAAAAGAGGCCACTGAAAAGGGCCTGAAATCTTTCCATAAAGATAACTGGGAAACGGCTAAAAAATGCTGATGGACGTCAGAGAGCCCTAGTCAGTGACCAATTCTCCAGTATCTCAGAGGAGATCACAGATAATGAGGGCCCAGATGGCAAACACTACCACTCATCAGAAAATTGTCTAATTACAGCAAATAATATAACTTAGGTAGCAAGCAAAATATCAAAATTACAGAGCCAAAAAAGTAGCATCTCTACAGAAAGAGAGCTATCTTGCTAGATAAAGATAGCTACTATGTAGAGTAACACGATTGAAAGTAGTATTTTCCCCCTTGTTATTTCCGTTTAGGTGGCTACAGATCTTGTATCAATGACAAACCTGGAATGGGATTAACAGATTACCGTTTCCCAGGACAGCAATATGACGATTATTACGAAGAACTACTGCAATCATCTGGTGAAACTGGTCCGTTCGTTATGGTTGGTTGGGCAGCTGGTGGGCAAGCAGCATGGGAGTATGCAAGAGTCTATCGCAACAACGTTAGCGCTGTTGTATTGATGGATTACACGCAAAACAACTTTGAATATGATTCGTTGCAATATGTTTATAATCTTACTGATGAAGAAGTGCAACAACGCAAAGCGTCTGATTTTGAAAGTCGTACCTTCTTGCATGATATCATCCGTGTTATGGGTGTACAATGGGGTATAATGTCTTTCATAATAGTTCCAGATCGAGAAACCTTTATCCCTCCTGAATACTTTGACGCATATGCTTTTCTCAATAGCTACACCGAGAAGTCTTGGACTTATCAGTACTTTGCGCTAGTAGATGTATTCACAAACTTGCCAGGGTATGATTTTAGTAACAATACCATCAGCAGAGACACGCCTTTGCTTGTTATGGCGAGCAAGACTAACGGAACTGCACAAGTAAGTACAAGTTGCCCTAGGTCAAATTTTGGTTATAACTAAAATCTACAGTGTACTGTATATTTACTAGCTAGCCAATAATTGCATTTAAAAGTCCATGGTCCGTATGTACAAAACAAGGTAGATCAGGTCTAACTTTAGAGCTGGTCTAAAGAAGGAGGTAAAACGAATAGTACCATGTTTGTTTGTCACTCATGGCGTGCAAAATAGTGCACCTCCGGATTATTGCCTGGCGCATAGTGAAATAATCTGGAAGTGCACTATTTTGCACTCTGTAAGTAGCAAACAAGCATGGTGAAGTTTGTACTCTTTGTTATACTTCGTTGTTTAGACCAGGTTTAAAGTTAGACCTGGTCTAACTTGTTATGTGCATACGGGCCCATGGTGCGGTTCTTGTGATAAGGCCACTAATATACCAATACGAAAATTTTGGGCGTTGCTCCCTCCAGAGGAAAATCATGCACATGGGGCGGACATGGCACCCTTATATCAAGCCTTGAGATCTGCTTTTATAAAATATCATACGTCTTGTGTCACGGTCAGCTTGATTTGTTATATTTGAGTGTAAACACCGTTCGGTCAGGCTCCTTTTCGACCTACCTGAAAAAAAAGTTTGCAATCATTTATTGGTAATAACCTGTGAGGTTTTCTTTTTTGCTGAAATACCAAGTTTCTTGCACATTAAACGCAGACTTCCAATAATGCATAATTATACATTTTCTTACCCCTTTAATGTGTTATGTACAATCTTTTCAAATGAGTTTGGTCAATTAAAAAAAATAGATTCAGAAATTCTAAACACGAGGTCATCCTGTTACCAATAGATATGATGTGAGGCGACGTCATACAAACACCTCTGGCACCTCACGAAAACCCTATCGTAAAGGCACACATATACTACTATTGTGCCGAAAAAGGTATTAAAATAGACTTTACAAGGGTCTCCAACTATCGGCGACTTTAATTGTTAATCTAGGTTTAGTGCCTGTAAGAAATCGCGTTTGTTTCAAGTGTTTATGTAAATATAGTTCTTGTACGCAGTTTGTATTATTCAAACAAATCGGGATCTTCTAGAAAAGATTTGATATCTGATTGAATTGTTATAAAATGCGCAATTATTGCTTCTATTATTTGCATTCACAGTGTATTAGAAACCAGCAACCATTGGACTCACAAGAATGCGTTGACACCATCAGAGCCGCTGAATATTCATACAAGACCCAGCTGAACATCACAACTTACACTGATGACTCTGAGATGGCGGTGTGTTTTGACTGTAATTTGGGGTTCCCAGTAAATCAACCCCAGTGGACGATCGATAACCTCTTACTATATCTCGATAAAATATCCCAGAGAAAATTCTAATTGAGCGTGGAATTGCTGTAGTAAAGGTTCTGCAATTAAAGGCTTATCAGATATTTTCGTTTGTCTAAGTACACCACCAGAAGACAAACAATTATATAAGTATAATACTTCTAGGGTCCACGGTTGTTTGATGGCATGTAGAACTGAGGTTTGTTTTAAAAGAAAAGTAGAACAATGACGGCGCTATTTAACTTAAATCTTGTTTGCATCTCTACAAGGGATAGACACTTGTATAATGGTATTAGTACATTAGCAAAAAGACTAACAAATGACAAGGGAATTTTCAAAAAACTTTTTATCATGAAATATAAGGTATTACTCACATTATTCGGCTAAGTTGAATTCAAAATATATGTAAATAGCGCCCTCAATTTGAACATAAATGTACAGTATATAAAATAAAAATTATCACAAAAAGCAGAAAAAGATGAATAATTTGAATTACATTTATTTGGTAACAAAATACAAGCTGATTTAAAAAAAGTAAACTCATGTTGTGATGTACCCTGTATAATTGTGCATCATGAAATAGGGGAAGTTACCTTTATAATCATGCAATAGTTTGTTTATTATTACATCTAGGGGAAAACCCAGATGAATGCAATAACAACATCATTTATCAAGACTATTTATGTCAAGGGGAAATCTGTGGTTGGTGTAGTTATCTCTCAAAAAGAGAGATCAATAATAATTAAGCTGGGTACTCAGAGAGAGTATTACAAAGTGTGGCCATGGAGGATTCCTACAGAGCTACAAGTTCAGCCTTGACTGAAATTATGATTATTATTTCGGAGCTACGAAAATGGACCAAAGTAAGACATCAGGGTCTACTGCGGATTGTAGAGGCGACTTTATGAAATTTTGTTACAATTATTATCATCTGGATACAGATCTGACAGGCTGCAATAGCCTTTATTATGGTCACAGTTGATAGTGTTGATCTGGGCTATGCTTACAGTCCAATTCCTTGAAAGAAAGGAAATTACAAACCAGAAATATTTTATGTAGTCAAAGCACTACTATTTGCCAGTGTTGTCGGATAAGATCTAGAATGCGTCAAAGAACGTACTTCTTCCAAGAAAGGAAATATATTCTTCTGTCGACTTGCTGAAGTCTGGTATTCTGATTCAACGCAACTGTCAAAATAAGTGGGGACAGCTGCATCGCAGTCCTGCTTCCTGAAGATATTGTGTGAAAGGAGGAAATAGCACCAAATTTGGAGAAAGCAGCGCAAGGAGTTAAATTTGGAGAACTGCGCAAGGAGTTTAGCATAGGAGAACGGCGCAAGGAGTTTAGCATAGGAGAACGGCGCAAGGAGTTTAGCATAGGAGGACGGCGCAAGGAGTTTAGTATAGGATAATTGCGCAAGGAGTTGTAAACGTGTTTGGAGAACACCATTTTCGTGTAAGGATTTTATACGCAAGGAGTTATCAACGCAAGTGTACAAAGGACTTCGCTGATTGTCGCAGGGCAAGTGAATAGGGATATATTACATCAGTCGTCCAGAACATTACAAGAACTTTATGATCACCAAGAAGAAGAACGCTGGCTAAGTACAAAATAGATAAAGAGTGATTATATTTGATTAATGTATATGTGCATTTGTAGTCATTATATTGTACCAAACGAAACTTGCTTTCAATTAAAGACTTAGATTTTATTAGCTTAAACGAACAGTGTATTTGTGTTGTGCATTCGTGTGAGTTCGGGTAAAAGGTGATTTTGGCCTTGAGTCAAGTACGACTCGTAACAAATTGGGGGCTCGTCGTCCGGGAAATACACTGGAAAAAAAGTTGACATTAATTTACTGAGTCTTAAAAGTGAAAGTACAGTATGGAGTTCAAAGCAGAAGAGTTTCTTGAAACTATAGATTGGGAGAAGTTTGATAAGTTGAAGAAACCTGATTTATTAGCATTTGCAAAATACTATGAATTGGATGTAAAGCAAGCCAACAGAAAACAAATAATCAAAAATGCCTTAATTGATGTTTTGGTTGATGAAGAGTATTTTGAAGAATCCATTTTGGAGAAGAGAAAAGAGGTCAAAACTGAAATCGGGGATGCAGTAAAGTTGAAAGAACTAGAAGTTCAGGTGGAAATGGAAAAAATGAAAATGCAATTGCAGTTGGACATGCAAAAGCTAGATATGCAAAATAAAGAAAAACAAGAAAGATTAGACATGGAAAACAAGAAATTAGAAATGGAAGAAAAAGCACGCTAAGAAAAGATGGCGCTTGAGCACCACAAATTAGAAACAGAAGAAAAGGAAAAGGTAGCAAAATTGGAACTTGAAAAACAAAAGTTGGAAATGGAAGAAAATTTGAAACAAAAAGAAATTGAAGAAAAGTACAAGTTTGAACAAGAGAAGTTGGCAAAGCTAGGTGACAAATACTCATCAAGTTTCTCCTCAAAGTCAGGGTTTGATGTTACAAAGTATGTAAAGCTGGTGCCTAAATTCAAAGAGAAAGATGTTGACGAGTATTTCCAACGTTTTGAAAAGGTAGCTACAAATTTGAAATGGCCTCCAGAGCATTGGACCCTACTGTTACAAAGTAGTTTTGTGGGGATGTTCTGGGAAACTTACTCAGCTCTACCAATAGAGAAGTGTAATAATTATGAAGAAGTCAAACAAGCAGTCCTTAAGGCCTATGAACTGGTGCCTGAAGCATACAGACAAAAGTTCAGAGATTCAAGAAAGCAAGCAGATCAAAATTCTGTATGTTTTTTCAAACAAAAATTCCTTTAAAAAGGAATATGTGTGTGGCAAATAGTCACTGTGTAAAGTGTAAGAGTTGAATGTAACTTCCAAGTTGACATTGTTATAAGTTCATGTGAATGAGAAAGAATTTAAGAAAGTGTTCATTGCATTCAAACTTTCTTCTTTTAAGGGGGAGGGTGTGATGTACCCTGTATAATAGGGTGATTCAAAAATACAAAAGTTTTGATTTTTCAACGGGCCAACCCCTAATATTGTTCATTTTGGTGTAAAAATACATCATGCACAATTTCACGAAATTCACATAATTTTTAGAGGGTGCGCCCGGGCTTTGAAGTTTTGTGTGTGAAGTCTATGAGGATTTTTGGTGATTTTCACTCAACCACCAGAAAGTAATAATTAACTTATCCAACTATGCTATAAAACTGTTAGTATGTAGTCTTAGGTATTCATGAAACAAATATGTAAGAAAAATTAAATGAAAATATTGACAAGCGGAGAAAATTCAAAAATTAACTCAATTGTTTCAATGGTGGGAAAGCAGAAGACAGAACAGCTAAAACATTTGGCCAGTCCTCTGACCAAAGGAAAATATTATAATTAGGATAGCCTATAATAGAATGAATGAATGGTATAAATATTCTCTATTGTATTTTCAGCTTCAATGACCTGTCATCCACTTGGAAATACTGTAGAGAATACAAAATGTCCATCTCTCCTCTTCCCATGGTGCATTGTATCTATTGAGTTTAATGATCTATTCATAACTCATAATGGCTAGAAATCCTAGCATTATGCAGGAAGCATTATGGGAGCCTGCAATATCAACTTGATGTCTGATGGTGGGAGGTCTTCTTCTTTCATACTGCTAGATAATTATGTAACAATCAGTTACAACCTGTAATAGATAGTGCATATGCCTTTGTTAATATTCAGGAGTTTATTCATTTGCCTGTTACAAGAAGTTGAACTATCAGCAGTGCTACTGAGAGGATTCACTCCCTCTTCGTTGAATGTACTTTTTTCATTATTATAGACAATCTTGATCTTGGTGATTTAAATTTCCGATGGGTTTACATAGGAAACATGTGTATCTAACACACCTGAGATATTCACCCACATAAGATGAGTCTTTGTGTGAAAAACCCGTTGGAGAAAAATTTTGCACCAAAACCCTATTGACTTTGCGTACAAAACTTCAAAGCCCGGGCGCACCCTCCAAAGTTGATCTAAATTTTATGAAATTTTGCATGATGCATTTTACACCAAAATGAACAAAATTAGATGTTGGCCCATCAAAAAATAAAAACTTTTGTATTTCTGAATCACCCTACTGTATAATTGTGTATCATGAAATAGGGGAAGTTACCTTTATAATCATGCAATAGTTTGTTTATTATTACATCTAGGGGAAAACCCAGATGAATGCAATAACAACATCATTTATCAAGACTATTTATGTCAAGGGGAAATCCCTGAGACTGTAAAGAAAGATGATGACATCATGGGAAAAACCCACAGGAAGTGATGTAATGTGAAATGGCAATGTCTATGATTAGAACATTGGGAAAATCCCAGATGGGGGATAAAACACAATGTTAATAATAATTCTAGGCAGACCTGTGTCGATGTGATTGTAATAATAATTATGTGGTTGGTGTAGTTATCTCTCAAAAAGAGAGATCAATAATAATTAAGCTGGGTACTCAGAGAGAGTATTACAAAGTGTGGCCATGGAGGATTCCTACAGAGCTACAAGTTCAGCCTTGACTGAAATTATGATTATTATTTCGGAGCTACGAAAATGGACCAAAGTAAGACATCAGGGTCTACTGCGGATTGTAGAGGCGACTTTATGAAATTTTGTTACAATTATTATCATCTGGATACAGATCTGACAGGCTGCAATAGCCTTTATTATGGTCACAGTTGATAGTGTTGATCTGGGCTATGCTTACAGTCCAATTCCTTGAAAGAAAGGAAATTACAAACCAGAAATATTTTATGTAGTCAAAGCACTACTATTTGCCAGTGTTGTCGGAGAAGATCTAGAATGCGTCAAAGAACGTACTTCTTCCAAGAAAGGAAATATATTCTTCTGTCGACTTGCTGAAGTCTGGTATTCTGATTCAACGCAACTGTCAAAATAAGTGGGGACAGCTGCATCGCAGTCCTGCTTCCTGAAGATATTGTGTGAAAGGAGGAAATAGCACCAAATTTGGAGAAAGCAGCGCAAGGAGTTAAATTTGGAGAACTGCGCAAGGAGTTTAGCATAGGAGAACGGCGCAAGGAGTTTAGCATAGGAGAACGGCGCAAGGAGTTTAGCATAGGAGGACGGCGCAAGGAGTTTAGTATAGGATAATTGCGCAAGGAGTTGTAAACGTGTTTGGAGAACACCATTTTCGTGTAAGGATTTTATACGCAAGGAGTTATCAACGCAAGTGTACAAAGGACTTCGCTGATTGTCGCAGGGCAAGTGAATAGGGATATATTACATCAGTCGTCCAGAACATTACAAGAACTTTATGATCACCAAGAAGAAGAATGCTGGCTAAGTACAAAATAGATAAAGAGTGATTATATTTGATTAATGTATATGTGCATTTGTAGTCATTATATTGTACCAAACGAAACTTGCTTTCAATTAAAGACTTAGATTTTGTTAGCTTAAACGAACAGTGTATTTGTGTTGTGAATTCGTGTGAGTTCGGGTAAAAGGTGATTTTGGCCTTGAGTCAAGTACGACTCGTAACAATGTTTGTGGCACTTTTGTACGAAATCTGGAAGAAATACGCCGAAAATGATAGCCCCTAACAACTACTCACAAGGATTGTTGTAGATGGTGGTACACTTACAAAGAGGCATTTTTTATCAAGTTAAAATCATTCCTATTTGATTTCGGTGATTTATAGGAATGGAAAGAAATTGCTGACGGATTTAAAAACAGATGGAACTTCACAAATTGCCCGGGGGGGAACACCTATGACAGGCTCCAAGTGGTTCAACTACAAAAATTGGTGATTATTTCTTCACATAATTTTGGTGGTGAGTTCATATAAGGTTATTAGAGAAAAAACAAATGTGTTTATAGGTTAAGGGCTGGGGTATGAACGTTTGGACAGTATTTATTGTGGGACATTAGAGCACATCAGACATATCGAATTGCATTCTGAATACGAAGAATGTCATTCTGATATCAAATAATTTTGATTTTTGAAATTCGCAATTTAATACACATTTTATGGCAAATCATTAAAAAATTGATATTTTGATATTTAACAGTACTTGAAGTAAACTTTACAAATCTGATGATTTATACTTAAAGTGTATGTAGGTGGGATGAAAAGCCGACGATCAATTGAAAATTTTGACCTTTCGTATTGAAGATATGGATTTTTTCCCCAAAAACCAAAAATATTAGGTCTTTTGGGAAAAAATCCATATCTTCAATATACGGTCAAAATTTTCAATTGACCGTCGGCTTTTCCTCCCAGCTACATACACTTTAAGAATATGTCATTAGATTTATATCAAAATTTGAAAAATATCAAATTTTTATAATTTGTCATAAAATTTGTATTATATTGTGATTTTCAAAAAATGAAAAATATTTGATATCAGAAAGACATGCTTCGTATTTAGAATGCAATTCGATAGGTCTGAGGTGCTCTCATGTCCCACAAAAAATACTGTCGAAACGCAATAAACGCTCATTTTAGATCCCTTAAGGACCGATGCATCCATATATCATTAAAGGCGTTAAGAGCAACACCCAGTCCACCTTAATTAATTGTTCCTCATACAGAATACCCTCTAATTAATAACCTCCTCTAGGTCATAGTGGTCAGTGTAAAATATCCAGTTAAACATGCTATATACCTGATACAGGTAGGATATTTGCCTAGTCGTATACAGGATATTATGTCAGATATTAACTGGCTCTCTGTCTTCTATCTATACTCTACTTTAATTCTATCTACGTTATTTAAGGGCATTATGCCATGCCAGGAAGGTTTTTTTAAAAATTCAAACAATTTTTGTAATGTGTTGTATTTAATCTTGTTCCCCTATTTGGTTTGGAAAGAATGCACGTGTTGTGGTTAAAGGAGGGTGGTGCAATTGGTCATGTTGGTGATGATAAGCGGTTAAGGGAGCGTTGGCATGGTTGGCTGTAGTTGGTGAACACCGTAGGATGTAAATCATTTGAACCGGTATTTAGAGGATACGAATCAAAAGAGGGTCTAATATTGATGAAGGCAAACCGGTCAGATCTTTATTCCAATCCATAAACTTTTTACATCGTACTTGAATATAATACACAGTTGGTTGATAGCATGCAAAACAACACTGATGGCGCTATTTATCTTAAATTGTGTATCCAACTTTACAAGGGGTAGACATTGATATAATGCCATTAAAACATCAGAAAAAGATCACAAATCACAAATAGCAACGAAATTTTTATCATGAAATGTTAGGAATAACTTATATTATTTGCCTAAATTAAATTTAAAATATATGAAACAGCGCCCTCAATTTGCACACAAATACTGGTAAACAGTTTATAAAATAAAAAGATGCAGAAAAAGATGGCTAAGTTGAAAAAGAAACGAAAATAATTATGTGTTTAAATGAGCTGGAAATATATTAGTATGATAGTTGTTGGCATCGCCAGGTCTAGAATTGAAATTTTTAAAAATTTGTTAGAAAATTTAATAAATGATCACATCAAACATCCGTGAATATAATGAGAAGTCAATGGCATTTACAGATCCTTTACATATATAATACGACCATAGAATGAACACTGATTGTATATTCAGTTATCTTATGAACTGTGCCTAGAGAAAACTGATTAATTGGAGTGAATTAGTTGTATTGGATAATCGCTATAATTAATATTGTAAGAACTATCTATTACTTAGGTGGACTGATGATCTCAGTGAACAACTATAAAAGTGTGAGTTAATTAGTGCTAAATGATTTATACTATCGATCCAACGAACGGGTAAGACAGAGAAATGAAACACAGTTATATTTTTATGCATTTCATTAATTTATTTTAGAACTTGACAACTCTCTGTTACATACAGTTATACATTACTATTTTTAGAGAGGTACCCAACACTAGCCAGTAGGCCTACATGCGCATTCTTCTTTTTATATAAACATCTTGAATACACCGCAGTTTCACTTCCTGGGACCAATTAAACATTAATTTTAAGAATGTTGGTAATAGAAGCGGACTGTTTAAAGGGGAATATTAGAATTTCATCTTTTTAAGACGAAGCAACAGCTGTAATTGTATACCTCTACACGAAGGAAAGGTATATAAAATGGTCCAAAATAATAAGGGTTATGTCATACTTATTGCTGTTGACTCACTAGTTGATATTGTGAAGTTGAAATAAGTCCGTATTGGGTGATATTTGATAAGTGGGTAGTAAGAGACTACACCTATATAATGAGTACATCACACCTATTGTAAAATTAATAAATTCTGATAATAGACCCAAACAACAACAACAACACAAAATTAAGTACAATACAAAAAGATTTACATCTTTTATTTTGTTTCCTTTATTATAGATATTCAAAGGTTCTTTATATGCATTATTCGATGGTTTAATGTCGGTATTAATGTTCATCATATATACTTTGTAACAAGTATTAGATTTTATTATATACTGGTTGTTAAGTTTATAGTATTAATTTTAAGTAGCGCGCACCCACGATTACATGTCGTTGAGTTCACCACCACACGCCACAACAGCTCATTGGATGCGCGCATTTAATATTCAATGTCTCATTATTGACTACTCCTCTTTTCGCCAAACGACAAGTGTTTCTGGAATGCTGCTAAAATAAGAAAACTTTTAATGCTAATTTATTGCACATTCTAGGGAAGCGTGGTTACCTTTTTTAAATAGTGAGAGGGTTTTCAATGAAATATTTTTCATGTCAACATTGAAGTATCCTAGGCTATGTATAAAAGAATGAATGAATATTTTACTGCACATCATATAACGATTCGTGATACCCAATTGTGGCACATTTGATGTCGTTTAAGAAGCAGAGGATTTTATTTCAATTTTATATACGCCAAAATATTTTTTAATTGAGCAAGAATAAGGATAGAAAAAACGTTGAAAAATCTATGTAAAAATTACATTAGACCCCGCCAAAGATTACTGTTTCGTTTTTATGGTAATCTAATCTTTTATTTCCTGAGAAAAATTTGAGGTCTAATGGGGATTTTTTATATAAATGATAAAAACATCGAACGTGTATACAAGAAAAATGGTAGGTTCCACTATAGTATTATACTGACACACATGTACATACGATGTACGAGAGCACGTGTCCGGCGAGTCAAAATCGATATAATGTATTGTCCATGTAGAGTCCCATTTATTGTCGGATATCTGTATGTAGAACACGCAATTAACAACAATTGAGCGCTATTAATACACAAAATAAAATGCCAAAATATGGTACATTTTCTGCCTTTGCTTGTCACGTTGTTGGCCTATTATAAGGCGCTAGGCTCATCATAGAGTATCCAAAGCGGTGCGCCGTGAGTTCGAACCCCGCATCATTACGCGTTGATTTATAATTGGAAGCATAGCTCTTGTGATAATAAGTTTATACCTAACCCACAAGGCACATATCTTGCAAATGTATTTATTATTCTTCTATAATTTTGTTTATCATATATTATTTATACTAACTTTTGTAAAGGGTGCCACAACAACACGCTCTGCGTTCAGTGGCATCCTTATCATTCTCACCATATTATACGATGTTTGTAAAAGCTTCTTTATATTGTAATTATTTGTATTGATGGAATTTGATGAAATAAAACTGAACTGAACTGAACTATAACTAATTTACATTGGCTGCGAGACATCTTCGAGAGAATAAAATCATTATATGTTCAATTCGCCGGCAGATCCGTCATGAGCTGTTGTGGCGTGTCGTGGGTGCGCGTTGGTTCGATTCCGAACGGTTCTGATTTTTGCTCTCCTTTATTATAATGCTAGTTTGTCTGAGCTCCATTTCTTTATTTATTAATTTTAAGTAATACATGTCCATTCTGTCTTCAAGCTCATCCGTGATTTCCTGATACAGGTCATCATCTTTCAAATGCACAAAACTCCAAAATGATTGATGAAAACACGTTTATCGCCAACAGGCTGGATTCACTATAGAGGCCTTGCATGTGACGTATCATCCCGTAAATATGGCGGACTACTCAAATGCATTCAACAAAAGCATGATTGCAATCTACCGTGACAGTTCGTCTCACACACATAACCCTGCACTACGATCAAATAGGTTGATGACAACATTTGATTGAATGGACTGCACTCCGCCATAAACTACGATGAAGGACACCGGCTCAAATCCTTTGTTTGGAGCCATTCGGTAATTTCATGCAGGGCCTCTATAGGACTACTTAAATACATTTTTTTCCAACCCCATCCCTCCATGTCAAAAAAAATCTACACCACTGTTCACATTCCAAGCAGATCCAAAGACTCCTCAGCCCCCCCCCCCCGTGTCACCTAGTGCGACGAGGACTGCCCCCTCATTTATTATATTTTCTTCCGCTTGCCTCCCCCATGAAAATATCTAGGTTAACGCCACTGTTAGTCATCGGTCCTGTTTTGTCCCGGGGGGGGGCACTTCCATGACAGATATGCATCATGTGCCTCGGGATAGACCCCCTTTTTCAAACCGGCTTGTACCCAATGATCCCCTTTTTTGTGTTATGGTCCTATCTATTACCCAATGACCCCCTTTAAAAAAATTCATGTACTCAATAACCCCCTTTTTCTATTTCCTGCTATACCCAATGACCCCCCTTTTAATTCCCAAATTTAGGTAGTATTTGTGTTCTCCTCCAGAAATAATGAGATTTTTCACATTTCCAAGGTGGCCAAGTTTGGCACTTATTTATGTGTACTTAATGATACTCTTTTGGCAATCCTGTACTCAATGACTCCCATGTTACTTTTTGTTACCCCAATGACCATCCTTTTTCAAAGTTTCATACCGAATGACCCCCTTTTTATTCAGGCTGTGTACTGAATGACCCCATATTTTTGTAATTGTACATATGACCTGAATGCCCCCTACTTTTAACATGGCCGAGGCACATCCCTGCCATTTCAGATAGGGAGTGCCTCCCCCGGGGTTTTGTCTAAAAAGTTATGAATAAACACATAAGATTATGACAGTATACACACATAGTCACGTCATATCTTCGTGAGCGCAAATTGCATCGAGTTTATTTGTCTGTATCATTAGTTTGTTGGTTTTATTACACGGATCAAACCATTATGCCGACCAAATGGGTGCACTAGGAATATCAACTTTGACATTTTTACCTAATTGGACTGGATAATTCATCCCGACAAAACAGGTAAGCTAATAGCAAAAGATAGCTAAAAGATGTGGCATTTATTACAATGCAAACACTGAATGACTGTTTCAAACACATTTTAAGATATGTATACTATTGCACTTATTGGGCCTGCTTATTTTGGCACACTCTGTAACCATAGATATGTTTCAGGTGATAAGGCCAAAAACAAAAGTGTTCGTTTTTGAAACGGTAAATTCATTTTTATTTCCTTTTTTTCTATAGTTTTTTTTGCCATAAAATCATGCAATTCTGGGATATATTTTGAAGAAAATTACTTGATTCGATTATAATAGGTATTATTGATTTGTACTTCGAACCACAATTTTATGCCTTGTATTTTTGAACACTCGCAAATGATATCTTAATTAAAAAGGTTTTTTTTTAATCTTCAATTTCTTTTAAACGCATGCGGCATTGATTTTTGAAACTATCAATGGCTTTGAGACAATTTTAGGCATTGAAAGTTGACTCCTATGGCCTCAGATGCAACTTTTAACACTACGGTCTCTGTTTAAACATGAACCATTGTGACTGAGCGTAATGACGCGTGACGCTATAAGTTGATCCACATGTGTAAAACAAATAGGGCTACACATATCTTTTTACACGTTTGCATTTCTTCAAATATTTTTCGATTTATTAAAAAAAGTATTGGGGGGGGGGGGGGACTTAGTTGTTGACCATATATAGTCCCTAATTGTAAAACAATGCAATTTTTGAAGGGAAAACTGATATACCCTCCGTCATTACCGAAATTGTATCAAACAAATGAATATATGAATATAAAAACCACCTAAGTCCATACTTCGGCCAAATTGAGTTAAGCATGGGAAATTGTTGCTATACATAGGCCTGTCATATGTATGAAAGAAGAACTCAAATTCATTCTCTGTGTCTATTAAGCATGTAAAAAATAGCATGTATGAAAGAATCACCCAATTCCATGATTTGAGTCTTGTAACACATTGATTGAAATCCAGTATGTATAAAAGTCCACTTGTAACACATTCATTGCTAGAGAGTGACTTTTGAACAAAAAATGGGTTTAATAAAGGAAAGTTGGTGGTTTATATTACATGGCAGAATGCTTATCAACATTATACATACCTGTGTGCTTTATTTTGTATTATCTTACTAGTGGTAATCTCATTCTAACATTGTTGTCTTTGTATATGATTCAAACAACCACCTAAGTCCAAAATTTAAAATGAACCCCACGAAGTCCCTGAAATGCTAATCGTCATACCTAATACAGGTTAATCCACTCATTTGCACGTAAACTTACCATATTGACCAGGTAAATCTAACTGAAGGAATTAAAATGATACACAGGTTTTTCTCTCAAAATCACTTCCTATGGACTTAGGTGGCTTTTGTATTCATGTATTCAAATGATGTCACCACATTTACACTTAGGCGTATTCTATACTTTTCAGTTTGTTTGTACATTATTTCGGATTTGAACATAATAATGAACCATGAACAGGAAGTCTGAACAGGTAACACGTCGAGGCTTTCAGCCTTATCAATAATATTTTGCTTCATATTGTGATGAAAAACTCTGGTGAGAACCTTTTGTTAATGTATGTTATCATAACACTTGGTTTAGAACATTATTATGAACCATGAACAGGAAGTCTGAACCGGTAAAAAAAGTCCATTCGGTCTTTTGAGTGAAGGTGTGTTATGGTTTACCTCATTGATTTCACTAACCACAAAGTTCCAAAGGAGTACTCAAGAAATCATGAAAATCAGCGTGTTTATAGTGCGCGTAGTCCGGAAACGTTGCTTACTATAAACACTAGCCGTATTTGTACAGTATGTACCGCACATCGATATCCTTCTGCGGTGTCCCGATGTATAAAAACGGCGGTGTCCCGAGGTCGGGGGTTCCATCCATTATTTATTGTGGGCTATACAAAATTGTACTCCGGAATTATGCACAACAGTGATATTCAATACACAATCATTAGTATTGAATTTTGAATTAAATTCTCACACTCTGGTACATCAATGATAAGAGTCACATGTAGTCATGGTGGTAAACTATATACAATTTGCCAATATTTCAGTTGTTGACAGTAAACTTATATCTAGTGTGTCGTGAGTGTGGTTCCTGTGATTTGGTTTTTATCAATTTTACTAATAATTATTGGGACTTATTAGGGCCGCTATCAATTTTTAGACAAGAGAACATTCCTACGTTCAGGTTTGTGTAGAAATTGCTTAAAATAATTTTAGCTTCCTACTCTTCTTCATGCTTTTTGATACTTATTATTGCTCGAAGTTGTAACAGAACTTTAATAAAATCAAATGTGTATGGTAATATATATGAACTGAACTGAACTATAACTAATTTACACTGGCTGCGAGACATCTTCGAGAGAATAAAATCATTATATGTTCAATACGCCGGCAAATCCGTCATGAGCTGTTGTGGCGTGTCGTGGGTGCGCGTTGGTTCGAATCCGAACGGTTCTGATTTTTTTCTCTCCTTTATTATAATGCTAGTTTGTCTGAGCTCCATTTCTTTATTTATTAATTTTAAGTAATACATGTCCATTCTGTCTTCTAGCTCATCCGTGATTTCCTGATACAGGTCATCATCTTTCAAATGCACAAAACTCCATAAGAATGTGGTAAAATGATTGATGAAAACACGTTTATCGCCAACAGGCTGGATTCACTATAGAGGCCTTGCATGTGACGTATCATCCCGTAAATATGGCGGACTACTCAAATGCATTCAACAAAAGCATGATTGCAATCTACCGTGACAGTTCGTCTCACACACATAACCCTGCACTACGATCAAATAGGTTGATGACAACATTTGATTGAATGGACTGCACTCCGCCATAAACTACGATGAAGGACACCGGCTCAAAGCCTTTGTTTGGAGCCAATCGGTAATTTCATGCAGGGCCTCTATAGGACTACTTAAATACATTTTTTTCCAACCCCATCCCTCCATGTCAAAAAAAAAATCTACACCACTGTTCACATTCCAAACAGATCCCAAGACTCCTCAGCCCCCCCTCCCGTGTCACCTAGTGCGACGAGGACTGCCCCCTCATTTATTATATTTTCTTCCGCTTGCCTCCCCCCATGAAAATATCTAGGTTAA
Organism: Amphiura filiformis; assembly: GCF_039555335.1. Lineage (NCBI taxonomy): Eukaryota > Metazoa > Echinodermata > Ophiuroidea > Amphilepidida > Amphiuridae > Amphiura > Amphiura filiformis. Next base: position 22,897,592 of record NC_092637.1, read on the forward strand.
CGCCACTGTTAGTCATCGGTCCTGTTTTGTCCCGGGGGGGGGGGGCACTTCCATGACAGATATGCATCATGTGCCTCAGGATAGACCCCTTTTTCAAACCGGCTTGTACCCAATGCTCCCCTTTTTTGTGTTATGGTCCTACCTATTACCCAATGACCCCCTTTAAAAAAATTCATGTACTCAATAACCCCCTTTTTCTATTTCCTGCTATACCCAATGGCTCATTCTCCGATAAAGCGTTCAAGTTTGGTCTCGGTAATTGCAAAATTCCAACCACGAAGAATTCATGAAAATCATTCAGAATCGTAAACTTTAATAGTTTTAGAGCACAAAACAATGCATGGGTGATTTTTCAACAATACTTCATTTTTGAGCAATATTACTTGTACACATTGGTGGTAACGTATCAGTGGTAACGTATCTGTGAAGCCCTTTTACACTTTTGTCTTAATCATGCAAGTGTAAAAACTTACCGACTTAATACTCATATTGATCAGTCATCACCCAATGTACTAAAGTCTGGTATGGTATTTGGCTTCATTTATTACAGCGTTTTTCCGAGGGAGTAGAATTTAGGTAACGTATCTGTGACGACATGAACGTAACGTCAGGATTTTTTGCCATTAATATACCTGACTTTTTTTACTTTGAAACCATTGTGTTATATACCACATATATAATATAACTATGGAGCCTGCTTGATCCATCACATATGAGAACATTCATATAGGTAGTTATTTTGACAGATTGCTATCCATTAGAAATATGGTAACGTATCTGTGAACAATATTGGCGACATAGTCTCAAAGACCTGTTGGAAAAATTTAATAACTTGCGTTGTGATGTTTTATACTTTATAATTAGGGCATGATACCAGCTAATGAAAAGTACCTATAATCCATTATTATGCGCGCATGTACAGCGAACAGGGACACATTATACGGAACGCACCTTTGCTGGCGACATGGAGGAAAACAATGGATATACATAATCAGCTTTATTGTTTTATACTTTCTAGGCATGTTACAACCTCTAGCCCCACACATTTTAAAAAGCAACTCCTGAGTATTAGTTATATTAATAAAAGTCATTTCTTTCTGACAAAACAAGTCTGAATACGACTTGAAACTATGGGCGACACAGATTTGGCTTTTTGGACACTTTATCGGAGAATGTGCCCAATGACCCCCCTTTTAATTCCCAAATTTAGGTGGTATTTGTGTTCTCCTCTAGAAATAATGAGATTTTTCACATTTCCAAGGTGGCCAAGTTGTTTTTAGGCAGTTTGGCACTTATTTATGTGTACTTAATGATACTCTTTTGGCAATCCTGTACTCAATGACTCCCATGTTACTTTTTGTTACCCCAATGACCATCCTTTTTTCAAAGTTTCATACCGAATGACCCCCTTTTTATTCAGGCTGTGTACTGAATGACCCCATATTTTTGTAATTGTACATATGACCTGAATGCCCCCTACTTTTAACATGGTGGAGGCACATCCCTGCCATTTCAGATAGGGAGTGCCTCCCCCGGGGTTTTGTCTAAAAAGTTATGAATAAACACATAAGATTATGACAGTATACACACATAGTCACGTCATATCTTCGTGAGCGCAAATTGCATCGAGTTTATTTGTCTGTATCATTAGTTTGTTGGTTTTATTACACGGATCAAACCATTATGCCGACCAAATGGGTGCACTAGGAATATCAACTTTGACATTTTTACCTAATTGGACTGGATAATTCATCCCGACAAAACAGGTAAGCTAATAGCAAAAGATAGCTAAAAGATGTGGCATTTATTACAATGCAAACACTGAATGACTGTTTCAAACACATTTTAAGATATGTATACTATTGCACTTATTGGGCCTGCTTATTTTGGCACACGCTGTAACCATAGATATGTTTCAGGTGATAAGGCCAAAAACAAAAGTGTTCGTTTTTGAAACGGTAAATTCATTTTTATTTCCTTTTTTTCTATAGTTTTTTTTGCCATAAAATCATGCAATTCTGGGATATATTTTGAAGAAAATTACTTGATTCGATTATAATAGGTATTATTGATTTGTACTTCGAACCACAATTTTATGCCTTGTATTTTTGAACACTCGCAAATGATATCTTAATTAAAAAGGTTTTTTTTTAATCTTCAATTTCTTTTAAACGCATGCGGCATTGATTTTTGAAACTATCAATGGCTTTGGGACAATTTTAGGCATTGAAAGTTGACTCCTATGGCCTCAGATGCAACTTTTAACACTACGGTCTCTGTTTAAACATGAACCATTGTGACTGAGCGTAATGACGCGTGACGCTATAAGTTGGTCCACATGTGTAAAACAAATAGGGCTACACATATCATTTTACACGTTTGCATTTCTTCAAATATTTTTCGATTTATTTAAAAAAGTATTGGAGGGGGTTAGTTGTTGACCATATATAGTCCCTAATTGTAAAACAATGCAATTTTTGAAGGGAAAACTGATATGGTCATTTTCACGGTAAAGGGTGTAACTTTGGATTTTTAACATTTTAATCCGTAGCGTTCTAATAAAGCCACAGAATTCCATAATTTTTGGCCACATAAGTCATCTAGTTAGCAGCTACCTTGGGTAGCATAATCAGCTTTGGGAGTTACTGCGTTCAGTTTTAGCAGGCTTAAATGTACTTAATATTGCCATTTGGAAAAACTATAAAAAACAGTAACATTTTTGTAAAACCCTGTGTTTTCTTCAGTTAGTTCATGGATAATTTTTCTTATCCTGAAAGTACAGTCATATGTTCAGTAAACACTGCCACATTAGATTTAATTGTGAACGGCCCTGTATTTTTGAGAACCGGACTTCGATATTTGTCGTTTCGAGGTTTCATTTTCCGTTAACAATTGTTAACAAACTTTGTGGGTGTAGCTTTGGTTCATAATTCTTGGTTATTTCTTCACTTCTTCTTGATTTATAACAGTTGTTATCTTAACTTGAAATGGGTAACAAAAATTAGCCGATTTGCAAGCTTTTAAAATTTTTATAAAATCTTGACTTCAAATAGCCGTTTTTCCGTTAACTTTTTGAAGCCTCCGAAACAAACTGTTCAGCAAGCTTGTGCAAATATAAATAAAAGAGCTCATCCAATCTATTTATCAAAATGTAGCAAAGTAGATCCTCAAGTCACATGTTTTTAAATCGTGGAGATATATATCACCGTTTGAAAATGGGACCCAATACAAACTTTCCGTTAACAATTGAAGCCTCCGAAACAAATGAAGCCTCCGAAACAACAGTAAACTTAATTATCATCTATGCATATCTAAATTGGTGTGTTTCATACTGATATCTGCATTGTAATTATTACTTGATATGTGCAGAATGTCATAAATTTTAAAAAAAATTGACATTATGGTTAATGTTTGAAAAATATACTGATACCTTAAAAAGCCTGTTTCGGAGGCTTCACATGCAAAAAACACCATGCTTAACAAATGGGTGAAAAAATTAATGTGTGATAAATCTACAATATCTGCCGCATAGAATCAGTGATTCAATACACACAAGAAAATAACAGCTTAGATGATCCCAACACTGTTGTTTTCAAAAAAACTACTTCTGCAATGTTTAACAATTGTTAACATGAAGCCTCCGAAACAAAAAAAAAATGACTTGCTGTGATAATTTAATTTTTGTCACAACTGAAATTCAATACTTAGAAGCAAAGCATGAAAATTGGTAATTGTGATATTTTTTACCTATTTTTTTATGTCAACTTGTAGTAGTTAGCTAAATATTTTACTTTTATGATCACCTGTGTTGTTAACTGAAGCCTCCGAAACACAAATCGCTTGAATTGCCAATTCTAAAAAATAACTCCAATTTCTGTGAAACTTGGCTGGGAGGTTCCTTTCATCAAGTAGTATTTGTACATGAAGTTAGACATTCAAATTATTTTAGGAACCCAATTAAAACTTAAAAAATATGTTTAAGGTTTGGAAATTTCCATTGTAAATGACACTTGTTGTTAAAAATTTTCAAAACTGCAATTACAAACATAGCAAAACATGGTATAAAATTTAACTTATATCTGTTGACTTACTTTGGAATGGAATTTCACATGTATTCCAGCTTTCATGTCAAAATTTTCTGAGGTTATGTAAAATACATTTTTTCTTAGATTTTAACCAAAATGTTATGCAAATGTCAAATTTTTATTAGAAATCAAAAGGTTTAAGCCTTGAAACATTATTTTACTTGAATTTAAGTTGCTTCTATGCATGATTTCAGTAAACAGAAACATATTTAAGTGGTTTGAAATTTTGACCCTAAAAATCAAAAGTTACACCCTTTACCGTGAAAATGACCATATACCCTCCGTCATTACCGAAATTGTATCAAACAAATGATGTCACCACATTTACACTTAGGCGTATTCTATTCTTTTCAGTTTGTTTGTACATTATTTCGGATTTGAACATAATAATGAACCATGAACAGGAAGTCTGTACAGGTAACACGTCGAGGCTTTCAGCCTTATCAATAATATTTTGCTTCATACTTGGTTTAGAACATTATTATGAACCATGAACAGGAAGTCTGAACCGGTAAAAAAAGTCCATTCGGTCTTTTGAGTGAAGGTGTGTTATGGTTTACCTCATTGATTTCACTAACCACAAAGTTCCAAAGGAGTACTCAAGAAATCATAAAAATCAGCGTGTTTATAGTGCGCGTAGTCCGGAAACGTTGCTTACTATAAACACTAGCCGTATTTGTACAGTATGTACCGCACATCGATATCCTTCTGCGGTGTCCCCGATGTATAAAAACTGCGGTGTCCCGAGGTCGGGGGTTCCATCCATTATTTATTGTGGGCTATACAAAATTGTGCTCCGGAATTATGCACAACAGTGATATTCAATACACAATCATTAGTATTGAATTTTGAATTAAATTCTCACACTCTGGTACATCAATGATAAGAGACACATGTAGTCATGGTGGTAAACTATATACAATTTGCCAATATTTCAGTTGTTGACAGTAAACTTATATCTAGTGTGTCGTGAGTGTGGTTCCTGTGGTTTGGTTTTTATCAATTTTACTAATAATTATTGGGACTTATTAGGGCCGCTATCAATTTTTAGACAAGAGAACATTCCTACGTTCAGGTTTGTGTAGAAATTGCTTAAAATAATTTTAGCTTCCTACTCTTCTTCATGCTTTTTGATACTTATTATTGCTCGAAGTTGTAACAGAACTTTAATAAAATCAAATGTGTATGGTAATATATGGTGCCCAATTTTTTAAGCAAATAATTTACATTTACACAATAAATAACGAACCGCTTGTCTTGGGTCACTGAAATTCCAGTGTAGTAATTGGATTGTACGCCCCTATAATACACATAACTTTTGTTACCAGTGTGTTACTAGTTTTTGAGAAAAATGCAAAAATAGACACAAATTTATCGAGGGGTGTAGTACGCCCTTAAAGGGCCGTATTGACCACCCCAACTACATACACCAGGGAGGTGTTCATAATTGGATAATGGCATTTTTTACGATCTAGTATAAGGAATTTGACAACTTGTAAACAGGTTTGAATCTTGGAAATAGAAAAAAAAGGTCAATAAGGTCAAATTTTATGGGTGCTATTGGTGACAGATATGGTGCTTGGCTGGCCTGGTCACCAATTACGGCCCTTTAACCGAATTAGTAAAATTGCACCCAGCCGAAAGTGCGTTAACCTTTGATACATTTCTGCCAATAGCGTCGTAACTAAAGGTCGCAGATAGGGCAAACTATATAATATTTAAAGAATTGTGATATTTTATAATTTTGACCCATTGTTTGACCTTAATTGACCCTTAAACACTTTGAAGAGGGCAGCCCAGGCCAAATATTGTTCAATATCCTTCAGGCATGTACACTTTCAAATCCTTGTTCCAAAGATTTGGCCGCTAGACATTAGCAGTGGTCTCTTAAGCGCGCTTCAGACTCCGAGTATTGTACGTACAATATTATATGTACAATATGTACGTTATTTAATCTATTGCCATTCTATTTCCAGTAAAAGTTATAACGAATGTTTGATGACGAAAAATCGATAATATGTTACATACAATATCTAGCAGAAATATATTATCGATTTTACGTCATCAAACATTCGTTAGAACTTAAACATTACTGGAAATAGAATGGCAATAGATTAAATAACGGACATATTGTACATACAATATTGTACGTACAATAAAAAGTCTGTATACTGCTTTACTATACAGCAATTGATGAATTGGTCGATCGGGCCTTACTTTAGTGAAAAAAAGGGGGAATATGTTTGTTTATTCGGCAGCTTAATCCTCAGAAGATGATGAGCAAGTTGTAAATATACTTGCCGGGTAATAACTCTGGTTTTGTGCACCCAGCTGCTAGTGTATAAAATGTTTCTCCAAATGGCTGATTAATACTTTTCAAATTTCTCCTTACAATTGTTGCTCCAAAACAGCATTTGTTAATATGAAAACACCAAAATATTAAAACATTCTATGTACGAATTCTATTATGCTTGATCCACCTTTAAAAGTACATTATTACCAAAGATCCTTGCGAAAGCGTAAAATATTTGTAGGAGTAGCTTAGGACAAGGAGCAGGTCACAGTGTGGCACAACCCACAACTTACAGTAGCATACAACAAACAACATAGATGTTCCACCTGAGATATGACAAACTATTCTTTGGTTAAAATATTTTTCTAAGCGGAACAATTTGAGACCATCACTTTGATATAAAATTAGATTGATTACGCCCATTGGTCGAGCTATGAGTTTTAAGATAGGAGGGTGTTTAGAGTCAGGAGGGTGTTTAGAGTCGCTAGCAAGAAAAACATTGGCACATTTTATTTTCCACTTGGAAATGGACTATTTTATTCCAATCGAAGGAAATACTAATGTCTTTCATAGCAACGTTTCCTTTTTCCAACTGGAATTGAATCTCTTTAATAGGTCCAGATGAAAATCAAGCATTTTTCCCATTTTCCAGCGGAATTTAAAGGAAAGCCTATGTCTTCCATATAGGGTCCATCCGGAATTCAAGCATTTTTCTCATTTTCCAGCTGAATTTGAAGGGAAGACAATGTGTCTTCCATAGGGTCCAGCTGGAATTCAATAATTTTTCCCATTTTCCAGCCGGAATTCACATAAATGTCGATCAATGTCTGAGAAACCGGGCTGAGGTACAACTGGAATTGGAACATTTTCCCCCATTCCAGCTGGAATTTATATAAATGGCAATGTCTTCCATAGGGTCATTGGGATATGATGGTATTAGAAATAAGGAGCTGCTGGAATTAGGGCACTTTTTTTTTTGGGGGAGGGGAACGGAAGGGAAGGGAAGGGAAGGGAAGGGAATGAAAGGGAAAGGGAATGAAAGGTAAGAGTATAGTAGAGCAAATAAAGTAGACTATGTTACAGAATAAAGAAAATGAAAGCAACAAAAGATTGCTAACGCATGGTGCTCAGAAAGCCGGCAAATAAAAGTTCTTTTAACATTATAAACAAGAATTATAGCTAAACGCACCGGTTTTTCTCTTTAAGTCACATTCAGTGATCCCAGCGAAAGTGTAAAAAAAAATTCAATTACTTAAAAAATGAAAGATAAGTAATTGGAATTGTCATTAGGTATTTCTGAAATGAAAAATTGTTGTCAAATAACAAGATAACATCATTACAAGTCCCATCCAAATCTAGCTAATTTCTTCTAGGGCCTACTTTAGTAGAGAAATTACAGATTGATGTATTGTCTTATTTTGTCTAAATGTTGTCTTTAATACACGGTTTTCGGATTAACCAGTAGCAGACTATATCAGCACATCTATGACACTAACAAAGGTGCCAAAATCTGAATTTGTATAATTTTTACGATCCTCCAGATAAGCAAATCACTGAATGGGCCTTTAAGCAGTTATGTAATTATACCAAAGGTTGTTCAAGGTAGTTTTGACTGTACAGTTTCATACATTGACGTGCGCTTCCTGCAGGACCATGACAAGTCACTCAATGGATTTCCGGAAATTGCCCCACTCATATAGTCTAATAGATTGCCGCAACTATCATGCAAATCATGTTAAAATTGCCATATTTGGCAGAGATAGAGTACCTATTAAGAGCTAATCATTATAGGCTATGGAGCTATTTCAACAGCGCCCATATTTAGTAGAAAAAACTTAAACACGATTTGCACAATGTAGTGCATATTAATTGAAATTTCTGTAACTATCCCGGTAACTATCAACTCTACCGGGACATCTCCTCAATTTGCAACAGTGAAATCCATTGGGTGAGTTGTCATGGTCTAGCAGGAAGCTCATGTATGAAACTGTACAGTCACAACGACCTTGCCCGAGTGGGTACTGGCTCAATGTATGATTCACAGAATGTGAATATAGTAATTATATAATATTGAATGACTTTGAGTGTGATACAAGAATATATTGCAAGATATAGAAAAATATTGCACGAGTCGAATACGAGTGCAATATTTTTCTATCGAGTGCAATAAATATTCTTGTATCACACGAAAATATTATTAGTATTATTATTTATATCAGAAATTTCTCTCTGTGGTAAAATGAAAATTTAAGCTTACCTAGCCACCGGGCCTAACAAATGCGTATTGTAATTATGTAGGCCTAAGCTTACCTTTTGACCTTTTTGTTTTCTGCTCTTTCCTTCCTCAAAGACAAATTCGGAAAATATACAGGTTTCTTTGTAGACGTGGATTATATTTCCTAGGTTATTCATCATCCAGAATTGCCGCAAATTAGGCCTAAGTTTGTGGTTTTACTTGTTTATAAAATCTCCTGTGAGCCGGTACGGTGGCCGTGTTGTTGTGTTGTTGTATTGTGATGCGTGTTAGTGCTGTCAGTGCCATGACCATGGTGACGCGCGATGGCGTACGCGATACGCGTACAATATTAAAAACAATATTGTTTTTTTGATACTGGCCCCAATTAAGGGTGACGATATTTCGTTGTCGACAGCCCGTCAGGGTTTATGGTGGGTCATCGGTGTCTAGTATGACCCCCAGGATGATGGTGTCCATATTAAATGTCGGGTTGTATAAAGGTCATGGAAACGTTTTAAAGCGTTTTGTATGAAAACACACTACAACAATATTTTTTAAATGTTTTCAAAATGTTATTGTAAAATATATTTTGCAAAAACATTTTGTTGCTAAACATTTTGTTAACACTTAAATTATATTATGTTAGAATATTTGCAGTAGGTTATCAACAAATATTTTTGAATATTATGAAAACGTTTTATATCCTTTATTATGTCCTTTATATAACTCGACATGTAAACGTTTTCTGCATGGCAACCTTTTTTAACCTTTTGGGAATGATGTCGAAAACGTTTTATAGTTATAAGAAAAATCACATAATTTGGGTCCCTATTTTCAGAGTTACCCATTTCTGCCATTGCTTAAGCAATAAAATATACGTCACTTAATAGTTATACGTCGATTTGAAAAATATCAGTTATTAACTTATTGATAAAATTCCCTTAAAAAGGGAAATGTTTGGCATTTTGATTTTGGATCCAGTGCCACGATTCCACGATAAGGGGTTTCGTGGGGTTCAAGGGGTGTCATGCTCGGTCAATGGTGCCATGTTTGGTCGGGGTGTTATTGTGGGTCATGGGATGTAGGGTGGGCCAATGGGATATCATGGTAGGTAAATGGGTGTCACTAGTGGAGGGACAAGGGACGTCAGGTTAGGTCAGTGGGGTGTCATGGTGGGTCAAGGGGTATCATGGAGATACTATTGTGCCATGGTGAGTCAACGGCTAATATGGTTAGTAAAGGCGTGTCATGGGGGTCAAAGGTTTTTATGGTGGGTCAATGGTGTCTAGTATGACCCCAGTGTGGTGTCAAATGAACGAGAAAAAGGGAATACAATAAAATAAACGTAGGGGTTATACACCTAAAAATAATAGTTTTAAAGTTAAAAGAAAAATCATTCATTTTTGGTCCCTATTTTTAGGATTACCCATTTCTCCAATGCTTAAGCAATAAAATATACGTCACTTATACGTCATTATTATAATGTCACACTTTTTAAAATACGCCTAGTAAATAGAAAATATAAACTTGACCATTCCCATGACTTGGACAACAGTTAGGCCTATTGTTTACCAAAACGTAGTTCGATGTCGGCATTCCGACCGTCATAAGGTTGGCACAGCAACGTTGGTCCAACCTCGGCGTATTGACCATCATTTTAAGGTTGGCAAGCTATGTTAAGGTTGGCACAACAGCGTTGGCTCAACGTTGGCATGCCGACTGTTATTTTAAGGTTGGCTGGCTAGGTTGACTTGACGTTGTCATACCAACCCTAATTTAAGGTTGGCACAACAACGTTGGTCCGACATTGGCTTGGCGTCGGCTTATCGACCACGACCATGCCGACAATTGCTCTCTGTATTGTAATATTTCCATAAAAAATAGGTTAGTATTTCTTTTCCATAAAATGTTAACTTACTGTCAGATATGTCCCCTTTTAATTCTGAACCGAACAAATGAGGTAAATTGGAATTTACTAACAGCACCGAGGCCGCCCATGCATATTACTCCCTCCGTCGGTCGTGCAACGGCAATGTCCCTTGATGTATGTATCACCGTCCTGCACGCCATGTACGTACTATGTTATTGAACAAAATTGATTCAAAATGTCGGATTTTGACCAAACTACAGCACCTAAATGAGTTTTGCAGGGTTTGATAATGCAATGAAGTACATTATAATAGTGTAAAAACAGAATTTTGAACATTATTGAGGGCGTCCTCCTCAGCAAACGTTACAACATGGCTTTAAAATATTGATGCTTCTTTTTGATTAAATTACTCACTTTAAGTGGGTATAATACCCTCAGTACCCATCTTCTTTTTTTTGTTGCAAATTTATGAAGTATATAAATATGTTCATCACCTCATGTCCTGAACTTATAAAATATCTCTACATACAAAGTGCTTTTAAACCATTTTAGAAAATCATTTTAGCCCTATATATTTTTTTTTGTTTACTGTATCCTAGTAACTCAGATGTATGTTTCATAACAAACCATAATTTATTCTATTCAACATGTCCAAGTAGAATACATGAATAGAATACATTAAATCCTTTGTTATACTATCTATAGAAATGTACTCACTGATTATAACACTGAATAAATTAAATAGGCCTAATCTCTTCCACATAGACAATTTAATACTACACCATGTATGTATCTTCTATAATGTGTTGTTAGGAAAAGAGATTAAAAAAGGCTATAAGGTCATCAAAGGTCAGGTTATAGGTCAATTGGTTCAGGTCAAATTCAGGCATCAATTTTGAATACATGTGATAGTCTGTGATATCATACATGTCATAATGAGGCATCAATTTTGATATTTTATCTGTTACTGGATATAAATTATAATGGAAATGTGTGAGGTGGATATACTAAAATACCTTGGGATGTAAATGGTGAGTACAATTTAGATTGCCTATAGTTGAGATGGATTGGGCAAATAAATATAAAATAGTTACCAAAATCACAAAAATGAAGCTTACGGAAAACTACCTAATATGGTGGTATAGGTGACCAAAAATACAATCTTTTTCAACATTGCTGTAGTGTGGTTGTGGTAACCTGTTACCTATGGCTTAATTAAGTTTCAGTGAAATAATGTCGCAAGTTCAAAATACAAAATATAGCTCAACATTGAAAATAGAAGCATTTTAACCGGTTCGTTTTTTGATAGTTGTTGAGCACCAAGTTCATGAAGTCATAAAAGAAATCAGGGACCACTTATTCCCATTTTACATATCAACATTATTTCCCTAATGTGTTAGCAACATATATCCAAAATTTTAACGAAATCCGTTGATAAAAAATCCAAAATGAAGTGAATTTCAAACATCAGTGATGTACCACCTTTTGGCTTATACTATTAGAAGCATGCATGTACGCTTCATTGATACCGATGCCACCAATTGAACGAGAAGATTTGCCCCTTCATTTTGCATACCACTTTGTCCAATTTCTGTTTCTCATTTCTTCACAAAATACAAAAAAATGCACAAAAAAAATGCAATGGGTGTAGTACCCCCTTAAAGGGAAAAGGTTGTCAAACACACATTGAAGCATTAAACAGTGACACCTATTATAGAAAAATGCAACTTTTTTGGCCGAAAATATCATGGCTAAATTTACCCAGCAAACACAAAACGTTTTCGACATCATTCGCAAAAGGTTATAAAAGGTTGGCAGAAAACGTTTAAATGTCGGGTTATATAAAGGGTATATTAAGGGTATAAAACGTTTTAATAACATTAAAAATCATTTTTTGATAATCTACTGCTCAGCATACAAAAAATGTTTTAGAGAAAACGTTTAAATATCGGATTATATAAAGGGTATAAAACGTTTTAATAACATTCCAAAAACATTTTTGAAAGCTTGATACAAAACATTCTAAACAGAATGTTATTTTAGTTGAAAAATATTTTGCGAAAAATGTTTGCCCAAAATATTTGCAATAACGTTTTAAAAACGTTTTCATGACCTTTATATAACCCGACATTTAAATGTTATTAAAACGTTTTGAAAAAAAAAACATTTTAAGACCATTCCTGTGTTTGCTGAGTGCAAATATTTTAACATAATGTTATTTAACTGTTGACAAAATATTTGGCAAAAAATGTTTGTAAAAATAGTTTACAATAACATTTTTGAAAACATTTTAAAAATATTGTTGTAGTGTGTTTTCATACAAAACGTTTTAAAACGTTTTCAAGACCTTTATATAACCCGACATTTTAATGTTATTAAAACGTTTTTATGTAAACCAAAAGCCAAAATATAACTTATTAAAAACGTTTTTAAAACGTCTTTGTGTTTGCTGGGGAAGATGATAAAAAGTAGCAACAAAAACCCTCTCACTTGATGTATAACATCTCAGTCTATATGCCAAACTTTAAAACAAGAGAATTGATTAAGTAGTTTTTGGATTCTACTAAAAAGGGGTGACCTCCATTTTGCAACCCTTTAATATTATGTGATTCTAAGCAGTAGCAAAAGTAAAAGCTTATCTCCCCTAGTTCAATTTCGTTATTTTTTTTCAGAGTACTGAGTGATGAAAATTAAGTAAACTGTGGTAGTGCAACAGCTCGAAAGACTTGTCCCACAACTACTTTCACGATGGAAGGCCCGGATGGAAGGTTCCCAAGATCACAGGCTAAAGCACAATATTCTGGTCGAGAACACAGAGCTTGATCCAGACAACATGTTGACCGGCACCGCCGCGACCAACAAAGTATGAGATGTTTCATTAGGGAATAAATCAAAAGATCGATACAAATATCGATTACGTTTATAAAAAATACGGTAGATTTAAGACATACCATCACGATATGCTAAGGCCCTGTATCCATAGGCTGTTCCCTTGTGGCGTGTGCCCTTGTTCCGTGTTCACTTGTTCCCATGTGACCTGCCACACAGACAACGAACCTTTGTTTTGCTAAGGGTCAGGGGTTACGGGGGTTAGAGTTAGATTTAGGGTTAGGGTAACGGTTAGAAACCACGGACTTTAATTGTTATATCGTGATCGCCTGTCATAAAAGGTCTGACATGTCTGAAATGTGAGTTTTTCATCTCCAAACTTTTTTTTTATTATCTAGAAACGAGCATTGAATAACCGTTTGCTCAAAAAATGAAAACAAATTGGAATGATGATTAGAATAATGAAGTTGTAGTTCAAACATTTATCAAGTTCTTATTTGGCACGATGTTTTAATGTTTTTTTAAATTTTAAATACGCTATCAGTTTTTTTGTGAGGGGTGTGTGTGGGGGTGGGGGTGGGTGTGGGGGGTGGGGGTGTGTGGGTGTGTGTGTGTGTGGGGGTGTGTGTGTGTGTGTTCTTATCAGACTGTGTATATCGTATTGTTACACTACATTATAATCCATATTAAAATACCCGCCATTAGTATACCTATAAATAATGTTTGCAGGTCCATAATTTCTGCATTTAAAGATTATGTTCAGGGGAAGGGGACTAGCCAAGAAACGAAACAAGTTTTCTTTGGAGGATGTCATTGATTATTGGTTTATTCATTTACTTGGGTGAAATAGAGTTTTCATCTAAGCTCTTTAAGGGTGATTTTAAGGTTTATTAAATCATATTTATTAATCAAAATGAAGAGTTCTTTCAATGATTCCGCTTTGTATTTTTCTAAGGTGCAAGATATTCAGCTCGGTGTCAAGGAGCAAGTTGTGCTCAACCAAGTGACCGCACAACCCGACTGTAAACCCGAAACAGGCGATCACGAACAGGATGGGTACTCCGCTGCCCATGTAAAGTATTGGGACACAAATGTGAACTTAGGTGCTCCGGCTTCGGCAAGTATCAAGACACAGCAGGTACTGAAGATTTTGTTTCAATTACTAGTATTAACGAAGGGGGTATCCAACCCCTCCCAAGAAACGACCTGAGCTAATTGTAGATCCATCCTTTGCGCTCATTTCAGTGATAAAATATTGACACAAGCACTTACCATGATTTTCATTTCGCTCTTGTGAAATTAAAGAGACTTTTTTTCTTGTTAGTTACGTTGATATAATCATTATATTTAGGAGTAAGTTCGGTGAAAATCGCATGTTATGCTTCAGAAAATCAATTTTGCCTATACTTTTGTACATAGCAATAATTTTCCAAATTTTCATGGACGCGCTCACATTATGACGTCATAGCGCAATTATGTGGGGAATGTTTGCACTTATTGTGGTATCACTGGATAGAGGAGACCCGTAGCTATACATTGTCAAATATAATGGTATATGACGTTTATAATTGCAAATGGGGGGGAGGGTCGTAGTCCGTATCACAAAATATGGCGCAGTAGTTCTAGGGTTAAGGTTAATATATTAATATATTTTTTAATTTCCAAACAGTTTTAGAACATGATAATATAAACTTCCAAACAGTTTTAGAACATGATAATATACCATTAATTCCACGTCAATTATATTATATCACATGGATTTAGAAATATAATTGAAGATTAATGCCAAATTCAAAATGGCTGCCAAAAATAAATGCCATCATAAAAATTTAGTATTTAGTATTTTACTATTGTTCAATACCCCGGTATTATGAGGTATGTGCAATAGGTCAATCATCTTTCAATTCAAATTCTGAATACAGAGAATTCATAGAAATGAATATATTTTCAATTCAATAGTTTTGCCGAATTCTTTTTTAAATTTTTAAATTTTAAATTGCCACTAGTGCATCCAGTCATAGAGTGTAGACCTCTCAATGCTATGAATACCCTTCCCATCAAGTGTTTTTAAATAGGCTATATAAGGTGATGCTTTGCACCAGTTATTTATAATGCCGCTTCTGAACCTATAAGTACGGCTGTGTAGATACCACCAGGAACCATAACATCTGTATCTGAGCAATAGATATGGATATTTAAACTAGAATTATGAACCTTCGCAGCATGAAGTAGTAAAAATCTCGTACACATATACAGAAAGTCAATTGAATTTTTTTTAATATCTTGTTTTACATAGGAGCATAAACCAGAAAAAGAGGTTGGGAGATTTTACGACTCTCTTCAATAAACGTTTCTTTTATCTTGTTTTACTTAGGAGCATAAACCAGAAAAAGAGGTTGGGAGATTTTATGACGCTCTTCAATAAACGTTTCTTTTATCTTGTTTTACATAGGAGCATAAACCAGAAAAAGAGGTTGGGAGATTTTACGACTCTCTTCAATAAACGTTTCTTTTATCTTGTTTTACTTAGGAGCATAAACCAGAAAAAGAGGTTGGGAGATTTTATGACTCTCTTCAATACACCCTGCATGCAGCAGGGTTTCCTGAGACTGTAAACCGAACGTCTACGCCAAGAAAAAACATTAACAAAGAACAAGTCGTCGTAGCTGTGCTCATAGCCCCGTATGATAACCCCAGCCTTGTAACGTTGCTGGAATGTATGTTGACTTTACCAAAAAAAACCCTCATTGCGCCCTCTTTTTCTCCTATTTCTGTAAAGTTAATCAAATATATTTTGGTATGTAAGAAACCGTTATTCGTTCGCTTACAACTTTTGGAGATATGCTCTTTTAAAGAAATATACCTGTTTTTCACTCTGTCCACGGAGGAGGTTTGACTACTTCAACGAATGAAAAGGAGTACACGTACCATTTAGGGAACGGGCTTTACCGGTGAGCCTATGGGCTATGGATTGTGTTAAGTCATTAACTTGTCAGCAAAATGGATGTTGATGGGACTTCTCTTGCTATACCTGCAATTAAACTTATATTTTCTTGGTTATTTATGTCTTTTTGTTTTATTATATGTTTCTTACTTTGTTGTTTCTTGCTTTCTTTTTATTTAGAACATACCATTTTTTTCTTTTTGGGGTAAAGGTAGCCTGAAAAGGGCTGTTTGGTATGTCCTTGGTTCTTCTGAAGTGAGTTTACTATGCAGCTTTGCCCGCTACCTGGTTGCCTTCTTGACGAATACAGGTTTCAGTCCTTGTCCACATTGCACCAATTGCATAGCGAATATACAAGCGAATGCAGCAATAATACGGTTGCGAAGATGTTGGAGGCTAGCTGGTGATCCTCGCTCATAGTGAATGCGTTCCAAAGCCTAATGCATTATCTATCCATGTCATTAACCGTTTGTTTCGTTTTAAACTTTGATGTAGCCAAACCTCATCCGTGGACAGGGTGAAAAACAGGTACATTTCTTAAAGAGGGCATATCTTCAAAAATTGTGAGCCGATTGAAATAATTGTTTTGGTTTTATAAAGCTAACGATTTAAGGTTTCTTTACATACATTTGATCAACTTTTCAAAAATAGGAGAAAAAGACGACACAATGAGGGTTCTGTTTTAATTGAGACACCCTGTATTAACAACATCCCCTCTTAACACTTTATGTCAATCTCTTTGACATGTCCTATTTACAGATCCCCTAGTGTATATAAGGTGCATCATCTTGTTTATATAGTTACTCTGAAGATGGCACTCGCTAGAGTTCCGAAAGCTTAGCCCCCCTGAAAAGGACTTCTTTAGGTTTACCGACCTGGAGTACCAAGTAATTTCAAATCGTACGTTAGATTCTAGCCTGCGCTTAAAGGCAGTCTGAGCATTGTCTACACTATTAGCTGTATCAAACAAAAAAAGCCTTAATCTATATAAACATATTTGGCAAAGTAGACTCGGCCTGTCATTAACAGGCTGATCCGTGTCTACGCTGTAATGCTCATAAATAACATTTGATTTAGTCCTAATTGTTGTATCCTACAGGTGGACAACAGGTATCTGACAGCATGCATCTAATCTTCTCAAAGTCCTGGAGATCCAAGGAGCCCTCCAGTGACCACCCAGGTCTGTACAGCGTGTATGTGCACAAGGCCATCACGTTCCACAAGGGCGGTATCACGTACCTAGACGAGTTCTCGCCACACAGACGTGTGACCTACCTGGTGAGCCTTTACGCCAAGGCCATCACCCCGGGTCTGGCGGACTGGGGCCCTGACATGGTAAGGCTATACGTTGAATTTGTGCAAACCATTGCTTCCATTGACTGAATTTTTAGTCGCCAGCTTCGGGGAGATAAGGCCTAGTTGAACTAAAGTCGATCTGCTTCCATATTTGTGGTATCCACGGGACTATGCTGCAACTTTGTTGATAAAAAATATTTGGTGAGTAAATGCTTAATAATGTGGGGAATGTTTGCACTTAATAGCTCACTCTTTCTTATACAAAGCAACACTTCTGAACTCTCTATGATGAAGCCTTTTAAGTGTCTGTATCGGAAATAACTAGCACTACAGTCTGTCCACATAGAAGTACAAACTAAGTCTGTGGCATCGGGGTCGATGCTTTGCGTCACACGCACTGCGTGTTAAAAAAAATGCGACGCGTAAAGAGTGTGGTGCGCTCGGCAAGTACAAGTCGCGCAGCAGTTGGCGCGCCAAAGTAGCATTTACACACGCATTGCACTGGAATTCCCATACCTCCAGTTTCCGAGGTCTATTTACTTTGTACTTCTATGTGGACAGACTATAGTGGAAATTTAAAATGAGAATTTTTCAAAACAATGAGAATTGGAAACAAATATGAGAATTGAAACTTTTCTCATTTCTACCAAACTTTCTCATCCAAATGAATAAAAAATTCTAATTAACGTGTAAACAACCTATCACAATGTAATGTTTTACATACATACATACATACATTAAATTCTTATAAGGCGCAATATCCAGTATGATCAAGGCGCCATACAAAATACAACATATAATACCACATGAAATATAATACAAAGCAAAAATACAAATTCAGATTAAAACAAATGGGTTTTCAAGAGTTTTTTGAAAACTACAATTGAGCTGGCATTTCTTACATGCTGTGGAAGTGAGTTCCAAAGTGATGGGCCTGCAACAGAGAAGGCTTGTTCACCTATACATTTCTTACTAAATGGTATTGCAAGAAGAGTCTTGTCTGTTGCAGACCGTGTAACCGGAGCCGTTGAAGGACGATTTATGTGAGCAAGTAAGTTGGCAAGATATTCAGGACCACAGTCATTGAGACATTTGTAAACATGAAGACATATCTTAAATTGAATACGTTTTGTGACCGGTAACCAGTGCAGTTTTTTCAGAAGGGGTGATGGACTATCGAGTCTGGATGCATATAAGATCAGTTTTGCCGCTCGGTTTTGAAGGGACTGGAGGCGAACTAGGTCTTGTGAGTTTGCGCATTGCCGTAATCAAGACGGGAGGGAAACAATGCTCGGACGACAAGGTGACGTGTGTCCTGGTCAAGATAACGGCATATGCGGCGGATATTGCGTAATTGATAGTTTCCAGATGAAACCAGACTGTTAACTTGTTTACACACTGTCATATTCGAGTCAAAAATTATTCCAAGGTTTCGGATGTTACATGATGGTTCAATATGGATGTCGGCGACCTTTAACTGTACTTTGGGGAGCTTTTGAAGGCTTTGGTATGACCCGGCTATAAAAATTCAGTTTTATCATTGTTCAATTTGAGTTTGTTTTGATTCATCCATTCCTTTATTTCGGCGATGCACTGCTCAAGTTTCGCAAGTGCTGTTTCAGCAGCACCTGCTATTATTGGGTTGAATGATATATAAAGTTGAGTGTCATCAGCATATGAATGAAAAGAAACATTGTGATTACGAATAATAGCTCCCATCGGTTGTGTATATATAACAAATTGAACTGGTCCAATGACGGAACCCTGTGGGACACCATAAACTAGTTTTGACTGTTCAGAAAATACATTATCAATACTTACGCTACTACATCGAGAACTCAGATAACTATCGAACCACTTAAGTACAGTACCAGACACACCTATATCATTTTTCAGACGATGAAGTAGCAAACCGTGATCCACTGTATCGAATGCTGCAGACAGATCAAGAAGGACCATGAAAACCACTTCTTGTCTGTCTACAGCATTCAGTACACCACTTTTTACTTTGAGTAACGCTGTTTCTGTACTACAATTTGACTTATACGCAGACTGGTAAACTTCACCCAGATTATATTTGGCCATGTGGTCGTTAAGTTGGTTTGTCACAACCTTTTCAATAACTTTTGACACAAACAAAATATTTGATACTGGCCTATAATTCTTGAAATTATTCCGATCTAATGATGGCTTCTTTAAGATCGGAGATATCACAGCTCTTCCAAGTGATTTAGGGAATATACCAGTACTCATAGATGAATTTATAATACGGGTGAGTGTTGGGAGAAATACTTCAAGATTTTCTTTCAATAACCATGTGGGAATGGGGTCTATGACACTAGACTTGCTATTACAATCCCTCACTAGTTTTAAATGAGATGATTGAACACGATGATACAATGTGACAGGTTGTTGAGTGTTGACACGTAATTAATATTTCTCATCCATTCCTCAGCCGGATGTTATGGCTCTGATGGTTTATGACAGATTGAAACTTGAATGGATAGAGGTATATTTTAAGCACGGATTTGTAATTCTCACTGCACGGAATTTGAATCTCCCTGAAAAACGTGTCAGGAGGCACGTTAAAATAGCCCCTGGCGTGGGGGTACCGACATTGTTGGGAGGGGGGGGGCGGTCCTGATTTGGGGAAGGCAGAAGCCGTTTTTCGATAATTTTCCTATGGAATTTATTTATTTATTACATCATAATTTTACCCAGGGTGGCCCGATCAGCTAAAATGTTGTTCTTATACAGGGCCCAGCAATCCCAGCATAACATTTAAAAACCATACAGATACACGAGTAATATATAAAGCATAAACATATAAAGCACAATTAAATAGAGTATACCAATTTACAAGTACTTAAACGAATTCAACCTTTAAATTATGGCACAAAATTATGAGCAGATATATTGCACAAATCCGAATCAAAAGCGAATTTATATTGAACTCATATTCCCATATCACCCTCAAACATCCATCTCACACACTATTCTCAGCCTCACATCTACACCCCAAAACACATCACACTACTACACCCCTCAGGCACAAACTCACACCCTGAGCACACCCCACGTACCCCCACACATATACAAAAATGAAGATACTCTTTACCATGATGTTTTACGCGTATCAATCATGAAATAACTAACAATAACATAAAATAAGATACAAGTAACAACCAAATTCATAAACAGTAACCAAAATATACGATATAATCTAAATGCAAAATTATATTATTCCTAAAGCAAAGAATATTATGTTCCTGATTTCTGATGTCAAGATTAATTTTGTTCCATACTTCAATACCACTGTAGGAAAATGAAATTAAATTATTCAGTATCATTGTCATTGGAACATGGTGGGAGCACCAGCAGACCAGATGCGGCTGGTCTTGTATTAACACAATGTCAATCGGAAACATAATTGAACTTTGAAGAGAGTTTGTAACAAGTTTCCTCAAGATTACGTGGAATGTAGGCAAGCTGTGAACTTAACATTCACAGGGGTACAATAGATTATGTAATGTGAAGGACATTTATATTTGTTAATATTAAATTAGATTATTTCCAAAAATCTACATGTAACCTTTGTTTAGGACACCCTGCAGCAGTCCTGCAAGAGTGTGTCGTGAGTAACTTAACCAACGCAGCTTACTAAGTAAAATGTTCTTTTTTTCCCTTATTTTCGCTCCTAAAACCTCAACCTCATAATTCACGGTTATTTGATAGCATGTAAAACAGAGTCATTTTAAAGAAAAGTTAAACAATGATGGCGCTATTTAGCTTAAATATAGTTTGCATCAGCAGAAAGACTAACAAATGACAAGAAATTAAAAAAAAAAAAACTTTATCATGAACTGTAAGGTATAACTCACATTATTTGGCTAATTTAGTTTCAAAATATATGTAAATAGCACCCTCAATTTGCACATAAATGTACAGTTTATACAATAAAAATTACAACAAAAAGGCAAAAAAAGATGAATAATTTGATAAAAGAAACTAAAATCTGTGTTAAAAATTGCTACAAAATATATGTCTATAATACAGTTTGTTTGTGTGATAGCTGTTGGTATTATTCAGGTCTAGAATTGAACATTATATATAGTGTTTCGTTAGAACAATTAATAAATGATCACATCAAAGAACCGTGAATTGGTATTAATCATTTCCCCGAGTTAAATATAGGGATGAATTGGCCAAATTGGTGGACTATTTTTACGAAGTTTCCTCGTAGCTTGCACTTTAAGAATGTGGGGAGAAAAATTGAAATGTGCATCACTGTTTCCTTGCAGCGGAACCTAGACTGCCAGATGAGCAGCCCGCTACCACTAGTTCAGATGATAGACGACAAACTCTGGAGCCGCTACCTCATATCCAAAGTCGGGGTTGCTGTCCCTGAGACACTGGCTTTTAAGTTCGAAGTCAAACGAAAGGTAGGCTTGTAGATCCAAATAAGCCTGAATGAAAGTAGACAGTCTAATCACAATGAAATCCATTGTTGTAAGGTAGGCCTATTTACTGTATCATTGTAGGTCTGACAGCAGTTAAAATAAAAAATGTGATATTCCAAGTTCATATCCATTTAGCTGACCTCGAATCGAATTCTATATTTAGTTTTGTCCGATTACCTTACGAATGTAGCACTATCTGATTGATGATATGATTGTAAGTGATTGTAATTTACGAGCTTTTTTCCCGGGCTCTTTTATCATAATTTTCGATATCTTATACACACTATAAATGTCGCGTGCCAAAATCCTTTTTTTAACAGTATGTTAAAAAAACACCAGCCACATTAGTTCGATCAATCGGGGCTCCCCCCGCTAGTTCGCCACTGCTATGTACACATTCTTCAGCATGTGATTGCTTTGGTGGCACAGCCGAACTGCCTGGCTACAAAAACAAATCCTTGAGGAATAGAAACAGTAAAGGATATATTAACATGGCAACTTGGTGCAAAGGTGAACACACTAAGGTCGATCATCTAAATAGAACCAACATCGTAGCCATGAAAGCTAATACAATTATTCAATCTTTGCAACAAAAAATTGTTTGTCTATGGTGTCGAACGCCGCACTTATTACAGAATAACACAGTTATGACATTTTAATGACACTTGAATACGCTGCATGGTCAAATAATTCACCATCATTTTCTATCTCTCTTTTTAGGTGCCCAACACTGACGTCATCAAAGTGTGTGTGCTGGGCAAGTGTGTGAAAGCCAAGAAGCAGGGTGAGGTTCCGCGCAGCGAAAAATGCCTTCGTGTCTCTTCGTGTCGCATAGAGGATCAAGCCAAGATGGCCGCCCAGACGAACGCAGAAAACCCATGCGTGTATACCAAGAAACAGATCGAACACGGTGGTATCTGTGAACATGCCATCGCCATGGAGGAGGAGGTCGCTAAGTTCCTGAACAAACCTAGCGTCATCGGCAAGAGAGTGAGTTTGTGGTGCTTTTATCATGTTTATAGTGCTTTCATTGTTGTTCCATTTAAAATAATGCTATATCAGGCGATACACACACTGGGTGTCAAAATAATATTCTCATTTTCTATAATAACACCACACTCAAGGTCACAACGAAGATCATCTTCTCAAAAATGTATTATGTTGGCGTTTCTTCTAATTCCTTCATCTAACTTATGTATTACACACTATGTAACGAGGGTTGGGCATTGGACCCTTGCCGCTTCTTGATTAAGAAGAGGCTGTAATGCAGATAGGAAAATACGTACAGCCCTGCTAACAATTTTTCGTTGTTACAACGTCGTAGAAAAGTTATACAAAGTCGTATAAACGTATTATATGGACGTTGTAAGTTCGTAAATCTGTGAACTCGTATCGTGTTGTGACAACGTTATTCCTGAACGTTAATGTAACGTCAGAGAAACATTGTTTCTACGTCAAGTTGTGAATGTCGAATCAACGTCACTATGACGTTATATCAACGTCTGATAATAACGTTATCACAACGCGAATACGAGTTCACTAATTAACGTAATTTCGACGTCCGTAGTAAAGTGCTTTATACGTCGAAACAACGTCATAAATTTGTGTACTAACGACGTCCGTAGATGACGTTGTATCTGGGTCAGTTCATGACTTTTAAACCACGTTTTAACCACGTGCTATATACGATCGTCAGACGACACGATGGAGAGATTTTGGCTGGATAACCATCTCCTCGGAATGGAAGACTTTACATTCCATGGTGTCAACATCCAAACTATTCCATGTCGTTTCAGATACGTATTTGTGTAACGTTTTCTGAACGTATTATTCAAACGATGTCACCAGGTCTGGTCAAACACATTGCATCAACGTCGAAACAACGTCATTTCAACGTCATAAGGACGTTATATCAGCGTCCTAAAATCGAAGCGTCGAAAATAACTTTGACACAACACGAATACGTGGGAGGGGGGATCCACAAAATTAGGGGATTAAGTTAAACGAATTTATTTAGGAGAAATGTCAACTTTTTGGAATTACGCGCCACCATACCCCAGCAAACCTCTTGGCTACGCCCCAGTAATTAGCCTAAGTAATAAATATTGCATATTTCTTATCTCAGATTGTTGTGAAGCCATCAGGATATGAGTACTTCGCCAGTAAAGGTGTGACAATTCACCAGGCCGGTAACCTCGGATCCATCACAAACGCTGTCTACGATCTCATTGAGAAAATCAAAGGTGCCGACACCGTTCTCGTCGAGACGTTCGTGGAGCCCATTTTGCCACGGCCCATCGTCAGTGGGAGCCAGTTGGTGGAGTTGTGGAAGGCTAACGAGGAACTCAGTTTTCGGGTCCGCTCGACCGTTTGCAGAGATTTTGACGGCATGCCTGTCACAACTTCAGTAACTACATACACATATTTAATAAAATTTGAACAAATATGTTTGGCTTAAAACATATATTCTTTGACCAATACATAGATGTATGTGACTAACATATTCTTTAAACTCTATGCATAACTTTAACACTACCCATATCATGACTTCCAATATTAATATGCTTATTAAGTATATAATATATATCCTTGGTGTTTGGCATTATTGTATTTACAGTTGTTTTTTGATAGTGATATTTGGCAATTTTGTTCATATAACTGCCATCAGCCCCTGGAAATCTAATGGTGCGTCCCTTAGGCACCATGTCTCTTTTGGTCCTCTAGCGCTCTTGGTGTCCGGTTAGGTACCGATGACTGTTTTAGTCATACCCTGGCGATGTCATAAATTGCATCAAGCATAATAATTAACATTTACATAGTGTTATCGTTTTTCATTCAAATAAAAAGGAAAAGCACTATGCAAATGTTCAGGGCACGATAGAAAGAGCCATCGGTATCTATCGGGCCACTGATAGCGCTATATGTCCTGATAAGATTTTGTGCCTTATGTTCTTGACAGGTAAACTGTGGGCTGCTGTCTAAGGATTCATTAAACAACGGAGATAACACTAACCTTCAAGGCCTCGACTCCACCCTACTGGCCTATGGCTTGACCGACCCCGCCGTCAGGCGTAACTTGGACCGTACCATTCGCAAGAAGGGTGAGGACGTGATGAGAATTATCAGCGAGGAAGAACATAAATTGGACGAAGACCAGAGAGGTGGTCGTTTTGGATACACCGATGTTATTGGTACGAATACTGTGAACATATTTTAATAATGTGTGCGGTGAATTTTATTGTGGTTTTAGTGGGGATCTATTCCCGTTGGCGCTAAATATAAAGCCTCGCCATTATAATTCTCACAAGTACCAATAAGAAGTAAATTATGACAGAAATACCAAACCACCCGATCCACCAAATATTTATAATCATTAATTAAATATACAGGGTGTAACAAAAACAAATTCTACAATCACATCTTTATTTCAAATTCTATTACCCTCACGACCCATTATTCAAAATAATGGTTCGCGTTTATTCATGAGGTTTTCTTTACATTCTTTGTTTCAGGAGTTGATTTTTTCCTTACGGACGAAGGTGATAAAATCGTTCCTGTTGTCATCGAAGTGAACAGCCACGACTGCACTATGAACTGTCAGAAAGTAGATTTCGTGTCCCACATGACACAGCAGTGCACCCCAATCGATGCACAACTTGTCTACCAGGTGTACCGATCTGATAAAGAGTACGGCAGTGAAACATTGCTAAAACAAGATTCAATCCTCGGCCGCAGTGTCCGGCCATGGGTCCGATCCATGATACAGAGATCCCAGGACCACGTTTTTGATGGGAAACATATCCTTATCATCGGCGCTGGTGGATTCAGCAATGCGTTCATCTGGCTTGATGCAGCAGCTATGGGTGTGAAGGTGATCCTGGTCGAGTCCAACTCGAACCACTTCGCAAAGGACCAGGTCAGTGATATGTAACGTTTGTTTCTTGCTATTGATGACGAACTACAAAGATGGTAGGCTAGGTTGCAACCCCTTTATATTTGTCAATATTAAAAGTATACCGTACTATTATATTGGCAGCAATGCAGCTATTGGTGCTTTCTATGTTAGATAAGGGCAGTGAAATATTTATGAGCCTTGGGATGGGGTAGGGTCAATAATGTTTGGCCAGCCGAAAACTGGGTGGGGATCAATTTTTGCAAGACGAGAGGGGACAATTAGCTTAAGAAAAGAGTACCGAAACGCTTAAAGATGCAAATTTTCTAGCTCGCTGCGCTCTTATTACCTAGGCTAGGTCTTGAAATCTAA
Organism: Amphiura filiformis; assembly: GCF_039555335.1. Taxonomy (NCBI): domain Eukaryota; kingdom Metazoa; phylum Echinodermata; class Ophiuroidea; order Amphilepidida; family Amphiuridae; genus Amphiura; species Amphiura filiformis. The sequence continues at coordinate 22,923,869 of NC_092637.1, forward strand.
CTCTTTCTACCTAGGCTAGGTCTTGAAATCTAACTCACTCTTTCTTTCTTTCTTTCTTTCTTTCTTTCTTTCTTTCTTTCTTTCTTTCTTTCTTTCTTTCTTTCTTTCTTTCTTTCTTTTTCTTTCTTTCTTTCTTTCTTTCTTTCTTTCTTTTTCTTTCTTTCTTTCTTTCTTTCTTTCTTTTTCTTTCTTTCTTTCTTTCTTTCTTTCTTTCTTTCGTTCTTTCTTTCTTTCGTTCTTCTTCTTTCTGGCAACACGTCCACTGCTCCTTTATGCTGAGGCCGATTTTGACCATTATTATGTTTTCAGAATCTTAGTCCCTATACTTTGTACAGAGCTGAAGAGCCCGATTTTTTCACACACTTGGACGCTATTTTTTCAAAACCGGGGCTGTTTTTCATATGCTCATACCCAAATATTTAGCGTGAACATTTTAAATTTTAAATTTCCCGCCAGTGTATGTTTAGCTTAAAGACCACTCGTATGGGGACCATAAATTGCATAAATGAGACTATCGTACCGTCCTTAGTACCGTGTGCAAATTATGTTATTGAAAATGAAAATAATAAAATTTAGCTGTCAGCCAGCCAGCGCGGCGGCGACGGCTCTCTTAGCGACAGAGAATTGTCCAAGGATTCCAGGCACGAAAATGCAATGTAGCATTTTTTTAATTGTTTATAAAGATAAACAAGAGTGCTTTGGTGAAATTTCCGTGACAATAGTAAAGTAAGTTGTGAAACCGGCCCGAAATCTCAATGTGAACAGCTTCCGAATTCGGCACCTTCGCCGTTTTTCGGGTTAGAAAATGAACCAAAATTATCCAATTTCCTGACAAAACCTGAGGATTTCTATCTGTCGATGGGTTTTTTCGAACTACCATGACTACTAGAAGACTCAACAGGCATGACAGGGTGTGTGATTAGCACAAACACGTTAGGGTTTTGGACCGAAATGGAAGATAATCATAATTGTAAGTAAGCTTACAACATGATGATCATGCATGAGATGGACATGTCATGTGATATGGTTTGTCAAAATTACTAGAGAGCTTGCGGAATGAAGTTACTTTAACTTTAACTTTAACGTCTAGAGGATTATAGAGGATTATGTATTCAAAACCACTCTGCCATTAAAGCCGTTAAAGTTAAAGTTAACGCCAGAATCTATAGTGTGCCGTAAATTATGATGAAAATACGTCATAATTAAAACAATGGTTTGCATATTTCCTCATAGACTACATAATTACCACTTATGTATTGTCTAGTTAATAGACCAATTATTGGAAAGCTAATTTGGTTTGGGTAAACAACATGCCACATGATGCTAAAAATTACTGATTGAATTAGATCAAAATAAATTTTGTTCCAAACGTCACACTTGATATATACATTTGTGTGTGCTCATGACGTACACCAAATCAGCTTGCGGAACCAAGTTTTTGGCTTGACTTCAACGCCAAGGGGATTAAGTTCCAGTAAAATGGACTGATTTTACGGGACCCAGCAGTGTAGTGAACTTCTGCGAATTGCAGCTACTGTGAACATTTTTTACAACGTTGCGTGTCTTATAATTACACCTCTATATAACCAAATATGTTTGTACTGTTCAGGTATTTTATTTAATTATTATTTTATTCATTTAGGCCTACATTATGTACCCAGTTCAGCAGAAAGCTGGTCTAACATGTGCCACGCTATTATTTATACGCATATTATAGGTCTATGGGTATTGTATGTCAACCAAATTATTCATTATTAAAAGAGGAGGCCTATTTGTTACAAAAAAATAAGAATGTCAGAAAAGGAGCATCCAGAAATATGTTGGTTGAAATTCAAAATTCTGGGAGTTTTTAAAGAACAAAATGAGGATCATTCGGGGAGATATATTCAATTCGATTAGAATGCAAAGAGGAGTCCTTGCCCTCCTAAAAGAAAACTCTTGGCAACGCCATTGGGGAGTGGGAAAGTGAGGATAGATGAATAGATGGAGGGAGGGGATGATATGGAGAGGTGGTGATGTTGGTGGTGGTGGTGGTGGTGGGGGGGGCTAGGGAGAGCAAACAGATAAAATGGGCTTGTGTCCTGATGGAAATATAAAATTGACAAAGCTGACGTTTACTGGAATAATAAATGAGCTTTATTATAATAATCCGGGACAATAATATAGGCATATCACAAGAATATTTAATTGAAACATGTTTAGAAGTATAATATTAGCGTATAGCTCATAACATAGGCCTAATTCCCATTGCATTGGTCATCGCCAAGAGATGTAATCCATGTTTATTCATTATTATGTTTTGATGGATCCAAGTTGTGATAATATTGGATCCAAAACATAATAATGATAAAATTGGATGCTTTACGCCCAATATTTATTGGTCTCGCTATGAGTTTAAAATATTGGACTCGACTACGTCTCGTCCAATATTTTAAAACTCATAGCTCGACCAATAAATATGGGCTCAATCGATCCAATTTTATATCAAACTAAGCGCCTATTGTAATAAGTGTTACCACCAACAAACCACTTCAGCAAACAAAAGGGAGAAATCTGATGCAGTCGCTTTTACATACCCTTCTTTTGATCACCCATTGATACACTTCCCCTAGTTTAAACAACAAGACGCTGTTGGTACAGAAACTAATCTGACGTTCGCGTTGAAGTAAAGTTGAGCAAGAAATCGAATCGATATTTTTGAAGTTGCCGTTGAAGTTCCAGTAACTTCATTCCGCAAGCTCTCTATTATTGAGGAACCGTTTTGCGTGAAATTGAAAATGTTGAAGACTGCACTTTAGTTTGTTTTGTATCGATCCGGGGTCCATTTCACTCTGCGAATACCATAGTCGTAACTTTACGAAGGGTCCTTGTTCAGTAGGCAGACCTATCAATCATGCAATCATAATAATTTTACCGGTACTTTATTATGTATGATTATGTGACACTGCATTGAAAGTTACGATGGCTTTCTAATCTTAGACGTAGGAAGTTACGAAGAGCTACGAAGCGTCGTAAATGTTGGTGTATGAACCCCTGGATGTAAATTGACATTCTAGTAATAGCGGCCTAGTAGTAGACAAGTCTTATATATGTTACGGAAATTTCTGGATTCTGGAAATGGGGCAAAAAATAAAATCCGGAAATGTAGGCCAATTTTTTTTTTTTTCCAATTTTTTTTTTTATAGTTTTGTTTTCACTGTAGGGCCTACGTTACTTGATTTTGACTAAAAAAAAAAATAAAAAAATAAATTAAAAAAAAAATTAAAAAAAAAATTAAAAACATTATTTAATGTAAGATTCTGAAAACATAATAATGATAAAATAGGATGGTTTTTTTCACCCAATACTACAAATTTATTGGTCTCGCTATGAGTTTTAAAATATTGGACTCGACTTCGTCTCGTCCAATATTTTAAAACTCATAGCTCGACCAATTAATTTGTAGTATTGGGTTCAAACCATCCAATTTTATATCAAACTTGGTCACAAGCACCACTGTCCAAAATGTAACATGATACGTGACCAGATCCGGGTCAAAGGTCACGCAAGGGTCACAGGGGTCAAAAAGGTGATTTCAGCTTAAAATGCTACTCTTTCCACAAATTTCAGGGCTCAGAGTTGGGACTTGCACACATGCATTGACCTTCGCCCTACTGGCTTGTAGGCTCAACCCGAGTTCAATCGTTCAACTTACGCATGGTCATAGGTAGCCTCAGTCTGTGCCCTCATATCATGGACTTGGCGAGCGCAAAAGTAGTGATAAGATTATAAACTAGGATTCAAGTGCTGGTCTTGAAGGAGGATACTTAGAGGGCCTTGTACAAGGCTAATAATAATGGTGTAAGTTGTGTGCTGATATTCCTGCGCGAAAGTTCTTTTCAGGTTAGTTCTTGTCACCATTCCGAAAGAGTGGATGACAATCAAGAAGTGGATGACAATCAATAAATTCAAGTTGAATGATCAAAAAACTGAATTCTTTGCTGCTGCATCCCCTCGTGCCATTAACTCTATTTCGAATGTTACGCTTCATTTGAGCAGCTCAGTCATCATCGAGCCTTCCAATTCCATCCGGAATCTGGGAATCATATTTGATCCCACCATGTCTATGCGTGATCACATTCCACCCTCACAAAGTCTGTCAATTTCCATCTTCGTAATCTTTACCGCATCCGTAAATTCATTGACCAGGATACCTGTCACCATGCTGTTCGCTCCCTCATACTGTCCCGACTTGATTATGGCAATGCAATCCTCTATGGTATTACTCAAGGTGAAAGAAACAGACAGCAGAAACTGCAAAATCGTGCTGTGCGTTTGATTTTCTCTGTCCCTCGCTCAACTGGTGCCTCCAACCTTCTCATTCAATATTGCATTGGCTTCCAATCCAGGACCGAATTCTTTTTAAACTTCTGCTTTATGTTTTCAAGTGCTCTCAGGGCCGTGCCCCTAATTATCTTTGTTAGCTTCTTTCAGCCTTTTCAGAGAATTCTTTTCAGAGAATTGAGACCTTCTTCCGATAAGACTCTGCTTAGTCAGCCTAGGGCACATAGAGGATCTGGTTTAAATACCTTCTCTGTCTCTGGCCCGAGGGAATGGAACAAACTCCCTAAAGCCATCAGGGAGTCTCCATCAATTCCAGTTTTCAGGAAGAAACTGAAAACTCACCTTTTCAGTTAGCTTCTTTCTTGTTCCGCTGTGTTTCTTTTTTCGTTTTTCTTTTCTATCCTTTCTCTCCTTGTTCAGCGCTTTGATGAATTTTAAAGGCGCTTTATAAATACCTTTATGTATGTATATGTAAAGAGTTCTCAATTCTGATGAAAAAAGAATTCCCATTCAAATACAGGAAGTTATATAATATTTCACAAATATTTATTAATATGCTATTTCTTCACAAATATTGTTTGCCAATATCAGTGAGCATATCGTCATCCGCCGAGCGGCGATATATACATATTGGCACGTAGAAGTAACCTCACACTATTTATCGGGCACTGAATCTCTACAGGTTTACCAATTTATCTACCTGGACGTCGAGGATCACACGCAGGATCGTGCCCACGCCAAGGATATTGTGAAGATCCTGCGAGACAAAGGGATCACAGTCGATGGCTGTCTTGCATTCTGTAAGGACTGTGGACCGCTGGCCGCACTTTGTGCTGAGCTCTTGAAGACGAACGGTATGGAACAAGGGTATCGCTATATGGACTACATGTAATAGGGTTTGCCGGTTTACCGATATTCATTTCCATAGACCTACAACTACAACGTATAAATTAATGAGGTCATATTCAATTTTAGTATAACTTTTCATTTTAAGGAATCGGAAGCCAACGTTTGCACATTTTTCCCCAAAACACCAAATAAATTTAGTGTCTTTTTAGGGAAAAATGTCTTTAATATGAAAGGTCAAAATTTTCAATCGATGGTCGGCTTTTCATCCCAATTACATACACTTTAAGTACATATCATTAGATTTCGAGGACTGTTTATTTAAAAATATCAAATATATATTAATTTAATATTTTGCCATAAAATATAGGCCTATATTATATCGCGAATTCAAAAAATCAAGTTATTTGCTATCAGAAGGACATTCCTCGTATTTAGAATGCAATTCGATATGTATGATGTGCTCTCATGTGTCACAAAAATACTGTGCAAACGTTGTTATCCGATTCATTAAAGTATATAAAAATAGGCCCATACATTTGGCAAACATCTGACGAATCTATCTGCAATGGTTGAAATTTTGGCTAAAATCATGTTTTGTTTAATGATTTTTGATATGTCTGCTGTACTCTCAGGACCCACAAAAAATTCGCTATCCGAGCTCATTAATCCCTAGCAATTTATTATAATTAAAGCTAACTTAATTTACCAACATGAATATCCAGATTTCTGATATAGGTTGAGACATGTTTTCGTGAAATTCACTGAAAATTTTGTGCCGAGGCGATATTGCTGGGCCAATTGCAATTCGATCTTAATCCGTCACACAACGAGCGAGTTTCATGCGAATAAGTTTTGTAAACCTGTTCAATTAGACTATGCCCGAATTGAACAGGGTCTCTGATATTTCATAGCGATAGTCCCTTAGAAATACCGATCGCGATGCAATTTTCTGTGAATGTCTAGAAAATATGTCTCAACCTAAATCTGGAGGAGAATAATTAAAGAAAACGGGACTTTTGACCGTTGTTTTCACCAACGTTTCTAAACATGTTCAATTCGGGCATAGAAACGTCACTTTCTTTTTAATTTTACTCCTCCAGATTTCAGATTTAGGTTGAGACATAGTTTTTAGACATTCAGAGTAAATTGCGTTACGAACATAAAATGTTTAAATGGATACAATGGCTATCTTTCTGGTTCCAGGTGCAAGCTATTCAGCGGCCTCTATCGCTTCTAAGAAGAGCTCCACGCAGGCCATCATACGACAACGTGACGCGGACATCCCGCACTGGCAGATTGCCAATCTTTATTGCGCTGCGTCCTGTCCCATCTCTTCGGAGGCTGATATTGACAATGCTTGTAAGACGTGAGTGGAATTGATGTTTCTGATACTTGTTGGGTGAAATTGGGTTGATTTACAGACCTCTTTATGACATAATAGTATCGCCTTTTATACTCTGAAACGAGGGGAAACGACAGAGGCCATATTTGATTATATAATGTTTTACTATTACTCACTACTGATATTTATGACGCTGTAAATGTCAACGCAGGTAGTAATTAAAATGTGTTTAGGTCTATTAGAATCACCATTATTCAACATGAGCGGAGTTGCATCACTTGTATACTTGTAGTCGCCTGCTCCGCAGCCGAAGGATGATGATTGAGTTGCATGAAAACATTTTTTATTTCAAGACATGTCAAGACAGTGTCAGTTTTTATCATTATGGTAATGCTGACGGGTTTGGCCTCCTTTTTGACGCTGGCTAGTTTCATAATTCCCAACATATGAGGCAAGAGGGCATTCCATTATCATAAATGTTATGGACTGATGTGATCTAATATTGATAATAAATTATGATATGCCACTAATAATGCTAATCGGTCAAAAGTATCTATGGAATTGCGATTTGTATGAAAAGTGAAATTTTGAAAAATCGTAAATATGGAGAACACAGTCTCATATAAACACTCACCAACTTTCTCAAAATTGTCAAACATCTCGAATAGATCAGTATTGTTATAATTATAAACTTTTTTGTTGCCTATCGACAGTGTCAAATTCCCAGCGATCTTCAAACATGACTACGCTTCCAGCGCCGTTAGTGCGAGAATATGCAAGGATGAGGACGACGTACGAACCGCGTACACCGCTATCACCAACAATGTCCACACAAACGCCGACACTTATGGAATCGGTGTTGGTAACAGCAACACCATACTACTCATGGACTACCTTGACGGCTCCGAACACCATATTGACTGTGTCGTCTTTGAAAGGAGACTGATTGCAGCGTTTATCACTGACAATGGCAGAAATAACAATCCAGCTTATACTGGTATGTGCCATTTGATGATTAAGATTTAGATGAATTTATGTTAAGCCAAAAAAGAGAGGACATTGTTTTAGACCCTAGCGGCTAGCCATTCCTTTTCCAATCACTGTATTTCTGCATAAGTTCTACCCCCGGCGTTCTACTTTAAGACTTAATGTCATTGTATTAACTACTTATAATGATTGTTTATTACAGATACGATAACCTTGCTGCCTTCAAACTTGCCCTCGGACAAACAAGGCCAGCTGGTGAATGCTGCTTACCAGTGCTGTACTGTGATAGGTATGAGTTTCAGTATTCATCATACTTCTATTGGAAACAAAAAGTTGAAAATTAACACTTTTCTGCTATATCATTCAGTCGAAGTAGCCTCATAATGCAGTCATGTCTACAGTAGAATTCACCACGACCTTTGCAGGACTTAAACCCCATCAAAAGCTATTAAACCAAGATAACACTCATTGAAAACAGCTCAACTATGTTAGATCTTCTCTGGTTAAATCCACACTACACATGTTTTTGTTTTACCTGTGCGGTATTGCAATGAGCTGGTATTATAGTTTCAGTTGGGTAACCGATTATAAAGCACACGCAAGGTAACAACACTCTGTGGGCCTTTGTTTACGAAATGAGACAATAGTGTGCATATTGTTAACCAGCATTCTTAAAAATGAGAAACATAATGGTTGTAGACTTAACACGGTTTGGAAATAATTTCTTCATATTTTTGGTGTTATCTGTCGTTTACATATCTTTCCTAAAACACCAAAGTGCGAATATTTCCAAACACCTAAATTAGCTAAAAATTTACGACATGTTACAAAACTATATTTTCTAGAATTTCAGAGAATACTTTAAATATTGGCCGGTTATTTTTCACACATTGACGTTAACTAGGCAACAGGCCTTATATTAAGTATGGCTGGACCAGGAGCTAAAAAGAGCTCCTGTTCCCAAAGATGGCTCCTGGTCCTATAGTTTACAGTGTAAAATATTGAACATACCAGGAGCTAAAACTGGGCAACCATGGGGTAAAAAAAGCCTGGGTGCCTGGTTAATATAAGCCTTGCTAGGCAATGTCCTATTACGTATAACATACACTAAAACACCAAAATGCGAATATTTCCAAACATCTAAATTAGCTAAAAATTTAGGGCATGTTACAAAACTATATTTTCTAGAATTTCAGAGAATACTTTAAATATTGGCCGGTTATTTTTCACACAGTGACGTTAACTAGGCAATGGCCTATACTTCTAACATACACTATAGAGGTCACGCGTCAATGGTGAGAACACTGTGTATTGTGTATAAGAAAACGGACAGTAACTGCAGTATGTTTTGAAGACTGAAAGCATGTTTTACATTGCGAAAACAGTGTTTACGCCGTTGTCAGTGTACGTCGGTTATATCTATAAATGCGCTTTTATAAATACGCACGTGACCCATGGACACGACATACCAAGACCAGCAAGCGTGACTAAATCCTCATGCATTGACCACTATACAGAAAAGGATAGGAAATCTGTAGATAAATATCATCAAATTTATACTAGCAATACTGACATTTGCTGCAAATAATATATAAATTATGTATTTACATTGTATTGTATCACATTCTAGGTTTGTCTAACGGAGTGTACAATGTTGAGATGAAGATGACTTCCACTGGACCCAAACTGATCGAAATAAACGCCCAAATGGGCAGCCTCTACATCCGCAACTGGGTCAAACAACTGTACGGCGTAGATCTCATGAAGTGCGCTATGATGATCTCTTGCGGCATCAAGCCCTGCGTTCCAATCCTACCCACTGCAGAATCTCTCTTGGGCATAAACCTGATTCCGTCAGAACACGTGTGTGTAATGACAAACAGCAGCCTGCGTATGGTGCTTGATGATCTTCGAGCTAGAGGTGACGTGATTTTCACAATGATAGAGGATGAAGCTAAACTCGAATACAAAGTGAAGAGCAAACGATATGAAGAGCCGTACGCGAACATCGCTGTCAAGGGCCGTAATGTCGACGAGTGCCGACAGAAACTGAGCGAAGTGTGTGGCAAGCTGAATATTGAAACGAAGAATTATCGAGTATCGGTATTTATGAAATATTTGTAGTGAGCTATCTTGTTCAGTTTACCATCTATGAATCAAGTCAATTTGAAAATTGAAAGTGAGCCGAAAAGTTTTCTTTTCCAATACAATAGAGTGGATGTGATCATTTGATGGTGTATACCCTATTAACCAATCTTAAGAATTATTATGTTCTTAAAATATTCATTCCTATAATTTGAGCAGAGTTTAAGATTCCAATAATATTCAAAAATTTGGACCCAACACTGGTCTTGATTCAAGCCCGCGTCCACCTGAAGCCACATACTGTTACTGCGTTGTGCTGTGCGCAGGTTATGACATTATGGCAGAAACGACTTTCCATATGTGTGGGCCCTAGATACGGTTTTGATGAAGCTGCATAAACTATCCGTGAATCAGTCATGAATCCGGTAATCTTTGACTTAAGAATACCAAATATAGACATTAATGTCGCGATTATCCAATCGCGCATATGAAAATGTTTGGCCCACTTTTAGTCAGAAAATATTGACCAGCCAAGGGCACTGGTTTGTCGAGCACGATAGTAGTAGTTGGCTATTTGTTCAAATTGTAAATAATAAAATAACAATAATAATAATAAAGACTCTGAATATTAATATTCCGGTCGTATTCTTGGAAAATTTCTAGTCAATTTAATTGGCTGTTGTATTTAATGGGACTAGTCCCGGGAAATATCGAACAATTAGCCATTCCCATTGCCGAAACGGGAGTAAGATAAATAATTTTAAAATTGAAAACGCGGGCTGTCCCCATCAGGTGACGAAAAAAAACCCCTGTTCTACGGACGGATGGACCTTTCATGTAGGGTCAAAGCTTAGCTCTTGAAACGTCCCATGTAGTAAGTGTTTGGACTTGTATTGAAGAAATGCTAAATCAATTATATAAAACAGCAGTATTGCTAAAGCAAAAGCACCATCCAAATACATCATGGTAAATTTATCTTTTAATATTGTACAGTTTCATGTAAAATGTCTTTCGTGTTTCTCTACTTTTACGTCGTAAGTAGAGATATTACAGTTTCATGTACAATTTTGTGTTTAATACTTGGCTTATCTACTATAAAGCCAAGAATTTTCCGCGTTGCGGAAATTCCGCGAAAATCGCGGAATTCGGAGGTAAAGCGGAAAACCCATTTCTGAGAAAAAATTTAAAAAATAAGCAAAAATGACCTAGAAAAAGGAAAAAAAAATACAATTGAAAAGAAATAAACAAAATACTAAATGAAATGGGTCTTCAAAATTCATCAAAATAAAGTAAAATCCGTCATAGATTTACCGTACAACGCCTGTCCTACCTCCCATTGCAGCCATGATACCCAATCACCCATCCCAACTTTGCAAATCGCAATGATCGTCACAAGATTCTTGTGAAATTTTATTATGTCAGAAATGTGCTAAAATTACAAAGCGGAGAAAAGCGGAATTTAGCATTTGTAAAGCAGAAAATTCTTGGCTTTAATCTACTAGCAGGCTATGTTATGCTACTAACAAAGGTGCACAAAATGAATTTTGATAATTATTACGATTTTTCGAATGAGAAAATCGGTGGTATTCATACTAGTAAGTAATGTACTTGGATTGAATATAACTTTTTTGAAACAGATGCGAACAAATACATGAACACAGCATAAATATGTTATATGAGTGGCGTATTAAATATACTGCACTTCCTGTAAGTTAACAATTATATTTAGATGTCAGTATTCGAAAAATATGGTGCCAAGAATATCGTGACAAAGTTGACCTCAAAGAAGGTACGACTCCATACTCTTTGCATTTCCATTATAATCATTGTTTTAAAGCTACAGTTAATAATCTGAACATTGAATTAATTTAGTTTAGAATTTTTTTCTTTTTTATGCTCTCCTTCAAATCCGAAATGTAGTCAATCACGGTGTACAAAGTCGGATGTATGAATGCATTTATAGGTAATATAAAACTACCGTCCATGTGTACACACTTAATGGGATCCGAACCCCTATTGGAGACAGGATTGACATCACAATTATCGGCATCCAACACATACAATTTATGCCAACGATTATACACATGCGCAGCGCCATTTTGATGTTTTTGTGGATGTTTTGAGAACTAGCGGCTTTTCCAGATTTCCAGGCAGCAATAAAAATAGCAATGTATGCAATAGCGATTATCACACATGTAATCAAATTAACCACAGTATAAAGGGTTAAAGAAAAATACCACGACGGTTCTGAACCAGAGGAGACTTCTATTTCAAAGTCTAGCACAGATATCCGGTTTGAAGAAATATTTTGTATTTCTTCACTAAAATTTGAAGGGCGCATTATAAATGGTAACCCAATACACACATCGGTCAGACCATAGAACTTACTGTCTGATGTACCAGCTAACAAAGATGACACTAAAGCTAATGCAATAGTAACCACCCAAATGCAAATGATCAGCAGTACACATTTTCTGCGTTCCATGTGCTTGATACTAAAAGGGTAAACACAATGATGATATCGATCAAATGTTATGGCAGTGAGCAGAAGTAAAGATGTTTCACTAGATAATACAGCTAAGAAATTTGCAAATCTACACAAAGAACTTGACCGCCATTTGTCTGAATAAAGAAAAAAGGTTTCACCATAGTATTTGTCTACCCCAGCCAAAACAATCATGTACACGCCCATAAGAACGTCAGCTATGGCTAGATTGAAAATAATAAGATTTGCAATGATTTGTGTTTGGTTTTTCTGTTTTGTTTTCAAACGCAAAACACACACGATGACATTTCCTGCGATAGTTGATATTCCAAATAGCCACAAAAATACCCGCAGAGTGATATTTCTCATCAAGCGTCCGCACATGAACAGCACTGGTTGTACTTGTACAGAGACACAGTCATCAAATGTCTTGTGGCAGCATAATCTGTGGTCATCGACGTATCTGCAAATTAAGTGAAATAAGAAACAAACATGAAAAAATACAAGAAATCTAAACAAAAAAGGTCAGTAGATATTTTGGGTAGGTTGTTTTACGAGATGTTTCGGTCAAGAAAAGCTTTTTTTTATGTTACACTTAAATGTAATCGGTCATTTAAGGTCATCAGAGGTCATTTCAAGGTCACGGCTGGACTTCGCAGCCTTACTAGGCCGCAACGTATCTAGTTCTTTCTTTTCGCTGTCAACGTTTGACATAATTGGCTCTAGCTACTTCATTATTTGACCGATTATAACTAAACTTGGACTCCACTACCCCAGGCTTTAAAAATGAAATGACCCATTTGGGGCCAAACGTCACGCATGAGTTATTTTGGCTAAAATGTGATTTTTATTCAAAATGCTTCTTCTTCTACAGATTACATGTCAGAGTAATAAGACTTAGTCATGGGCATCGGCTATAGTTGGGATCTATGGGGTTTAACACAGATTTGGGGTCAACGGTCGTTAAGGGGGTATTTCCGGCACAGAGATACGACTGAACATAATGCTTTGACATAAGCTGGTGTCTATGGGGTGTACACAGATTTTGAGAAATTCGTGGTCTTACAAGACCGCAGCATATCTATACGTTTTGTTGTTCTTTGCCTTACAGTGTTTTGAGATTATTGAAATGATCCATTCCCCCGGTATCTACCAATATGGGACTGTTGATATTATTTTCCTTCATGAGCAACCTATAAAAACGAAAACCAGAACATAACACGTTATTTTGTTTCATTTGTATCGCATTAATATATACACACAAACATAGTGTCCGTAAACATTTTTCTTCAGATTAAATTTTTGAAAAAAGAAAAGAAAAGCGCAGTGATTTATAGTGCGCTAAGCACAGGCACAACGTCCATAAGCCTCAGCACACTTTACAGGTTTTTGCTGACCACTACGGCCCTATATCTATTTATATTCTATTTCATAAACCGTTAAACAACAATTCAGGGACTTTGCTGCTTCAGGAGCGCACACCCTAGACATTCCACAATTAATAACCTTCGCAACCAGGATAAGCTCCCTGAGTTTCGTACGGGTTACAACGAAACAAATTAGCAGTGAGTTCCTTGTTCAGGGAATTTCAAGCTAACTCAATTTTTCAATCAATGCAACCTCTCGCAAACGCCTTATTGAGCTAATTTGATTGCTCAAATAACATCATTGTAAACATCTAATATAAACCACATCGTCAAAACAACAAGGGAATTTATAGCCCAAGTCTACAAAGTGCTTACAAAGTAAAGACGTCCTATTTAAACGGATTTTCAGTGATTCCGCAAGCACATGAAAAATTTAAATTTATTAGAGTAGTTATTAAATAAATTAATTACATTAGGCGACGAAAAAAACCCACACCTGTAGGGTCGGTTAGTTGGAATTTTTTTAATCCCTAAATTCTCAATTATCGTTTTGAATTTACTATAACAAATAATATCAAGTGGCACCGAATACAAAATCCAGGTAGATTATTCTTACATCATGTAGAGGTTTGAAAGTCCTTTGAACGTGTCCTTTGTAATGTGATAAAGACCTGTGTTCTGTAATAAACTAAAAAAACAACTAATTCATTACTATTTCGTACAGAACTAGTGATCAGCGATTGGTTTTTAATACTACTCGCCATTCTTGAAAATATAATACAACACTTTTTTTAGGGTTCGAGGATTCAAAAATAATATCCTCTTGTCTAAATGAAACATAGCTATATCCTAATCATTTAGTTGAAAAAAAAGGCCAAAAACATGCGGTCGTTTTTAGTGTGTTTTTCGTATCCTGACAATGAAGCCCCTAGACTTGTACAGAGACTAATTTCAAGTTTTAGGTAAAGGGCCGTGCAATAATTATGACACGGGGGTGGGGTCTGAAATTTTCAAATGGCATGCCAGACATTACTTCCCCGCCCCCTCTTGACAAACATTACAAAGCGTTTATAGTGATGTTCGGCTGGGATAAGGTGCTGGAAATTACTGCCGCTTATCGCTTATAGTACAGACATTCTTCACTCGCAAACCACCACCAAAGTTCGTGATATTTTTGCGTTAAACCAAATGAATAGAGTGCCCTCTCGAGACTAATATAGTATAGTACTCTATTCTGTCGGTCCGTGTCACGTCACTTCCGGTTGATGATGTTCGAGTGAAAACAAGTCCCTGATTCGATTTTTGTTGATGATTTCTGTCATTGGTGTTATGTAAATTTCGATCACAAATAGTCAGTGGAATCAAACAACCGTTTCTAAATCTTCAGAGTGGAAGAAACTTACTTGATTTACCGTTTATATACTGACAAACTTAAAATTAAATTCCATGGTCGAGTGTCGTTTTTTCCGAAATTGAACGTCACTCCAACAACATCGCTATGTAGCCTCCTTCACAGTCGGTTTCTGTTGTTCATAACAAACCGTGGGCCACATGCAGTTTGGGCCCGAGACTAGAGATAGCCCGGATGTTCGACCGACAGAATGCCAGGACCTCATTGATAGAACGATATTAGAAACAATATTCTAATCCGCTCGTAAATCTCAAAATAGATATAAGACAAGCATAAGTACAAATATTGTACTTACAGCATTTCTAAGGATTGCAATCTGCTGAAAGTACCATCTGAGAAAGCTTTCAAGTTGTTGAAAGAAAGATCACTGTAATTAGAATTGACATGGGTATCATATTAATACATCTAGCACATAACATATGTGGGTCAGTAAAACAAACAATCCGAAATGTACAGTTTGTTACGGAAGATATTTGATTTATTTGACACTTCAGTTATGATACTTGAGGGAGAAACGACGGGTTAGAAAGTCTGCAATCGTCTAAATCTAAAGTGACACTTGATATTATAAAGTTTATAAATGGAACATCACGGGCCAAATCTCCCGGGAATAAACCCACGAGGTTTGAGGTTAAAGGAAAACGTATGTTGCAACACAATACACCAAAAACATCGCACTCTGTTAGCTAAATATTTTTCTTTTACTGGATTAAACGTGACACTGGTGAAGTCATAGTGGTCGAATTCGTGGCAAAATAAACTGGTGATTCGAGTCAAACAGGGGCGGATCCAGGAATTTTTGATAGAGGGGGCGCCTTTTGGTCAACGACAAAACAATGGTGTTAAGGGGGTTACTCCCTCGAAAACTCAACGGTTTTGGCCCATTGTTTGCTGCTCATGGCCGAATTTGTTCATTTTTAAAAAATTTCTTTCATTTTTTGTATTTTAAGTTGGGCCGGCGCCCGTTGCTAGGCAAAAAATAGAGGGGGCGCGCGCCGGCTGCGCCCCCCTAAATCCGTCCCCGAGTCACGTCATTTGGTTCCAGACTGAAGAAAAAAAAAAGAGCTAATTACTTAATCTATAAGACAAAATTGGATATAGATTTGCAAAAAAATAGTTTACAATTATACAGGCAAAGAACTTACAGAAAACTAAGCTGTTGCAAGCCGTCAAATGTATGCATGGGAAGTTCAATTAATTGATTGTTCCTTAAAGACCTTAAAAGGTGATATAAAAAGAGCATAAACACATATACTTAATCATTATTGTATCTCAAATCCTCAAATTAGTCGACAATGTACATTGGTTTTGTTGATTTAAATCCATTATGCATATGGTTGCAATATACGTATTGGTTATGTAGATTAAATTCATTGCATTGATCACTTACAAAAATTGCAGATTATCCAATCCGTAGAATGCTTCATCGGCAATATTTGTCACATTGTTGTCAATTAAAGATCTGAAATTTATTCCAAATCAAAAATAATATCTTATTATTATGTTTTCATATTTTGGGACATCCTTGCTTTGTATGGAAGTAGAGGCAAAATTGAATTTAGGCTAAAAAGTCACGAACTTGCGATTTGTCACCGGATTGTCTGGATGTTAAAGCATAATGTCTATTTTAAGTAAAGTACATACCCAGCAAACACAAACACGTTTTAAAAACGTTTTAAATAAGTTATAGTTTGGCTTTTGGTTTAGGTAACAACGTTTTAATAACATTAAAATGTCGGGTTATATAAAGGTCATGATGACGTTTTAAAACGTTTTGTATGAAAACACACTACAACAATATTTTAAAAATGTTTTCAAAAAAATGTTATTGTAAACATTTTTGGCCAAATATTTTGTCAATACTTAAATAACATTATGTGAAAATATTTGCACCCAGCAAACACAGAAATGTTCGTAAAAATAATGTTTTTTTTCAAAACCTTTTTATAACATTTAAATGTCGGGTTATATAAAGGTCATGAAAACGTTTTTAAAACGTTATTGCAAATATTTTGGGCAAACATTTTTCGCAAAATATTTTTTCAACCCCAAAATAACATTCTGTTTAGAATGTTTTGTATAAAGTGTTCAAGAATGTTTTTAGAATGTTATTAAAACGTTTTTATACCCTTTATATAACCCGACATTTAAACGTTTTCTGTAAAACATTTTTGTTTGCTGAGCAGTAGATTATCAAAAAATGTTTTTTAAGGTTATGAAAACGTTTATACTCTTAATATACCCTTTATATAACCCGACATTTAAACGTTTTCTGACAACGTTTTATAACCTTTTGCGAATGATGTCGAAAACGTTTTGTGTTTGCTGGTAGCCCTTAGAATAATTTGACAAATCACGAATTTTTACTGCACGAACATAATTATGGGCTTCACCAACTCTCTCATGGTAGTTAGCCTAAGCAGACGCTACACCATTACCCAAACCCCACTTCACACCACACACCCACCCCAACCCACCAACACCCCACCCCACACTACTGATGATGAAGGGTAATTAATACCGGAATACGTTACATTAGTGAAAATCACATACAACATTCGTAGATGTTTGAAGCGCTTAAAACTTCCTGCATAAATTCTTGGTACACGACCATTTGTAAGTCTCCTGTAAATACAAAGTACGAAAGCTAGTGTTAACTTTGGAGTTATGGAGATCTTTGGGCCTCATTACTGCTAAATTGTTCTTCTATTCGATGAGCCAGGGTGGCAATCATGTTTAATACCGTGCCCAGGGGCCAGCAAAATCAGGCCAGCGTCATATACCAGCAACATTTATCTTATTTCCCATGTCACCCAGATACAGGATTTCCCAAAAAGGGAAGCAAAAAACAGACGCCTCACTGCGGCTACTTTATTTTTTGGGGGGGCTTGATCAAATATATTTTGGTATGTAAGGAAACCTTTATTCGTTAGCTTTAATAAACCAAAACAATTATTTTAATCGGCTCACAACTGTTAAAGATATGTCCTTTTAAAGAAATGTACACGTTTATCACTCTGTCCACGGATGAGGTTTGGCTATATCAAAGATTAACTGGAGCATTAAGAATCAATCCGGGCTCGGCAGTCCACTGAAGACATACTGAATTTTGAACCCGCATGACAAGAACGCCATGATAAAACCATAAGCAGGGCCCTGACACTCAGTTCAGAAGTATGTTCTTGCGTGGAAGCGGCCATTGACCCTGTAATCGCGTATCCAGGAACTACCGGTCGTGTAGGCGCACTTGTATGCGCCCTACACGCGATATTGATCGCGTTGGACATCGCGTTGGACTTATGCTGCCGACGTGTCCATTAGCACCCCAGCACCCCATTAGCACCCCATGGCAGCGCCCATACGTGTGTCAATTTGTGGTTCGCGGGATCTTTTTTTTTCAGGCTCTGTAGGATATTGTCAGGATATTGTATTTAAGCTTAAAACTCTGATTTAATTAATGTGAGCACAATTGATAGATTTTCAAATCTGTTCTTTTCAGTCACCCTACTCCCTCTGTTTGTTAGCTTCCCAAGTGGACTACTGACTTTGGATTGCGGTCAGAGATGCTTAACACGGCTGTCTATGAACTTCTATGGATGAGATTGTCGGAAATCTGGCTTACTAAAATTGGCCATGATGTAATGCATCTTTAAATGGACCTGGCTTGTGATTGGTCGCCCCGATCTCGTTATGGTTTAAATCCTCCGGGTACCTGTCATTACCATTAATGACTACATGGAACACAAGTATGTGGCCTACCCCGCCTTTGTGTTGTGTAATTGCATGAACGCGTCAATAAGTGCATGAACGCGTCTTGTATTTGCTTGCGGTTAAATTTGATTGATAAACAAGTATGATTGACAGTGTGAGTGTAAGGGACTTTGCCCGTTCAAAATCCCGTTTAAAATTGAAAGTCCATAGTCTATTTTTAACATGGAATTTCGCGATTAATAAACTGGCAGATTCTAAAATCAGAATTGTTCAGTATTGAAGTGCCAATACAATTATGACATTATGATATTTTGCATTCAATAATATAAGCATACGTACACTTTACTTTTACTGTCACTAATATAATTATATAAACTTTTTCATAACAATTTTATACTAGTATTTTGATGTAATTAATATCAGTATAATTTCGAGTTCAACTGAATGCTTTCATCATGATTAACATCAAAAATAGACTATGGCATAGTCTACAGTCTACCGTGTGCCATAAGATCCAGATGGTGCTCACGTTTGTGCAGTATTATATTTGCATATTCTTAGCATCTTACAAGGTATGCGATTTGAAGGCCATATCTGTCAGAACTGAGTACCAATTTCCATTACACATCGTGATGAAATTGCTTCCGTCATAGGCGCAAATACACATGTCTGGACACCGGCTTTTCTCTACCATATAATATAGTAAAATAACGATACAACATTATTATAAGGTCATTATTTGTTTTATTCATAAGTGCAAGAAGAGCTATTAGAGACATTGCGATTTTGTGCATTTTCAACGATGTATCTACGTCGATTTCGCACGTGGAATATCTTCAAAAATAGCTAAATACGTGACCTCGCTTCGATACAGGAGAGTGGTTTTGAATAGATCAACGTACGTCCGATGTCTACGTTTGGAAATCGCAATGTCTCTATTTATTTATTTATTTGCGCTTTCATTATACAGGGTAGCTCTTTCAGTGACAAAGCACTGCTATTCTTGGGGCCCTGTTATAGAGTATAACTTAAGAATATAAACAGAAGTACATTTAAAATGGAATAACATTAACAGAACACAATGAAAATGGTTGCAATTACAAATATGATTGCATAATGGTCAATCACCCTGAAGATAGTTTTTAGATTTGCCAATATACATTGAAAGGGCGAAAAGAATTAGCTACACTTCTTACCACATAAAAATTCATCGTCTCCATAAATGCAGTCATTATGGTTATCACACAATTCGTCCATGGCAATGCAAGATGGAGGATCTAGTACTGACAACCTGTTACACAGATACATGCCTGGACAAACAATATAAGCTGCAAACAAAACATACCGTACACTATTGTCACGTCAGAACTCGCATTTTTTTTAAAATATATTATTTCTGTAAATGTCCAGCGCCGTCTGATTCACTTGATCATTAAGTTTTCAGGCATAGCGCCACATGCGGCCAATATTTTCGTATTTCCTTTGTAAGTTAATCGGACCACCTGGATTTATACCGGGATTTTTAAATCACAATGGAAGTATTGTGACCCGATTTTAACGTGCGCATTGGAAGAGCGTTTTCATTTACTTTCGATATAATTTCTGCGGTGTAAAGTCGTGGGTTCATCGCCACCGCCTTGGTGTTTCACCTTTATTAATGGGCGCGGTCACAGTACCTCTGTGAAATTAATTACTCAGTTGGCAATTGCATGCGTAGTAGGAGCAATTGAGGTCAATTATGTATTTGACGATGAGTAAAGTTTCCTGGTTTTGAGGTTAGACCGGCGCGGGTATTTAAAGACACTTGAGACTGTGATGGCAGTCCTGGACGTGGGTGTTCTCAAGAGACTACCAGAGCGATGCATGCAACGCCGCATAAACTATATCTGAAGTCAACGTAAGTAAAATATATTGTTTTGTATATGAAGAGTTTGTTTCCAAAAGGCGCTAAATCCAATAGCTGCCTTGTGTCACATTTTAATGGTATATTTTAACATTTTTAAAGTTTAAAGGACATTTAACAATTGGAATGGATATGTTTGTAACTCTAGCTTATTTTCCAACTATTTTAAAAATCAATTTGTCCCCTAAAATTCTCAAATGCAAAGTTTTAAAATGGCTGCCATTGGATTTAGCTCCTTTTGGAACAAAAAAAAAAATTTCTTTTATATTTATTGTTTTCGTCTTCGAACGTAGGAGGTTAAAGAGACTTGCAATTATTTTTTTAAAGATATCTAAAGAATTGTTACAACTATTCTAGTGGTCCAATGTTATTAGATTGGCAAGGTTATTGCTACTCTTAGGAATATCTGCAATTGAATTTTACATAAAGCAGCCTTTGGATTTAGCGCCTTTTGGAAACAAACTCTTCATATGTAATTAATTTGGGCCTAATTATGACGAAATATTTAATTTGGAAATTTGGAAAGTTTCTTTTAGCATGTTTGATCTCAAACGTTTGTGTTGGAAAATTTTAACCAATTTTTGGAAAGGTAATTATTTGATTCATCAATTTACCAATTCTTGAACTTGAAAGAATTTCCCACGTTTAAAGAAATGAATGGCTGGGAATGTCCAAAATGTGGGTTGGAAGAAAAATTCAGCTAAAGAAATTGTAATTGAATGAATTAGAAAAACGGTTTTGTGAGAATAGTTCTTCCCGTAAAATGTTGGGAGTCTATAATATCGTTGCTGTGTTTATATTATTGTTTGTATTATTTGTATATATGTAGGCCCTAATTTACAATCGTGAAATGAGAATTTACGACATTGAGAAATATTTATATAATTTCGGTGGATTGCGAAAACAACTGTTTTGGAAAGAAAATGCATTGTTGTGCAAGTAAGGAAACAAAAGAGATGCACCTGTATGCAAATTAGATGACGTCAGTGCCACGCCCTTGTTAATTAAATGGGGTTTAAAAGTGGTCGTGTGCATCAATTTAAAAATGAAAGTGCGTATTTTATTGTTCTGATATTTTGTATTAAAAATCTATTCAACTTGCGCACGTATTTTCAAATTTTGGGTTATTTGTTTGTTTATATTCCAGTTCATATTTTCATTTGAGGAACTGGATGGGTTAAGGGGTTTTCACCATATTTTCGTTTGCTACTGGTTACCAACGACTGGAATCACTTTCACCACTTGAACTTCACCTCGCACACAACTTCCGTCAACAACAACGACCCGATCTTCAATTGGATATAGAACATCATTTTCTACCGGTTTATGAACTTTCGCGATCAGCGTTTGGCATTTTTACATCGTCATTTACGCTTGAACTTATCGCGAATACATTATCGGTACCAATTCTTCGGATCAGCTTCAATTGAACGGCCGTGGGTTTGTGTATACTTTTGTGAGGTTGTGTATTATTAAACAGGTTTATACATATTAAATTTTGGTATTTCAAAACACATCTAAATTGCAAGAAACTTGGATTATAAATCGGTCAAATCAATTTATATTAAATGTTGGATTTTCACTTTCAATATGGCGCTTGGTTGAAGCGAGCATTGACTGACCGTTACATTTGGAAACCATTTTTGATTAATCATACACTTGGACTTTATTGAAACTTATTGTTGATCATTATTATTATTAAATTCATATTTAAGTGTATGGTTTTCAAATTCAAATCTAATTAGAATACTATTGTGTCATATACTTAATATACCACTGGTGTTATTGAAATAGAGATTATTATATTTTTGTACTCGAATTATTTGTATTGGAGTTGGAATCAGATTAAAAAAAAAAAAATAAATCTGATACATTTATTAATGATAGATTACGTATATACTTTGTCTGGAGTACTCATTGTATAGATCTAGTGTCTACCGCATCCCAATAACTTGCTTTTGTTTCAGTAATCCGGTCATTGTGATCTTCAATTTGGGTTTTGGTCACAATTTGTGGGGGCTCTTCAGGGAATTTACAAAAGCAGGGGTGCAAGGTTATTCTAGGTTTGTAGACACGAGTGATCCGTACGATGGGTTGGTTCAGACATTGTTATATTGGGTGAAAAATAATTGTACTCATAATTTATTTATTACATTTTCTCTCTAGGTAGCCTCTTGACACCATCCAGTATCCCGTTCTGCCAATACAGATTTCAAGGCTTGTCTTTGCGGTGTTTCGCCACGGTCTGGTGAGTCCGAATTGCTACAAACGGTAGTAATTCGATTTTAAATTGCCTCATTGTCATTTTATTTCACCGTCAAATACAATTGCCTCGTTATAAGCGCATGTTAGCTTAATCTGTTTGCTTTGTTGTGTTTTAATTGGCAGAGGTTATCAGCAGCGTTGAGAGCGCGTATGAAAATTATTCGTTTGAAATATATGATGGCGGCTAGCGTATTCGAGTTCAATTAAATTTTAGGAGTTCTCTCGTGACAATATAGTATTTGTTTATTTAGTGTTCATAGTTATTATATTGATGTTATGATTGTATTATGATATTGTTGTAGTGTAAGTCACAGGCCTAATTTTAGATAGGCCTTATTTTGTATATATATTGTATGTTTATTCATGGCCAAGTGCATGACAGTAGCAATGGAAATCGAGAAGCTTGTAGAATTGGGAAAAGAATTGGGTTTGGAAGGCGCTGAGTTAAGAGAATGGATCAAAAGTGAAAGGGTTAATTTAAAGGAGCAGCAGGATCGGGAGCGACAAGTTAGAGCTGAAGAGCGCGCTTTTGAAAAACAGCAGCAAGATCTACTTTTAGATCAGCAAAAGCAGCGCATTGAACAAGAGCAGCAGCGTATAGATCATGACCAACAAAGGGCAGAAATTGAGCGCCAGCGCGAACGAGAAACAGCAGAAATTGAGCGCCAGCGCGAACGAGAGACAGCAGAAATTGAGCGTCAGAAGGAACGCGAAATGGCAGATATTCAGCGTCAACGCAAAGAGCAGGAAGCGTCAATTGAAGAAAAGCGCATGCAGTTTGAATTACAATGCAAAAAGGAGGAAACGGAAACGATGGGAGATGTTGACGAAAAGGCTGTGCAGCGCGAAGAACGCAGAGTTACTATGGAAATTCATTTGGAAAATACCAAACTCAAGCGTTTAGAATTGCAAACGGCTAATCCTAATGGTGCGCAAAGTAAAGGTAGCGGCAAATTTGGAAATTATAAAGCGCCAAAATTGCAAAAGTTTGATGAGGCTAAAGACAACATGGACGCGTTTATAGTACGGTTTGAAAGGCATGCAACTTCACAAGGTTGGGACCCACAAGTTTGGGCCCTTAATTTAGGGACTTTGTTAACAGGCAAAGGTCTTGAGGCGTACTATAATCTTAATGTGGAGGAAGTTAATGACTACGAGTCATTGAAAAAGACATTGTTGAAACGTTATGACCTCACAGAGGAAGGCTTTCGTAACAAGTTCAAGGACTCAAAGCCTGAACCCAGTGAGACTGCCACTCAATATATCACTAGAGTATCAAAGTACTTACAAAGGTGGTTTGATCTCTCTGAGATTGAACAAACACTTGACGGCCTAATTTATTTATTAGTGCAGGACCAATTTGTTCATAGCTGCCCTAAGGAGTTAGGCCTGTATGTCAAGGAGCATGATCCAAAGAGTAGTAAGGAGTTGGCTAAAATTGCCGATAGGTATATTGAAGCACACCATGGTTGGTGGGCCTTTCCCAAGAAGAGTCAAGACGAAAATAGGCCTAAGAATAATGCGCAGTATGGTAACCAAGGTAAGACTCATCATCAAGAGCAGCAGAAGAATACAAGGTACCAAGGTCAAGGTAATCGTTACTTTAATAGGCCTACATCAAGTCAACCATTTAGGTCTAGCATAACGTGTTACGTGTGTGGGAAGCAAGGGCACCGTGCACGCAGCTGTACCAGCAAGAGTACTTTAGCAGCATTAGTTGACAGTGTTAGCATGTCTAATGCAACTTCTAGCCAGACATCTCAACCCAACACCGACAGAAGGTCTATGTTCAAGTCGGATAGGCCCCGTAGTCTTAGTAGTCGAGAAGGTGAGGTAGCCAGCTGCAACAACCAGTGTGGGTTGATGTCTAACTTCACTCCATCCAACGTAGGTGCAGTGACTTTTGGCAACCAGTGTAATGCAGGCAACCAGAGAAGGCCTACAAGTAGGCCTAATGCAGTGAACAGCGATCACATCGGGGATCAAAATTTTGACTCATCTCACGTGATGGGTTACTTCTCAGAGGTTGACCCTCACGTAGTCTCTGCATGTCAGAATGGTTACTTAACTCTGGACTGTGGACATCATTTAGAATTGACAGCAGCGTGTCAGCATAATGAAGGTCGGAAGAGATACATGCGTATGGGGATGATTGGTGATCATCGCGTGTTAGCTATGCGTGACAGTGGATGTGATGGAGTTGTCGTGAAAGCAGACTATGTGCAACCAGAACAGTACACCGGTAGATATAGAGGGTGTATCCTCATCGATAGGACCATTCGAATATATCCAGTCGCAGAAGTATACATAGACACCCCATTCTTCGTCGGCAAAGTATTAGCGTCCGTGATGAAGAATCCTATCCGTGATCTCGTCGTAGGTAATATTCCTGGTGTTAAAGATCCTGAGGAACTCCCAAATCCACCAGACGAGCGAGAGAAAGCTGAGATTGAGCAGGAAATGGACACCAATCTAGTTCGTACATCTAGTCAAGTTACTTCAGACGTTATTCAGCAGTCAGACGTAGTTCCGCAGTCGGAAGTCAAGATCGGGATGGTAGCAGAAGCAAGTGTGCAACTAACGACCAAAGCGAAACCACTCCAACTGCCAACGGTGACAGATGACGAGGTCGTTAAGCTAGATATATCGCCACATAACCAGAATGATTCTACACTTCGTCATATTGAGGAGGTGGAGGAGTCAGAAGGACAAGGACAAGGAATATTTGGAGGCTCTCCAATACAAAAAGACGAAAGAGGAATTGGTGTAATCTTCATGGTCTTGATACAGGAAATCATGGGTATATTGTTTTCTTGTATCTACACCACCAAGAAGTCAGAAGTTGAATGTACTCGCTCTAACGAAGATGGATGCCTGGCGATCGTGCGGGTTTTGCGTAAAGTTGGTACTTACTTACAGCAGAGAATCTACCATGCAAATCGATCATCAGCCACTACCGTGCATCAATCGGTCGAAAATCACTCCATTCAGAATTTATATACGCCAAGCTTCGACTCCAAAGCCAGTTTGGTACCATCTTGGAGTACGAGTAGTACACGAGTAGAGTCATATCGAGAGCAAGATAAAGTGAGATAAGGCTGACGTGTAGCTTTAAAATGTATGTGGAAATAATATGTATTATTGTAGGCCTAAACTGAAAAGGCCTAGATGGGAAAAAATGTGTAGAATTTTAAGATATTGTAGATTAAGTGCTTATTAGCAAATGTATTGCATACATTTCCTTCGAAAGGAGGGAGTGAATTGTCACGTCAGAACTCGCATTTTTTTAAATATATTATTTCTGTAAATGTCCAGCGCCGTCTGATTCACTTGATCATTAAGTTTTCAGGCATAGCGCCACATGCGGCCAATATTTTCGTATTTCCTTTGTAAGTTAATCGGACCACCTGGATTTATACCGGGATTTTTAAATCACAATGGAAGTATTGTGACCCGATTTTAACGTGCGCATTGGAAGAGCGTTTTCATTTACTTTCGATATAATTTCTGCGGTGTAAAGTCGTGGGTTCATCGCCACCGCCTTGGTGTTTCACCTTTATTAATGGGCGCGGTCACAGTACCTCTGTGAAATTAATTACTCAGTTGGCAATTGCATGCGTAGTAGGAGCAATTGAGGTCAATTATGTATTTGACGATGAGTAAAGTTTCCTGGTTTTGAGGTTAGACCGGCGCGGGTATTTAAAGACACTTGAGACTGTGATGGCAGTCCTGGACGTGGGTGTTCTCAAGAGACTACCAGAGCGATGCATGCAACGCCGCATAAACTATATCTGAAGTCAACGTAAGTAAAATATATTGTTTTGTATATGTAATTAATTTGGGCCTAATTATGACGAAATATTTAATTTGGAAATTTGTAAAGTTTCTTTTAGCATGTTTGATCTCAAACGTTTGTGTTGGAAAATTTTAACCAATTTTGGAAAGGTAATTATTTGATTCATCAATTTACCAATTCTTGAACTTGAAAGAATTTCCCACGTTTAAAGAAATGAATGGCTGGGAATGTCCAAAATGTGGGTTGGAAGAAAAATTCAGCCAAAGAAATTGTAATTGAATGAATTAGAAAAAACGGTTTTGTGAGAATAGTTCTTCCCGTAAAATGTTGGGAGTCTATAATATCGTTGCTGTGTTTATATTATTGTTTGTATTATTTGTATATATGTAGGCCCTAATTTACAATCGTGAAATGAGAATTTACGACATTGAGAAATATTTATATAATTTCGGTGGATTGCGAAAACAACTGTTTTGGAAAGAAAATGCATTGTTGTGCAAGTAAGGAAACAAAAGAGATGCACCTGTATGCAAATTAGATGACGTCAGTGCCACGCCCTTGTTAATTAAATGGGGTTTAAAAGTGGTCGTGTGCATCAATTTAAAAATGAAAGTGCGTATTTTATTGTTCTGATATTTTGTATTAAAAATCTATTCAACTTGCGCACGTATTTTCAAATTTTGGGTTATTTGTTTGTTTATATTCCAGTTCATATTTTCATTTGAGGAACTGGATGGGTTAAGGGGTTTTCACCATATTTTCGTTTGCTACTGGTTACCAACGACTGGAATCACTTTCACCACTTGAACTTCACCTCGCACACAACTTCCGTCAACAACAACGACCCGATCTTCAATTGGATATAGAACATCATTTTCTACCGGTTTATGAACTTTCGCGATCAGCGTTTGGCATTTTTACATCGTCATTTACGCTTGAACTTATCGCGAATACATTATCGGTACCAATTCTTCGGATCAGCTTCAATTGAACGGCCGTGGGTTTGTGTATACTTTTGTGAGGTTGTGTATTATTAAACAGGTTTATACATATTAAATTTTGGTATTTCAAAACACATCTAAATTGCAAGAAACTTGGATTATAAATCGGTCAAATCAATTTATATTAAATGTTGGATTTTCACTTTCAATATGGCGCTTGGTTGAAGCGAGCATTGACTGACCGTTACATTTGGAAACCATTTTTGATTAATCATACACTTGGACTTTATTGAAACTTATTGTTGATCATTATTATTATTAAATTCATATTTAAGTGTATGGTTTTCAAATTCAAATCTAATTAGAATACTATTGTGTCATATACTTAATATACCACTGGTGTTATTGAAATAGAGATTATTATATTTTTGTACTCGAATTATTTGTATTGGAGTTGGAATCAGATTTAAAAAAAATAATAAAATAAATCTGATACATTTATTAATGATAGATTACGTATATACTTTGTCTGGAGTACTCATTGTATAGATCTAGTGTCTACCGCATCCCAATAACTTGCTTTTGTTTCAGTAATCCGGTCATTGTGATCTTCAATTTGGGTTTTGGTCACAACTATAAGGTGACGGAGGAAAACATGGTCTACAGGTTCAAGGATTTGCCAAGTAGATTCAGTCGGTCAGAAAATGACCTTAAAAATTACTGAAAGATTTTTACAAACATAGTTTAAAATTCAGTAATCCAGAAATTGCACTTACTTTGTGTACGTTCCAGCAACACTATTGCCTTTGTCAACACTTGATGATGAGTGGTTCCTACTGGCAACCGACGCTAGATGTATCTCCAGCGTAGGTCTTGTTGTTGCCAGTTGATTTTCCATCTGGGGATATTCTTGAACCCAGTTCTAGAAACTCATCAAAATGTGTGAGAGTTGATACTGTCCGTCGTCTCTGTTCATGGTGGTGCCCCTCATCTTTCTAATTTTTATAGCCTCCTTTGTCCAGCGTGTGAATCGTTCTTGTTCAGTGCCAAGAGAGCCACCATGAACAGAGGCGTAGATTAGATTAGATTAGATTAGATTAGATTTATTATTATCTTTTCACTCATTACATGATACAAGAAAAATACATAAGAATAATACATTATAAAGATATAAATAATAATACAAATATAATAATTATGGAAATGCATAATACAACGATGAGTGAAGGAATTACAGTAAAGGCCCAAAGGCCTGTAGCTCTGTAACCCCTTGATACAGGTATATGGCATTTATTTGACATGGCAGCAGGTTGGTAGACAACAAAAATGCCGAGTCCAAC
Source organism: Amphiura filiformis (assembly GCF_039555335.1). Lineage (NCBI taxonomy): Eukaryota > Metazoa > Echinodermata > Ophiuroidea > Amphilepidida > Amphiuridae > Amphiura > Amphiura filiformis. The sequence goes on from NC_092637.1 coordinate 22,952,674, forward strand.
CAACCAGCTGTCATGTCCATCAATGACATATCCTATGTTAACATTTAAGGAAAAAACAAAGAAAAAACAAAAACAAAATGCACATATCAAAAACTAATTATTGAAGTAAATTAATGAAATTAATGAACAAAATATTGGTGAGGTACACATGATTGAAAGACTAAGAATAGCTTTGCATAAGATGTTGTTTATACTTTTTCCGGAATTGCTTCACTGATGACGAGCACTTGATATCAGAATCAATAGCATTCCAAAGCTTTATACCTGCATATTTAATAGATTTCTCACAAAAGACTTTCTTGACTCGAGGTAAGATGAGATTGTTTCTATATCTAGTGTTTATAGCGTGAATTTCAGAGTGCTTTGTAAAAAGGTCGTCAAAAACATTGGGTAATAAGCAATTTGTATGTTTATACATGAATGTCCCAAGCTCTAGAGCGTACATATCTTTGATGCTTAAAGTATTATATTTAAGTAATAGAGGATTAGTTCTAGATCTGTAATTACTGTTACTAATAATACGCAATGCTCTTTTTTGAATTTTAAACAGATTATGAATATATGAAGAGCAGGCACATCCCCATGCTAAAATACTATAATTCATGTACGGCAGGACTAACGAACAATATAATGTATACAAAGCTTCACTGGGTAGAAAATGTTTAACTCTGTTAATGACGCCGACATTTCGAGAACAAGTTTTAATGACATTTACAATATGCTCCTTCCAAGTAAGATTTTGATCAATTTGAAGGCCTAGAAACTTTGTGCTGGTGACTCTTTCAAGAGGGGTGACTTCACTATCATTTGAGTCAAGACAAAGATGTAGAGTATAATCAGAGCATGTATTTTTACCACTGCCAAGTAACATGTAGTTGGTTTTTTTGGCGTTTACAGATAGTTTGTTTACTTTAAACCATCTGTCTATATGAGTAAGCTCTTTATTCATTACTGTTTCTACCTCCTCAAGTTGGCTGTGTGAGAAAAACAAGTTGGTATCATCTGCAAAGGATATAACATCGAGAGAATTTGTAACGAGATGGATATCATTCACATACAGAATAAAGAGCAGTGGCCCCAATATTGACCCCTGAGGCACGCCACAAATGATATTTTTGCTCTCTGATGAAACACCATTGTAAGTTACAAACTGTTTTCTGTTACACAGATAGTCTTTAAACCAGTCATAACATACACCTCTAAAGCCATAATGGTATAGTTTACTAAGAAGTATTGAGTGATCAATTGTATCGAACGCTTTCGATAAATCCAGGAAGATACCAGCAGTAAATTTGTTTTCATTTACTGCGTCCGTAATTTTATTCACCAAATCTATCACTGCCATATATGTACTGTGGTTTTTCTAAAACCATATTGGCGCTTATACAAAATGCTATGTGTATCTAAGTATGATACAGATCTGTTGAATACAAGACGTTCAAGAATCTTTGATAGAATGGGTAAAACAGAAACAGGACGATAGTTTGAAAACAAATCACATTCATCCTTCTTATACAGGGAATGACCTTTGCTATTTTAAGACTGTCTGGTACTCTGCCAGTGGAAATGGATACATTGAAAATGGTTACAAGTGGATGCACTATTCCAGGAGCTACCTTTTTGATGATGAATGAACCAAGACCATCCTGGCGTATCAACTCTCACACATTTTTGATGAGTTTCGAGAACTGGGTTCAAGAAAAAGGCAACAGTGTTGCTGAAACGTACACAACGTAAGTGTAATTTCTGGATCAGATTTCTCTACCGATCCTGATGAATTTGTTCAACCATAGATTTAAAATGGTTGCATTAACTTCTAAATAACTCGGTCCATAAGGGAAATAATATAATCTAATCACTTTTGGCGTACCATAAGAACTGGCGGGGTGTTATGGAATTAAAGTTGATTGCGCAGACAACATGTACTTCGCTCTGAGAATCTTGTCTGTCTATGGGTTTGCCCAGGTCTAAATAGCATTATCAGTTTTTTCATACATTTCCTGATTTCAGAATTACTGTCAAAAAGCTATTTTAAAAACCTCACCGCAATGTCGTTCATCCTCGTTGTTGAATGTACACTGCACAATTCCATCACACACTCCTCCACCTTCACCAGTTGTGATACAAAATCGACCTCTACCACCGCAACTAAATTCATCATCCCTACACATATCTAACAAAAGTTAAAATATCAAAGTTTTGTAGGCTTGCGCTTTCAATCCTAGATCCTAGGCAACGTGACTATTGACGAATCCAATTTCACGCATTCCTGCTCCTCAATGGCAGCCATTAGCCGCGACGGGTACCCAACTATCCCACCTAAAATATGGGATGATGCGGCCTTGAAGGGTATTATAAACTGCATTCTATCACCCGTGTTACACGTAGACAAAAGAATGATGACAGTTTACAACACCAAAGAATCTAACATCGAATTTTAAGCGCGTTTAATCCACTCAATTGGGTACTCACAACACCTGTTTGGTGCATGCGGGTACCCAAATATGGCCGACCAAATCCTGACCATGACTTGGCTCGTTGGATTCGTCTATACACTAGAAAGAGTCGCTATGAATAACAATGGTATTGATTATATCAATAAATTCACTCAGTGCAGCATTTCATACTTAATATTGACACCTGTTTTGCTGCTGGGAAGGGTTACAAGCATTTCAGTGGTAAAGGGTCGGATATCAGAAGTTGCAGTAGCACCTATACAAAAGTACAAAGCCAAATACGCTAAAATTCATAACAGAAAACATTTCCTTCACTCAGTGATAACTTTTATTGAACTCTGTTTATTTCAATCTCATGCTACTGATTTCATGGATTCATTCTTTACTTTCAGTCATGACAACTGCGGTTTATCCGTCAATACTATAGTGTGTCCTCCATCACTGTTCACAACTGCTGTAATGCGACATGGCATGCTTCTGAGGAGTTGTCTTGTTTTTTCTAGGCCAATGTTGTTCCACTCTCTCAAAAAGCTGCGGCGCAAACCCTCTAGGTTGTGTCTGTCTTGATGGCTATGTTAGCCATCTTCTTCCAATTCCATTTTCCTTTATTGTCACTGCTTCATCGATTAATCAACCATGCGACAAACATAATGTTTTGAAATGGAATGAAAATGGCGCGCACAATAAAGTATATATAGGGACTTCTGCAACTCTTGAAATCCGACCCTTTACCATTGATATGCTTATTGTAATTATTTTCAACAAGAACGCGGAGCAACAAAGGAGGTGTCACAAATCGCAGTATGAAATACAGCATTAAGCGAGTTTATTATATCCACCTAAATAATCTTTTGGTTTTTAAATCATGGGGAGTTTTTTTCAAGTGTTACGATAGTTTATGCGAGCAGTGTATATATAGGGACATGGACTATAGAGGCCTTGCATGTGACGTATCATCCCGTAAATATGGCGGACTACTCAAATGCATTCAACAAAAGCATGATTGCAATCTACAGTTCGTCTCATACACATAACCCTGCACTACGATCAACTAGGTTAATGACAACATTTGCTTGAATGGACTGCACTCCGCCATAACTACGGTGAAGGACGCCGGCTCAAATCCTTTGTTTGGAGCCAATCGATAGGGACATCGACTATACACATAGAAATGGGCGCAAGAAACAGGAAAACAAAAGATGGCATAAGTGTTACCTGGATAATATCAATTGGGCAGGACGTTAGATGTCATGAATAGAGGCCGTCAGCCTTTTGCCATCTTACGGGTACAAATGATCTGCGTGTTCATGCGTCGGACATTACGCGCAGGGCGCAGCTTGACACGCAGCTGTTATCACGCATCAACGCGATGATTTTGCTGTTCACGCACGGACATCGAACGAACATCGCAGCGTGTGCCCACAAGATGACGGCATATGACGTCACACTAATTACCTCTATAGATATAAGTGAGACAAGGGTATGGATGAAGACAATATAGGCTGGTTTGATGATTTATTGGACGAGTGATCTTTAGTTCAATCTTCTCCGATGGATATTTTTCTAATAAGTAACACACTATTTTATCTTGAATCTTGAATCTAACCCATTGTGACTTATTAGCGAATGAAAACATAAAAATACGTAGTTATTATATTTTAGAACTTGCCTTCGAAATTATGTGATTGAAATTGCAAATAAAAACCTTCACGATCAATTCCCGTGCCATCAGTTCTAAAGAAAAGCCATACTTTATTTGTTAACGACGTCATTGATACCAACTTTAACATTCCTTCTCCAGTAAGACGAGCAAGTACAGAAGCTGTATTTATAGGCGAATGATGTTCTCCTATTTCAATATAGTCTATATCCTTTTCTAGCTGGATTATTCTTATCCAAATTGTAACGTGTCTGCTTTTCCCATAAAGTAAGTAAGTACATCTTGCATCTCTAGCGTATATTGAAACAGACCCGGTATGGATGTGTGGGATGGATGTGAAGTTGTATATTTTGTTGGAGATAAGTGTTCTTGGATCATTCGTCTCTCCACATTTCCCTGTCAAAAAACAGAACCAAAAAAAACCCCAAACAATAACAGCATTGTAACCTATTCAGTACTAAAGCTAGAGCAAACAACAATTTAAATAGTTGTTTTAATAGGCAAAAGCTATGGCAAACGCACTATTTTGTTTGTATTTTTATTGTATTTTTGGGGTTACGTGTTTTTGCGTTTGTTTTTGCCATCAAACGAAGACACACACTCGCACTTCACATTTAAACCGCGGACCAGCCTGCAATGGGGGGGCCGTCCTCGGTTTCTGGAGGCCTGCAAACGACCGCAAATGCATGTATAATACATTTGCGAATACGACCTCTATCGGTATATAAGAAATAACGTCCGCAGTTGCTAGGTAAAATTCCATACACACAAAAATACACAAACAAAATGGTGGAAAACGTCCTCGGTATGTCGATTGAGTACGGATTCAGACGTCCACGTTTGCATGGTCCTCAACAACGTCCACGTTTGGAGGCGATTACACGGGAGTGTGTACATGTGTGTGTGTGTGGGGGTGGGGGGGGGGGTCAGAAAAAATAGAAAAACCTCCAAAACTGAAATATTCGAATTCTATAAGCTACTACGCGCAATTTTCAGAAAAATTGAGAAATTAAAAAGCTCGTGGTTCACATACTAACGGGCAACTGCATCAAGCAATATTTTTTACCCGGAGAAGTTAAGCGATATGAACGTATGAATTTGTTTTAAGTGTCCCTGGTCGATTTCGAAAATCAAGGTCACCATTATGAACCCAGGGTTTACTTTAGATATGAAGACCTGAGCGCAAGAAGACCGTAAGTCAACTTGGCCCTTAATACATGTTCCAGGGTGAAAACATCATGAAAGGTTGTGAAAGATTTGTTTTGGCCCTTGAACATGTATATATAACATATTACCAAAGTATACGAAGCTATACGCAACTTTAGTGTATACATGTTGAGGGGCCAAGTGGACTTACGGTCTTCTTGCGCTCAGGTCTTCATATCAGTAACGCCAGCGAAATACAGATTCAAAACTTGTCATTTTCGTTTCTGTGAGCGCCTGTGTTAACCGTAGCAAGCTCCATTGATTTTTATTTCTTATATATAACATTTATAACATTTGGCACAACGCCGGGCAGACCGAATATTGAACAAGTCAAGAAATTGAAGGATGGGCCTTACAATAACATCAAAACATTACTACAGGTCTTCGAAAAAACTGCCCTCGCCGGCGCATATGGGATGCAGTTAACGTTAGGGAACACTTTAAAAAATATAGATAGAAAAAATTGTACACAAGTTTCCCAACCCAGCAAACACAAAACGTTTTCGCCATCTTTCGCAAAAGGTTATAAAAGGTTGTCAGAAAACGTATAAATGTCGGGTTATATAAAGGGTATATTAAGAGTATAAAACGTTTTCATAACCTTAAAAACATTTTTGATAATCTACTGCTCAGCAAACAAAAATGTTTTACAGAAAACGTTTAAATGTCGGGTTATATAAAGGGTATAAAAACGTTTTAATAACATTCCAAAAACATTCTTGAAAATCTTGATACAAAACATTCTAAACAGAATGTTATTTTGGGGTTGAAAAAATATTTTACGAAAAATGTTTGCCCAAAATGTTTTCAATAACGTTTTAAAAACGTTTTCATGACCTTATATAACCCGACATTGTTACTCAAAGGTTTTGAAAAAAACATTTAAAGAACATTTCTGTGTTTGCTGGATTCAAATATTTTAACATAATGTTATTTAAGTATTGACACAATATTTGGCAAAAATGTTTGCAAAAATAGTTTACAATAACATTTTTGAAAACATTTAAAAATATTGTTGTAGTGTAAGTTTTCATGCAAAACGTTTTAAAACGTTATCATGACCTTTATATAACCCGACATTTTAATGTTATTAAAACGTTTTTACCTAAACCAAAAGCCAAAATATAACTTATTTAAAACGTTTTTAAAACGTTTTTGTGTTTGCTGGGAAGACCTCTAAAAAGCTATTTCCGAGGTGCATATTTGGATCTTTTTCACACCCCCATCGTTGCATTTCAGAAAAAAAAGGACAAAAAATGTATTTTCCAGTGCCATATTTACATTTTCACCACATTAAAGTAAACGATTTTGGGTTTAAAATGAACAGAAAAAAACCCCTGACCGGTCTTACAGGGAATTGAACTCGCTACCTTCTGCACCCGGTGCGATAATCATTCCACTAGACCATCAATGCAATTTCGTCATTATGGGAATTTAAAGACTATAATCATAATATATAGGAGCCACGTGGAAATGATCCAATCACAAAGAAACTATATCCGCAAGTCATAAGATTCGAAAGTCCTCGTGTTCGCTAGTACCCCAACCCTAACCTTAACGTCCGCCTAACCCCTACCGTAATGGCGAATTCTGTTTTACGTACTAGCGAGTTTTATTTCCCAATGAAACCTCCTTTATTTACATTATGTTTGAGGAATATTATTGATAATATTTATTAAAAACTTCGGTGGAAGTTTTGCCATTATGTTTGAGGAATATTATTGATAATATTTATTAAAAACTTCGGTCGAAGTTTTGCCACAAGTTTAAAAAATAACGGTTAGTTCATGAAAAAGAAGAAGTGAAATTTAGCAAAACGCGACGAGGTTTATTTGCCCGTAAGAGAGCTCTATTGTTCCGCTATTGTATCCGCCATTGTATCCACTATTGTATTCTATTCATAAAAGCTACTGCAAGAATCGCGGCAATCCCTGATCTTTCAGGTGTCTACCGCCGGCGTTTCGCATTTATTAACATTCAAAATGATCACATACTCTTACATTTATAGTCTTATTAGTGCTTTTTATATAATATTCAGAAATTGCAATTCTGAAAACTACTAAATTTTCAAGTGAAAATATATATTCCATCGAAAATATATCATACTTAATTGTATAGATAGAAATCTATTAGACCCAACCCAGAAGTGCCCATTGCACCCAAATATCCCCGCAAATATCTCATACACGATTTTATTCATTCATTTTGGGCTTTAAACACTCAGAAGTCGTCCAAAATGGCAACATCATCAGCATGATCAAACCCTCTATGACTTGTTCACAAGTTGATGCTTTACAAATTACCCTCACTTGACCAAACACGCATAATACATGATCGAAACACCCAGCAGAGTTTTACATAAGATTATAAGACGGCGCGTGGCTTGTCTTAACGATTCAAAAGAGGCCACCATCTAACCCACTGACACTAGCTAATTAGCATGGTAGAAATCTATAGTGCGGACACTCTTCAGTCGCAAACCAACAAAATTCGTGCTATTTTGGCGTTCTTGCAAAAGAAATCTCGTGAATCGAGTGCCCTCTCAACAATATCCCTAGATGTTTGCCAATAATGACAGACTCTAGAAACGCCAACATAAATCACCCAACAGCTTCATTTTAAGAATTATTTCAGTATCCAAATCAATAGAAACAGAAAGAGTATGGTCTACACATTCCAGGAAAATGTTTCATTTGTTTGTTCCAGCATTCTATATTTCCCTAAAGTTATCACATTTTTGTCACCAAACTACTATGAAAATGATTCAACAAGCTACGCAGAAATTATGTGCAATAAATCATACAGATTTTACCAAATTTTTACATAACTTTAGTAAATATTGGAATATCTTGAAGATTTTTAGCCATTCTGAAGGGCAACATGAGTATATATTAAGAAATCAAACATCGCGCCCTCCTCGCAACCTCCATTTAATCGAAGGTTGTCAAAGATGATCCGATAATATGATACCTCAAAAAAAGAATCAATATCTACCAAAAAACGTTTCAAAACGTAAAAAGGGGCCAAAGTTTAAAAAATCTTTCCTGTGTGACTTTTCACCCTTTTTTTAAACTTGGTCAAAATCATTTGAAGGTTTATGTTTCATTATATTGCGTGTTCATAGAGAGTAGTAGAGTATTATATATACTTAGCAAATTGACTGTCTATCAACTTGCATATAGGCCCTACATCTGTACATGAGGCGCAGAATCGCACAATACGATGAAGAATTTAACAAAGTGAGTATTTGCTACTTTTGCTTAAATCAAAATACATTATAACGTCTTTACGGAAAAACTTCAATCACGCACGAACATTAATTCATTTACTTTACAAAATGAACAATGACAACTAAGAAAACAAACAAGTAGCCTAAAGATGACTTCATATGGGTCTTTAGAAACTTTCATAAATGGGACCAAGTTTAAAAAAGGGTGAAAAGCCACACAGGAAAGATTTTTTAAACTTTGGCCCCTTTTTACGTTTTAAAACGTTTTTTGGTAGATATAATATTGCTTACTGCATTCTTGACGTTTAAAATCGCTGTGACAATAATGTTCGTATGGGTCGCATATTTGTTGTTCATATAAGCATAAATACATATTGTGCCCAACTTCACATCTCAATGATGATGAGCAACTATATTGTGTTACGTAATCTATATCTAAAAGGAAACGAAAACAAGTAGAACAAATTCATCAGGATCGGTAGAATAAAGTCAATCAAAAGGTTCTTATTTCTGATCCAATAAATTGCACCTACAGTGTACGTTTCGATAACCACTCTGTTATCTTTATCAACACTGAATGAAGACTGCTACTGTGAACTGGTCATCCAATCGCCTATTGATTTCTTGGTGATTGACTTGGTGACTGTGTTGCCAGTTGATTGGTTTCCTGTTGGATGTTTTGATGGATTTTTCACAGGATGTAGCAGTTCATCAAAAATGTGAGAAAGCTGATATTGACCTTCATCTCTGTTCATGGTGGCGCCCCTTCTCTTCCTGATATATATAGCCTCCTTGACCCAACGTTTATATCTGTCTTACTCCGTGCCTATGACCTCTGCCTCCCCCAACCAGTTCACAGTAGCAGTCTTCATTCAAAGATAACAGAGTGGTTATCGAAACGTACACAGTAAGTGCAATTTATTGGATCAGAAATAAGAACCTTTTGATTGAAGTAGATTAATGATCGATGTAAATAAGCACGAAATCAATAGAAACGATACACATTCTAAAATAATATGAACCGTATCATTGGTTAACATCATTGTGTTTTTAAGTAGTGAAGTAGTAAACATCTCAAAAAAAGTAACTGATTCCTCTTAAATAATGACCATTATTCAGAAACGGGTGATTGTATTACAAATCTGTAAAATGCGTCGGAAGCAGAATTTATTTATTCACATTTTGACACCTCATATTTAATTAAATATTTACGTCACATCGTACATTTAAATCAATGTAGCCCAAGATTTGAAAGTTGCAGTAAATTCTATTGATTTTGCATTCAGTGTTATGGAAAGAAATCTGTTTAATGATATCTGAGTGTTTTTGTATCGTAAAAATTTGTATGTAAGTGCAACTTTCAAATCTGGACTTCACTACATTAAATTGACCGGTGTTTTATTGTTTTTTGGGCTAGCGTATCAAATGAGGTGTCAAAATACAGATTTGCAATACAATAGCCCCTTTTTGAATAATGGCCATTGTTTAAGGGGGGTTAGTTACTTTTTTTGAGATGTTTATGTCATTTTCGCCTGGCCCTACAGGGTGTCCCTAAAAGAACCATACCGTCATCAACGTATTTGTTTTGGATATTTTAATAGCCAAACCAAACTAACTAATAAAATGATGTGATTGAGGAATAAATTTTACGATTTTCAAACCGTTTCACGGATTCAAAATATCAATCAATAAATTGTATTTTAGGAGTACCACTCACTTGGTCTATATTTATCATTGATTAGATTGGTATTTGACTTCGTGGAACGGGTTGAAAATGAAATGTTTTCGTAAAATTCTTATATTTCAATAACGTGATAACTGTTCACGTCAACTATTTAGTTTTACATGGTTCGGGCATTAAAGTAACCAAAAAAACCCCGTTCAGATGATACAGTTTTTTCAGAGAGACAACCTGTATTACACCTGTTACTTACTCAACACGTTCACCTCCATGAAGAAAGATATTTCAACTGTTTGAATTGCTGCCGTCTGTAGTAGAACATCATACAATCCAATGGCGACACTTGATGTATCCATTACAAGTACTGAATTCGGCCTTGTCGACTCCCAAAACATAAACATAGATATATCTGAAACTCCGATTTGTAGCCATTCAGGCCCACGATATTCAAGAAAGTCAATGATGATATCAGATTGTGAATCATAAGTGGAAATTGTCCAAGTGCAAAGTCCCAAAATATGTTCGAGATAAAGGTTTGGATAAAAGGATGACGTTAGGTTCAGCGTTTCTCCGTTTTGGATGTATTTGTCAACAGGCATGCGCTTGCAAACTTGCCAGTTTGCTAAAAGAAAAAAACAAACAAACAAGAGAGACATTTCAGGCAATATTTATATGTTTTACCAGCATGTAACATAATCCCATGCCTATTTGTTTGATTAAGGACTTAAGTATAGTTTGTTTAAACTAATAATTATTCGTTGGCAATGTTTAAATGAAATTTGGCCCGACGGTTTTAGTTCTTCAAGTATACCGAGTAAGAAAGGTCTACTGTATTGAATTAATTAATTAATGTATCGGATCGAAAATCCACCAAAATCTACCGTTAACATAATGACAAAAACAAAATAAAACAAAAAGTGATATATAGGCACGGTTTCGCTGGCCAGCGAAGCCCAAGACCAGTGACAAAGTGTCGCCGATCCCGTGCTTGGCATGCGAGGGGTCTCGGGTTCGAATCCCACCCTGAGCAAACAACTTCTTTCTTTCTTTTAGTCTCTTTATTCCTTCCTTCTTTCCCTTCCCGTCGCCAAAAAGACCCTGGCGGATTAGGGTTAGTACAACGTACCAGTGCAATTTGCTTCATCTGACGCATCTATACATAGTTGATATCCATCACAGAGCTGAGACTCGTCCAAGCAGCCATATCCATTGCCACAGGTAAAGTCATCTTCTACACACGGTACTGAACATTTAACAGGTATATAGAGTTCATGGATAAACAAATCGTCAATAATAATATTTTTTTAAATACTTCATATGTGACCCGGCAGCACAAACGAGCCGTAAATTCCCTAAATTGTATTCTGTGTTACGGTGTAAAATGTGTACGAAGGTCGTATTCATCGATAACTTAAGCTGGCCCGACATCCGTCTTATTTGGATAGGGCCTAGTCAAAATCTAATCAATAATCCTATTGTTGAAGTGGATAATAAGCTTCTACCTTAGATGGCCGGCTATAGAACTTTTAATAGCTCTGGTCTTTGTTTGCTTTTGCAAAATCTTGTTCAAGTGGTGGGTTACCAGACCTTGTATTTTGTACAGGTATGCATAACCAACAATTAACAATGAGAGAACTTTCTTAAACCTCGTTGACTTGGGGATGATTTGAAATGACCGCCAATTATGACTGTTTGATATATATTGCCAGCAATGTGGAAAAAGAGACAATGTAAAAACGTAAAAGCTATAATTTTGTTGAAGGAGCAAAGTTTAACAAACCATAACCCTGCTTCTGGATATCGTTTGAAGTCAAACTATATACCATTTTTAAGTTTATGATGTTTATTTTTAAACACGAAATAAAACAAAATTGACTGGGGAGGAATTTACGGCTCATTCGCCGTGGACGGTCACATATACGTGTAATCCAGGAAATCTACCGTTTGTCTTCTATCAACTTTAAAATAGTTGCAACGGATTTATTTTCTCTAGAAACATTTCTACATTTTCAAAAATGTTGATCAAGGTTGAAAAAAATACCAAACATTTACGTTTAGTAAAATCCGGGAGTAAAGGTATAGTTTTGTCTGTCTATGATGTGCTGTTTGTATGCTTGGCAAGAAGGTGAGATGCAAAATTTTGGGCTCCACAGGGGTCATCTAGCCTTACGTGAGTTACACTAAGGCAGACACTTATTCAGCTTTTCTAAAAAAACCATTACATTTGCAACTTATGTGAATACCTACCGTAGTCTTGACTGGTCATTATTACAACTTCGAACCCATCATAATTTTCTTGGTCATCTGTTTCCATGTTTAACCATAATGTTTTCGTATCCAAAGTAAGTGACTTTGGTTGCACCTTGTAGCCTGTGATCTCCATAACCATTGACTCGGGTGTAGAGATATTTCCTTTTCCAATCCTTAACAAGTCATCGTTTATCTCCATGTATATAAATTGTATCACTAAGTAATTCTCGGAAGAATATATAATCCACACACAGTCTATATTATTTGGATATTGATTTGGATAAAACGGAGATGTTAAATTGAAAATATCCCGTTTTACTAGACGAGTAGATAAGTCTGATTCACAGAAATCTGAAAGAACAAAACCAATACAAAACAATAAATAAACCAATTGTCCCTCAGCATAGAAGACATTCACATTGGCTTTTGAACAGTGCGTTTTATGCTTTGATTGAGCTACGACTTTGTTGTAAATTACTCTATCAGTAGTTAACGAACCAATACCAGCTGATCATTGATATGCGATTGATTTATTTGAAACTAAAATGTTAATTATTCTAAACGGTAAAATAAAATATATTTTATGAAGTTGATGAATGAAGTTAATGACATGATATGGTTTTGTTGACGTTTAAATTACAAACAGAAGTGCACGCGCATTTTTTACGGAACAATATGCGACCAAGAAGACCGTACGTCCACTTGGCCCCTCAACATGTATACACTAAAGTTGCGTATAGTTTTGTATAGTTTGGTAATGTTTTATACATGTTCAGGGGCCAAAACAAATCTTTCATGATGTTTTCACCATGGAACATGTATTAAACATTATTAAACCCTAAGAAACTATACGTAAATTTAGTGTATACATGTTCAGGGGCCATGTGGACTTACGGTCTTCTTGCGCTCAGGTCTTCAAATTATATCTAGTTATTAACTTCTAAGTTATGTTGCTTATTTCTGAATCAATATCAGGATTGTTACATTCGAGTAAAGTAGCGGATATCTGCTTTACAAGCACGTGCCCTCATGACGCTACACCACTGGCCGTGTACATGAACGTATACGTGCATTTATAACCCTCATACGTGTGGTGGGTTACCAGACCTTGTATTTTGTACAGGTATGCATAACCAACAATTAACAATGAGAGAACTTTCTTAAACCTCGTTGACTTGGGGATGATTTGAAATGACCGCCAATTATGACTGTTTGATATATATTGCCAGCAATGTGGAAAAAGAGACAATGTAAAAACGTAAAAAGCTATAATTTTGTTGAAGGAGCAAAGTTTAACAAACCATAACCCCGCTTCTGGATATCGTTTGAAGTCAAACTATATACCATTTTTAAGTTTATGATGTTTATTTTTTAAACACGAAATAAAACAAAATTGACCGGGGGAGGAATTTACGGCTCATTCGCCGTGGACGGTCACATATACGTGTAATCCAGGAAATCTACCGTTTGTCTTCTATCAACTTTAAAATAGTTGCAACGGATTTATTTTCTCTAGAAACATTTCTACATTTTCAAAAATGTTGATCAAGGTTGAAAAAAATACCAAACATTTACGTTTAGTAAAATCCGGGAGTAAAGGTATAGTTTTGTCTGTCTATGATGTGCTGTTTGTATGCTTGGCAAGAAGGTGAGATGCAAAATTTTGAGTAACAGGTCAACTTGACTAAAATGTCCCACCTTTCAGACATTTCTTTTTTTAACTGCAAGTTGTATAATTTCATGTAAATAACCAATAGAGGTTATCCGTGTTCTGTAAGTTGCATATGCAACCATGACTGCTTCAAAATAGCCCGCCAAAGTCATACAAGTAACTCCGAGGTCATGCATTCAATTGGTTTGAATGAGAAATACTACGGGAACCAGCGCCTTTTGTTATATAGAAGTCACACATGATTTAAGTGGATAACATATTATGAACATGATTTACACAGCGAAAGGTATTATGTAAATCATGTTCATTTTGAAAATTTTTGGTGTCCCGTGCAAAATGACAGAATCATTACATATGCTGTTTGCTCATTTGACATGTTTTAATATAAGGTTTTGACCTCAGAGGTCAAATTTACGAGGTTTTTCGTGCCAAACGCCAAATTGTTGTTTTTATATCATAATAATAGATATATATATATATATATTTTCTTAGGTACCACATTCAATTTGGTCCTATAGAACTATCGGTGCCATCGCTTCCTGGAGATGTAATACATTGTATCAATCATAATAATGAACATTTGCATAGTGTTATTGTGTTTCATTTAAATAAAAAACGAATGCACTGTACAAACGTTCAGGGTACGATAAAAAGTGCCATCGGTATCTCTTCGGGCACCGATAGCGCTATAGGACCAAAAAAGAGGTTGTTCCTTACCACAATCTTCTTCATCAGAAACAGGAATACATTGCCGCAATCCATCGCACATTAAATGACCACTCATGAACGCAACATCATTTAAACATTCAAAGGCGTGTTTCTGTGATTTTTCTAAGTACATACATCAATCATAAATGTCAATATCAGTTAAATAGACTGGTTGTATTTTGGAAATATGTGCTTATTTAATCATCAAGCGGCAATTTTGTCAAGCTGTATTTGAACCCCGTTAAATAAATAAATAAATGTCGGTGTTTTATATAGCGCCTTTTCCCAGATCTCAGAGGGATCAAAGCGCTGTAATTTCGCTGCCATGGTGAATCATCACAATCAGATCGCATCAACTAGGCTGGTTGCAGCCGAACTTGGCGCAAACCTATCCGCACTTAGATTGTAACATTCACCAATTATCTATGCAGCTCCCCAAATTCTATTGGGTGAAGGAAGTTTTTGATAACCAAACAACTAATCACAGATTTGTGAAAACAGGAGGAAACCGGAGATCCCGGAGAAAACCAGCGAGAGCGAGCATGGAATCGGGAAAAATCAATTGCACATGAGTCCTTGGGCCGCGCCGGGGTTTGAACCTGCGCCAACTCGCCCTCCCAGCGTACAGAGAGTTATACTACCTGTAGCTCGCAGTCAGTTCAAACAAAGATTAGGGTACTAACCCCTGATTTCACTGATAAAGTGACTACAAAAGCAATTTTTTCGTATTGCTAACTTAGCGCGCAGTCAAGGTAGTTTATTTGAGAAGGACACAAACAACCCACCTCCAGCTATTCTGATAATTGTAAATACAAACTCGTCGTCAGTTTGGTTCCAACATGTAACACAGTGCCACATAACCCACATATTTGAACTAAGCAGTGTCAATTCCTTCGTTATGTGTTCACCAGATTGAAGTATAAAAATACTGGTGTTGTGTAGCTCTATTTCACCCTTGCCAACTGTTAATGAGCTATACATTTTAAGGTAAATACGGGAGAGTTGAATGGAATAGTAACCATCTGATGAGGACGAAAAATGCCAGGAGCATTCCCACCATATAAATATCCACTGTAGAGCGAAGCTGCTAATATTGACTGTTTGATCTGGAACCACTTCGATTGACCTGTGACATACGTCTATATAAAATACGGAATCATCATAAATGAATAAAATAATACGTAATATGAAACATTAAACACTAAAATAATGAAGTAGGTCATTTTTTATAGTGTCCGTATCAGTACTTGTACCCGTACCCGTGCTTGAATCTGAATTTCCGTACTCGTACCGGAACAAATGTCCGTACATCCGTACCCGTACTCAAGGATTGAAACCAGTATCGGCTTTTTGTTTGGGACCCGTACCCGTCCTCATGGCTGGGGACCTGTACCGCGTACCCTACTCCCCCTTTCGCCATACATACATTCTACCAGCCACATATGAAATTTAACCAAAAAAAAGGAAAATTAAGTTCGGCAGTGGTGGGGCTCGAACTCACGCCGCGCCGCTATCATGGATACTGTATGAGTCTAGCACTTTAGACCGCTCGGTTACCTGTCTTGTTGGTATCTATCTTGAAACTTATAATCGCAACTTCAACCTAGGCCTACCACGTGACAAGCAGAGACAGAAAACGTACCATATTTAATGTGTATTAATAGCGCTCAATTGTTGATAACTGTGTATTCTATATACAGAAATTCGACAATAAATGGGCCTCTTATACAGGGTGTCCCAGAAAAAATACCGGGCGAATGAATTAGGATGTAAGTCAAGAAATGGACATCAGAATCCATAAATCTAAAAATCAGCGTATAGCACATCTTATTCTGCATCTTATGCACTGATTTTTCTGGAATCGGTTGACTGATTGCGAAGAAATGAGCGATTACATAACGCATGCCTCAATTCACTTCATTCCAAGTTTGAAAGAAAGATCATTCAACACAATGCGCACTAGTGGTTAACACTGTCAATGGGCTTCATATTTTGTTCGGTGGATTCCTTTTCGGTCTTTTTAAACAATCTGTTCCTTTCAAAACATCTAATTAGGTTTTGTTCAAATTTGAAAACCTGCACGATATTGAAAATGAAACCTTTGCATGTGCATATGTAAGATGATGCTCGGTACTAGTAAATATCTTTTTTTCGTTAATGTTGATATAAATGTTTCATAAAGAATTATTGTATAAAGAATTTCAGCTGGCTTAAAAATTTCTCAAACACATCATTTTTTTTTTTTGGAATATTTCCAAGAAATTGTAATGCAAAACATTAATGTTTGCATGGTATCAAATATCACACGTACAACTGTAAGCACTTGATCATTGTCATTCGTGGCTCAAATGTTCTTTGGAATGTTAAAATATAACATATTTGCACAACCTAAAGAATTAAAGTTGGAAAGCTTCCAATTGCAGAAATCAAAGTTTATTCGGACAAACTGTTATTTATCTTCAGTGAAACCATTAAAAACATAACGCCGTGGATTATAAAATAGATAATGTGGACTAAATTCAATGAGATACACAAACTTTAGGAAGTGGCGAGTGAGTATGAAACGTACCTGTTGATCAAACTTGGAATGAACTTCATTAATGCCCGCATTATGTAATCGTTAATTTCTTCGCAACCAGTCAACCGAATCAAATAAAATTTTCGTATGTGATGCACAATAAAATAGATAATGTGCTACATTTTAATTTTTTTGATTCTGATGTCAATTTCTCGACTTACGTTAAATTTTATTCACTCGGTATTTTTTTCTGGGACACCCTGTACATGCGCAATAAATTATATCGATGTTGACTCGCCGGGCCGCATGTGCGCGTGCTACACCTATTACATGTGGGTCAGTATAATGGAGCCTACCATTCTTCGTGTATACACGGTTTGGGTTTTTGTAATTTATAGTAGAAGTCCACGTAGGTCCCCAAAGTTTCTTTCAGATATATTTGGCGTATATAAAATTGAAATAAAATTCTCTGCTTTCTAAACCACATAAACTGTAGCACCATCGGGTATCACGAATCGTCATATATGATGTACAGTTAATATTCAAATATTTTTTCATACATATGATGCTTCAGTTTTTACACACAAAATATTTAATTGAAAACCCTCCCACTCGGCTATTTTAAAAAGTTAATCAGGCTTCCTCAACATGTGCAAGAAAATAGCATTAAAATTGTTCTTATTCTAACAGCCTTTTAGAAATACTTGGTGAACCGCGTCCACCGCTCGCGTACCCATGACGGTTTTCAATACTAAAGGTCTGCTTACCACTAATAACTGACTTGGGCATTTCGCAGAAAAAGTCAGACGTGTCTGGAATGTTACACCCAATGAGTTGAAATTCCGATAAATGATGGTTATACTTGCGATAAACCAGACAGCTCTCATTTAACCTTTCAAGCGCAATTTGTGTAGTGATCAAATCCGCATTACTAGAAGACAAATCTGAGAGAATATAACACAAACGTTCAGTGAACGGCTCTTTTCAGAGCCACCAAAACATGTTATATCAGCAGATAGGCGAGATCTGCTTGTTTTCTGTTGACAAAGGGCAGTCTTCAGGGAACGACTCTTTTCAGAGTCATCAGTAGGCAGGGGGGGGGGTGTCTACATGTCTCATTCTTAGGTACTTTGTCCTGAAGAAGTCAGAGCTAGTCCTGACGAAAGCTTGACAGTTCTAAACTTGTCCGACGGCGAACCCGCTAAAAAAACCACTATTTATTATGAATTCCCGTCGTAAAAGCCTATCCCACAATAAACTTTATAAGTCTAATGATAAGTGTATGTAGCTGCGAGGACTGTTTGATATCAAAAATATCAATTAGAATACTGTATAACCGTGATTTCAAATGTATGTAATTAATATCTCCATATGGTTGGATCTCAGAGGAGATACTTATTCAGACCTGACATAGATTTCTCATCCAATGCACACATAGTCCATCGAGCTTTCGAGTTAATATTTGATGAAGCAACCCCAATGTACCGTATTGTTGTCGGGCAGACGACAAGAGGTACAGTGAATAGTAGAGAATGTTTGCTGTGAACTTGAATGTTTGTTTCATCCCAGGATATAGTAAACGTTTGTACTTCTGTCGGTATGAAGAATTTTGATTCGGAGTAAATATAATATCTAGCAGTGTTAAAATACCAGCATAATAGTCCTGATTGAATAACCTCTTTATGTTCATACAAAAAACGGTGATGAAAAGCTGTAATAAATGTTACAAATAAGAAAGAAAGAAAATTTATAGATGACCGTTAATGGTATGTAAAACTATAGTAATATTTTGAGTAAAGGTGAACACTGATGGCGCTATTTATGTTAAGTCTTGTTTTCATCTTTACAAGGGGTATTCACTGGTATAATGGTATTAAAAGATTAGAAAAAAGTAACAAATAGCAGTGGAAGTTTTTAAACTTATATTATTTGGCTAAATTAAATTATATTAAAATAACAAATTTCAATTTTTACACTAATTTACAGAAAAATCCATGTTTACGAAAAATCCATGTTAAAAATAGCTAAAAAATTATATATATGTGTATATCAGTATGATAGCTGTTGGTATTGTCCATTATATAGAAATGAACATAATATAATGTTTTGTTTGAAATCGAGCACATTGTACAACCGTGTCATTTGGTCATACGTTTTAACGATTTAGTTGGCACAATCGTATGCAGCATCTTGTTTATAGCTATAATTTTAATACTATATTTGCTACTGAAACCTCTAAATTTTTGAAAGCTCTAAATTGACAAATATTGATACCAGCATATGAAATTTGGTGTATTTGTAAAATACGACTGTGTCAATAAAATTGTCACGGTGAACAGGTTTAGATTTTTATGTAAGTGAGGACTTTAAACTTGTGTTGTGTTTATAGCCCAAGCTCTTCCTACTTAGTCCCCCGCCTCCCTTCTATTAAAGTTTGTTGAATGGACCATAAAAAACTACACGAGACATTTTCGAATCGCTGATTGCTGCTGTTGAGCCATCTTTAATTTCAAATTTCTCACGTGTGTTTGGGAAAGCTGGAAAATCTATTTTTATCAATTAGTTACACATCCGTGCCGATTGCAAAAATTGCATATATATATTTATTATATCAATTAAAAAATAACAAAATTTCTTTTAAACAAAGAAACAAACGTAATACGTGTTTTGTGCTAATATTCTTACCTATAATTGGGATCGAATCAAAAGAAACATCACCAGGGAGAGGGAGTTCTGCTGGAGACAAAATTATGTATGCACTTTTTGCTCCTTGAATACCAAATGTAAAGCTTGTTGTCCCCTCGTCCAAGATCATTAAAGGCACAAAGGCGCTCAAATCGTGAATCACCGACATGTCCACGCTTGGAGTTACTATATCACTACAAACATTATTTGCTATGGTATAATCATAATATTAATGATGATGATGATAATAATAATAATAACACTAATAATAATAATAACACTAATAATAATATTTATTATTATTATTATTATTATTATTATTATTTTTATTATTATTATTATATTTATTATTATTATTATTATTATGATGGATGCACCCCATTCTCTACAAATTATTTGTATATAACGCAAAATGCAAGCTGGAATATTTTGCGTGATATTTGCATTTTAAAGCTCAACTCAGTAGTGACCAAAACAAGAGTTCAACTGCGCATAACATATGACAGGCTTATCACCGTTATAGTCCTACATAGGAGAACTAGAAAATAATAATAGTCCTAACCCTAACCCTAAGCCATAACCCTAAGCCATAACCCTAACCCTAAACCTAACCCTAACCTTACCCTAAACCCTAACCTAACCCTAACCCAAAACTAAAACCCAAACCCTACTTTTTACCCCATAATTTCCCTCATTCTTCAAGCCCTGCCCTCTATCGGGGGCTAATTTATAGTTTAAGCTTGTTGGATATCCATACCGTAAACGTTCGCCTAATGGCGCTATAGAGTTCATGGAAATGAGAGAGCGCCATCCCTGTAAAAGCCGACTATTATCACTGATCATTAAGGGTACGTGTAGTTAAAGGGTGAAACCTATCGACACTTATTATGAACAAGATCGAACAAACTTGTTCATGATAATGCGGTAATCATTCACCTGATACGTTGTGGCCCAGTGAGCAGAGCATTAGACTATAGTGCGAGGATAAAGAGAACTTGTAGAGAAGATTGATGGTTCGAATCTCATGCAGTAATTTCTGACAGATTATGATGTCTGTCAATGTTTTTTTTTCTGATTTGAGGAAATTTTATTCTCTATTTTCTTGATTTTATCTTTAACATTGTTTATAAAATTTTATTATTTTATCTTGTACGTGTCTTTTTTCATGATTCTTTGTTTCATTTTAGAGTAACTCAGTCCATTCAATCAAATGTTGTAATGAACCTATTTGATTGTATAGGCATTTGTTATGTGTGTGAGACGAACTGTCGCGTGCGATAAGTCTTTCAATTCGCGCGAGTGTCCTTGCCTATGCATCAGTGGTCATAAGAGGTATATCATTTTATTCGAGGGGGGTCCCAAATATACGGGGGTCATAAAGTCTTGGAAAGAATAATAGGAGGGGATCATAAAATGTTTTATGACCAAAATGTAGGGAGTCACACGATGACCCCAGAAAGTGTGTTATTTTATTCAAAAAGACTGATTTCAATACAATTTTGGGGTTTGGGATCATAAAATTTTTGTTGCCGAAATAGGGGGTGCGCAATTTTATCGACGCAGACTTTTTGTAGATTTGGGAAAAAAAAAAAAAAAAAATGATAGCCCTCTAAGAGGATTCAAAAGATAACCTCTGCCCCAATAATCCCTAGCTATATTTGTTTGAAACTGTTCCACGTAGGATGTATCATAATAGGCTCAGTCTTCAAATGATATAAATAAAATTTGAATGAGTGAACGAACAACTGAATAGAGGCTGTGCATATGACGTATCATCCCGTAAATATGGCGGACTACTCAAATGCATTCAACAAAAGCATGATTGCATCTACCGCGACAGTTCGTCTCACACACATAACAAAATGCACCACGATCAAATAGGTTGATGACAACATTTGATTGAATGGACTGCACTGCGCCATGATTACGGGGAGGAAACCGGTTCAAATCATTTGTTTGGAGCCAAACGATAAACGCAAGGCCTCTATAGCTATCATTGAATACTGGCTAGGATTCCACAACACAATGAGAACATGTTATAAGGCGCTTTGGAAGGCACACAATACCCCAATGGCTTTCCATATTATGTGCACTCAACAACTATTCAGTATCGAAGCCCGGTATCGAAGTTACGTAATGTTACTATGTCAACGGGATCACGCGCTTAAGTAATGAACCACGATCGAAACAATCAGTACACAAAAAAGGCATACCAAAATAGCGTGATCGTAATGATCGCCATACAAACAGTGCTTGGTTCCGATACCATCACGGAGTTACGTAACTACTTCGTGGTCTGATAGTTGTATGATCAATGGTCTGATCTACTTGGGTTCGATCCTTTTAAGAAAAGAAAAAATAGCTGATCATTTATAATGCATAAATGAATAAAGTAATGTAGTTACACAATTTGAAACATTGAGGCCGTTCTATTTTTCAAAGGTCATTTAACTGTTAAATGTAGTGGAATATATCACGCATTGATAGGTAGCAGGTGGAGCAAATTTTGTCAGCGGTTTTTGTTGCCGTTTGTTCGCAGTGCCTATTTATCTTAAAAAATAAGAAAATTAAAATTAAAAAATCACAATATTCGTTCGTAAAATGGCCGGGACAAAATCCAAAAACATTTCTTGACCCTTCTTCACATAAAAGTGGGGGCAGAAATCAAGATTCGAACAAGTACCATTCACCATTCAAGGCGCACCCTCGACCGACTGAGCTAACGGGTCAGACAATAGAAGGGTGTAATTTTGAACTGAAGAATATTAAAAAAATATGAAGAAATTACAATGTTATAAAAAGATTTACCAAAATGAGTTTTACAAATTAAGTCCAATGGCACTTTGAGAAAGAATACCTGAAGAAACCCCAAAACATTTGCTGCTCTAGCAACTAACCTAGTGACCTAAAGTATTGGGTCATGTCACGATATTTTTTTCTGAGGCATTATGTCCAGGTTGCTCAATTTAACATACACGTATCCTTAATGCTGTTGAGATTTTACAAGGATGGCGCTCTCACATTTCTAAAAATCCAAAAGCGCCATTAGGCGAACGTTTACGGTATGTTACGGTTAGTGCTTTTTTGTAGATCCACATTTCGCGGCTGGTGGTTCAGCTAGTGGTTCATTCACATTTCGCGGTTAATGGTTCAGCTATTTTTTCCGGAAACCGCTCAACTTAGAAACAACAGATGGCGCTGCTGAATATATAAAAATGCAGCATGTGCGCATTTGATTAAAATGTTAAGTGTACACATTTTTATATAAGAATCATGTTTGCCTAATATACGCATTTTAACACCAAAATGACACATTTTAGGCTGTGGATATGTTGGATGGATAATGAATAATAATAATAATAATAATTAAGACCGTTAATTTTAGACACTTATTTTTTTTCTAGATTAGCACCGACCCCCTCACCTCGAGTTTGCATGTCATTTACATAACTTCTTTCAACTTTTCAGTGGGCCACAAAATACTATAATAGAATGCTTATAACATTTAGCAGGAGTAACAATGAGAGCCGTAACCGAAAACAAAAACGAAAACTGAAAAGATAAGTCTCGGCCAGCCCGAACCAGACCGGAACCCCGAAATCTCACAGATCGAAACCCATATTCAGACCTGGAACAGTCTTAGATCAGTTGGTTCTTCGCCCTAACAATCAACAATCCGACCCCTTGGTAAAACGAGAACTTGGCATTGCTTACACAAATTGGCAAGTTTCCTTTCTATGTCCAGAGCGACATCGTTCACTATCGACGGCATTGCTGAAAAGCTGTTGTCTGGAAGAAATAAAATTATGTAAAATGTAGCAAATAATAATAATACCAACATGTAATGCTGTGGAAAAGAAAGAAAGAAAGAAAGAAAAAAAAAAGAAAAAAAAAGAAAGAAAGAAAGAAAGAAAAAAAGAAAGAAAGAAAGAAAGAAATTATAAAAAAGATGATGGTAACATTTTTTATTCTCTTAAATTTTACCCTTTTTTAGCCGATCTATATCTACGCATTTCAGTGTCCTGTCCAAACTTTTGACTCGGCAACCAAAACCAAAACCAGAAGAATATGTGGCACATTTTTCATTGAGGAACTTAATTTCGTCGTAGCTATTCGGCACACTAAGATAAGCGTCATCGTGCAGCTTCTCACAGCTGTTGCTTGCATTTTGCCACGAAACAGGTGTCTTTTGGTTGATCCAAAAATAACAACTTGTATTGAGGCACAAAGGTATACTAGCTGTAACAACAACAACAATAATGGTGATGATGATGATTTACGCTTGTTACCCATGCAACAACATTTGATATCCTCCGACGCGATAGTGTGATAATTAGCAGCCCCCCTGCACACCAGCAGAAGTGACCGAGAGAAAATAACAACAAAATATAACGGGAACTGTGTGATTATTGTTTCTTGAATATGCTCAAAACTTACATCAAACTCGGGTCAACAAAAGTCATATAATATAAATAATGTCATTAGGAAAAAAAACGTAATTTTATCTACAAATTCTACTCCTTCCTTCATGCATAGCACAAATATGTCACAGGGATATATGCATTGGCTATAGCCAGTGTGTAACAGTTTTGCACAGAATTGGGGTCAACGGTCATTCAAGGGTAATTTCCATACCCAGTATCTAACCAAATATGTCCCCAATCAGCCTTATAGTTGCATCTATATTCCATACAATAAAACATTACTTTTCTTACAGTTATTAAAGTAACAGTGTGCTATATCCTCGTCTGATTTATCCATACATGTTGGAAAGCCGTCACATTGCTGACGATTATCAATGCACATTGCACCGGTATCACAAAGTACCCCGTCTGCGCAATACTGACCCATATCTGAGAAAACAATGAAGGGGTTTAAATCAAAATGAGAGACATTTAGAGGCATGTTAAAAAGGAATTGTTTAACACACACGTCTGAAACGCGAAAGACTGCAACCTACTGAATACATTTACACGTTATTGCGATTTTCAGCAGATTTTATAAAGTTAAAATCTGTTTCCATTTGAATTAACTTTGAAGAAAGCAAAATAACAATCAGAGTTACCATATGGTGGGCCTCAAAAATCCCAATAGGCTGTTGAAGGGGAGGAGTTAACACGCCCCCTTAATTTTTTTGCAAGGGGGACGTCCTCCATAAAAATCATAACAGACGACAAAATAAAAGCCAACTTTGCCCTGTACATTTGCCTTTTTAGTTCAAAAAACACCGTGTTTTGGGTCCAAATAGGGTAAAATCGCGAAATGTTATAGCAAAACACACCTCATTTGGGGCTAAAATGGTCTGACGTTGAATTTTCTCGCATAAAAAAGGTCCTACTAAAACCAGAGAAAAATATGCTCAATACTTCCGCCGTCACTCTGCCCCAACACCCTAATTCATTTTGATGATCCGACTTAACTCTTATATGGTGGACGAATGGAAATAATTTGGATGGTTGGCGGAGGGTTCCGCTCAACAGGGCGACGGGTAATGATTTTAAACATTTTGCAGCTCACATAAACCGTAACATGAGTTTTTGTTTTTACAAATAATCTGGTTCTGTTCCGTGTCGGGTTATATAAAGGTATAAAAACATTTTCATAACATTCCCAAACAAACTTACCTCAAAATATTGTAACATAATGTTATTTAAGTGTTGCCGAAATATTTGTGAAAGACAGTTTAAAATAACATTTTTATAACATGTTAAAAATGTCGTTGTAGTGTGTTTTCATCCAACCGTTTTATATAACTCGACATTTAATTTTATTGAAACGTTTTATAACTCAAAATATAACCGTTTAAAACGTTTTACAAAAGGTTTTTTGTTGACATGTAGATTAATTTATACATATATAAGTCAATCGCACCTTGAAATTGAGAAGTATTGAACACGTAGATCAAAAAGTAGAATTTGTTAGGTTGTCGTTGGTATCTTGAGCTAAATTCCATCCACATTGATGCCGAAGTTGATTTGATCGTCTTTGGTGCCAGATTCTTATGCTTAGGAAACTCATATAGAGCGCTGGGTATGATATTAGAAATATTCCCCAAGATTAGTCTATCAAATTCATCAAGCAGTAAGTCAACAATGGTAAGAAGAAAAACGTTGTTGTCGGTAGAATCTTGAGATATAAATGTCCATGAGCAGTGCGTAGTATGAGATGCATAGGGTCGTGGATAGTGCGCGGATGACAGAACATATGCGCCATGGTTTGGTAGCGTCATTTGCCTCTTGAAACACGATACTAAATTAAAATATAATATTATATACTTAAATATTTCATTTTCCAACAAACACAAACGTCCTGCTTGGCATCGTTTTGGCATCGGCACAGATGGACCACTTTGCATTGTCATTCATTGGTGCTGTAAGGAGGTGTCACGGGCCATTTGTCGGCAATTTTCAAATCAATGGGGGCACTATCTACCCCGTGCCCCTATGACGGACGTTACGCAATTTGCCTGAACTCAATAACCTCTGAAAACTAACAAACAAGGGAAGAGGCTTACGTATCATACACCGGAACAAGGAAACTTCAAACATTACAAACTAGCGCACGAGGTCACATTAATGAGGCTTAATCGTTATTCTTAATATATCAATATACAGGGGAAAGAAGAATTACGCATCGCACCCTAGCACATTTAAACACGAATTTACAAATAGAAGCATGACATGCATAGACAGATATACAAGAGTAAAAACTCCGGACATACCTGCCTGTGCGGGGACTTGAACCCCAGACCTCTCGCATGTTGGGCGACCGCTCTACCACTGAGCGAAAACTAAACCTGACCTAATTCTTGCCGAACATTATCCCAAACACTAACTCTATCTCTAATGATATACGTAACCTAACCTTATTCTTATAAATCCTAAACATGACCATAAAACACCCTTAACTTTACCCCCTTTTCGAGCTAAAAGACCGTCTGGACTAATGAACTGTATACATCTCGACTACCTGTATTACAATGCAATTCATCCGTGCCATCTTTACACGATTTGTGTCCATCACATACCATCTTCTCATCCAATCTGACTTTTCCCGTCTGACAATGAAAGCCAGGCAAATCATCTGTAATAAGAATGAAACATGTTTTATGGAAATAAGTTCCTTTTATTCCTCGTCTTCTTCTACTACTATTACTTCTTCTTCCTGTTATTCCAGACTGCGGAATACACTTCCCAGTCCCGATATGTGTCGAGTGTTTTAGGTCACTCCCTTCTCCAACATGACGACCAAAATATCGCCCTCTGTACCTTTGACGCCGTTTCCGTTTCCTGTTGACCTTTGTCCAGGATCGGTTAACATCTGACCTCTAACCACTTCCGGTTGACATCTGAACTCTAATCACTTACAATTATGGCCCCTTGCAATTAACACAATCGTTACGCAATCGGCGCATTTAGTTATGCAATTTACGTATTTGACGCATTTCGTTGCGCGTTTGACACAGTTTTATGCATGTACAAGGTGACCCATAAAAAAGTAACATGTAGAAAATAAAACACATTCTGTGAAGGTACAACAAAACAATGTCATATTTCCAGATATTATTTATGTACCCTTCCTGTAATTGTCTGCTAAGTTAAAACTCAGTATCTTAAAAGCAACTTAATTTATGAGCGCATGGTGACAAGGATGTCAAGAGTGGCCAACCGTCAAAGTATCGAACAACAAAAGAGCACATGCACACCTTTGTTTTCATATTTTTTCTTTATTACTTTTTATTTTTCATATTTTTTTTCATGGTTGAACTTATTACTTTTTATTTTTCATATTTTTTTTCATGGTTGAACTTATTACTAAAAAAAAAAACATATTGAAAAATTAAATTTTGTACACTAGAGTTTCTTGACTCTTGGTGGTAACAAATAAAGGAAGATGGTAATTGAAGAAATTTCAAGTTTTGGTTAAGGCACGTTTTTGACTCGGCATTTTGTTTCGCATTTCGTTACGCAATTTAAGTAGTTGTTACGCAATGTAAGCATTTGACGCATTTTGTTATGCATTGATGCATTTCGTTACCAACTGTGTTACACAATTTACGCATATGAAGCAATCCCATATTAAAACATAGGAGGTATAGGGATATTCTCCGATACTAATACCGAAATAGTAACCGCTACCTATTGGGATATAGGATACGTTTCACATGCATATTTTGATTATGGACATATAGTATCATTGTACATTGGACACAGCGCCCCTTTTTGATGTGATAGGTGACGTACAACATTACGAATTTACCTTGAACAATTCGTTTAATTTGAATCCAAATACCATCCACAATTGGATTTATAGGAGAAAGCAATTCGACATTTTCTTCTATTAGTTGCTCATCATCCATATTCTTTTCGCGTTTGGTTTTAAACCATATCCACATTTGTGCCACACTCAGTGATATGCTTTGATTATAGGAAAATTCAACATCTCGACTAGCTATTGCAGCCAGATATGACTGTGTTGAAAAGCTAGAACCTCTGCCAAATATTAAAGACACACCAAAAGTAATGCCGAATCTGACGGGTGTTATAAGAAATGTTCTGGTATCTAACATGTCTAAGGATGTTATTATCCACTTTGTATCTGTGATCGTTGTCCTGGGAAACAGGTACGTAGTCAAATTGTGAGTGGTTTCTAATGGCACTGTTATAAGCTGTATGTCGCTGTATGCTAAATTAAAATAATGTAAACAAGACAGAAAATGAATGATATCATATAAGGTATAAACTGTTAGCTCATTTACAAACATGATACTAAGTAACAGAAACACAAAATTGTATTAATAGCTGATAGGCTTTTGTGCACGAAAAGGTATATATAGTAGATCAAATTGTACAATAAGAAAATATATGTACCACCGAGAAAATCTTTGTCGAGTTAAGCAAGTAAAAACATCAAAATCAAGATAGGGGTTAATTGCAAAATAGTATTTAATTGAATATTTAAAGCTATTAAAATCTCAGTACAATATGCTACTTGTTCTAAATATTTATAAAAACAAAGCATAGACCACTCTGAATCTCAACCGGTGAAATGGGGTAAAAATAGCCAACCAACCAAGTGTGTGACGTTTGAACCACTTTTCTAAAATGAAATGTAATTTAATCGACAAATAATGTAAGATATGGTGCAAATCACTAAACAGAGGCAACTTACCGCAATCAATTTCATCGGATTCGTCAAAGCAATTCTTAAAAGAATCACAAACTTGGTGTGGATATAAACAAACATGTCCGTTTGCAATATTTTCGCACTGGAAATCCTCACCACATACGTCTAGCATATATAAAACAATGGGACATTATAATGAAAGACAGAGATAAAAAAAACTAAATCGCATCTGACGTCAGGGCAAAGGCGCGGCGTGATTGGTTGCCGACCTGCGCAGTACGGCATTTTCTGTCTAGATGTCTGAATTTCAGAAAATTAACACACAACAAACTAAGAAACATAATAAATTAAAGAAAAAGTTATAAATAATCAAGAAAAAATAAGTAATTGCAAGTATAGCTAGAGAAGTCCCATCCTACACTCATTTTGCCGATAAGTTAATGACATAGCCCATAAGTCCACCGGTAAAGCCTATTCTCTAAATAAAGTTGTTATTTTGAGGAATCTTTGATATTCATGCATGATACGTGAAAGATAGTGAAAACGGGTACATTTCTTAAAAAGAACATATCTTTAAAAGTTGTGAGTCAATTTAAGTATTTTTTCGGTTTATTAAAGCTAATGAATAAAGGTTTACATACCAAAACATTGTTGATTAACTTTCCAGAAATAGGAGAAAAGAGGGCGCAACGAGGGTTCTGTTTTTTCTGGGACACCCTGTATTATTGATGTATGATTGTGGTGGTGATGATGATTATGTTGACGATTATGATATTGATGATGACAATGATGATGATGATGATGATGATGACGAAGAAGATAATGATCATGTTGATTGATCATGATGATTATGATCTTTGGAATGTTTTTTGAATGATCTTGGGTCAACGCGATTAGTGACTTTCTGTTTTAATAGTTAGCGTCCCTAAGGTCTGTCAGAGTATCACTCTGAGGGTGTCTCAAATAGTAGGTCGATCAATAAATCCCTATGATTTATGAATGAATGAATGAATGAATGAATGAATTTAGATTACGTTAATAATAATGGTGGTGTTTACCGATAACAAGTGATTCTCTTCCTATGTTTAATACGAATCCGCTATCAACTGTGTGGTGTTGAAATATACCCTGACGATTCGATGCAATTACAAATGATATCCACATGTATTCGCTACTACCTGCGATACCAATGCCAACTGATTTGGGATAATCATCACGTATTGGTGTCCCTTTTTGTCCAGTTATCCAGTAAACAACTGATGAAAACGATGGTAACTTCCCATAGCCAATAGCCAATGTATCCTCATATGATATGTTTGTTATTATTGGACGCACGGAAAAGATACCATCGTCGGTTGAGAAGTAAACTTTAAAGCACAAAGGAAGAGAATTATCCTTTATATCGGAAACTGAATACAGGTTTGGAAAATTTGGTGATGAAATGGAATATTCTTCCCCTTCAAGAACGGATGGTAATCCATATTGGTGGCAGATATCTAAAAATGTTGGAGAGCATCAAAACAAAACATATGATGATGTAGACGACGATATACAGATCTGGGGTCTAATAATGAATAATTCATTGATATAAATACGGATCCATATCTATTTTCTGTGTTTTGTATAGTTTTAATAATACTAATTTCGAAGGTGAGATATGGTATGCAATGTAACAAATATCAATCTTCTTGTCTGTATTATGACAAATTTAGGCTTATATAATGAAAGACAAAGATAAAAAGAATTTATCGCGTCTGACGTCATCTGTCAATCAAACTCGAGCACGATTTGTTTACAAGTGTCGCGGTGATGACTTGCTGAACGCGACGGTATAATTTTGCACCTTCAAACATACAGACCATCTCAAAAGGCAGCATGTCAACAATGCCTAGAAAAGTTGCTTTTTGCCTTGTAAAAGTACGTAATTTTTCGCCAATTTATGCTATAGTAGACTTGTTAAGAGGTTGAACGCTGCATTTTTTAGTACAAAGGTCCCACTTGGCATGGATGTTCCTTGAGGCAAGAGAAAAAGATTCATCCAAAGAGACACTCTGTCTCTATGCATAAAACCCCTAATTAGCATAAATTATGCTAATTAGCACCCAAAATATAGTATTTTCTAATTTTTAGCCCATTTCACTTAAAAGCAGGTGAAAACAGTTGAATTTGGATTAATTTAGGATAAGGAATTAATTTTGGGGGTTGTTTTGGGAATATGTGTCCATTCTGACCCCCAAATCCAAGATGGCCGCTGGTCGCCATCTTTAAAATACACGTTTTTACAACTTTTGAATCATACTGGCTACCAACTTGTGTGATATATCAATTTATACTAATTTGGGGCTGTAGAGCTCATTTCCGGCATTAATTTGATTAAAGGAGTTAATTTAAAGGTGTATTTATTTGCTATACAGGGTGAGTCAGACAAAAACTGCTCTCAATCACTCCTGATTTTGTACCTTCAAAATATGCGTGGTAAATGACACACTGGTTTATGGTATTACATTAAACAGATTGAACTAGTACCATATCAGTATGACTTTGGGGTCATGGTAGGAGCGTCCGAACCAATAGTTCACGCTGCCCTGGATAACCAACCAATCCTGCCACCACCAATCGCAACTTATCATCTAGAAGCTGTCCATCATGCCCAGAATCGCCAAAGGAAGTCCAAGCAGTCCTTTTCTAATGCCTGCTTTGACAGTTACATCACTGAATGTCGAAGGATTCTCTACCGCCAAGCAAAATATCATCAGCGGATTGTGCAACAATCTCCACTGTGATGTCCTGTGCCTACAGGAAACTCATAAAGGAGCGACTAACCACCGCCCAACCATATCAGGTATATGGTCCTTGCCGTTGAGAGACCACGTCGTCAATACGGGAGTGCGATATTTGTGAATGAAGTTATTGTGATTGAAGCCACTATGATGTCTGATGACAACAACATTGAAGTTCTCACTGTTGAGCTCAGTAATGTAACAATAACATCAGTCTATAAGCCACCAGCAGAAGACTTCAAGCTCCCTCTCTTCACTTCTAACACTGACACCAAGCCATGTATCTTCATCGGCGATTTCAACAGCCACAGCACTCAATGTGGTTACAAAGAAACCAACAACGATGGAGCTGCAGTTGAGGAATGGATAGACAAACACCAGCTGAGCCTTATTCATGATTCCAAACTTCCTCCTTCGTTCCATAGTACCCG
This sequence comes from Amphiura filiformis, assembly GCF_039555335.1. Lineage (NCBI taxonomy): Eukaryota > Metazoa > Echinodermata > Ophiuroidea > Amphilepidida > Amphiuridae > Amphiura > Amphiura filiformis. The sequence goes on from NC_092637.1 coordinate 22,985,076, forward strand.
TTGGAAGAGAGGATACAACCCTGATCTAGCTATTGTCACTAACAATATCTCTGACATGTGTAAGAAGATTGTATTGGATCCAGTTCCCCAAACACAACACCGGCCAATTGGTATTCACGTTAACACCGTAATCTCACCAAACATAGTGCCTTTTCAGCGACGCTTCAATTACAAGAAAGCAGACTGGAACGGATTCACAAAAGAGCTTGACCAGAAGGTGAAGAGAATTACTCCAACTCCAGACAACTATGACACCTTTGCCCAACTAGTTTCCAAGACTGCTCGTAGAAATATACCAAGAGGCTGCAGGGTGGAATACATACCAGGCCTTTCCAAGGAATGTGCAGAAGAATACCAAGAGTATGTAACCATGTTTAAAGCTGACCCTTTCGCCGAGGAAACAACAGGTGCGACAGTTATGGAATCCATCTCCAAAGAGCGTAATAAGATCTGGCATACCCTCATAGAGTCAGCAGACATGACCCGCAACAGCAAGAAGGCATGGTCCACCATCCGCAAACTTCAAGGTAACCCTACAACAGCCCCACTGCAGCCCAAAGTCACACCCAACCAGGTTGCCCACCAACTGCTCCTGAATGGAAGAAGTGGCAAGAAACATAAGACCAAATTAGACCGCAAGAAATACAGCGGAGACCCCGGCTTCACCAAGCCCTTTACTATGCAGGAGCTGGAAGCAGGAATCGCCAAACTCCAACCAGGGAAAGCAATTGACCTTGACAACATCGCAACTGAGCAGCTGAAGAACTTTGGCAAAGAAATGGCTCTTACAGCTCTACAACACCGTCGCAGCCACAGACTCCCTAAGATCTGGAAGAAGTCTCAGATCTCGGGGGTGGCCGTGTCATTAAAAAAATCCATCCATCCCAAAGAGTTATCGACCAATATCGCTTCTCAGCCATACCTACAAGCTATTCGAACGCCTCCTGCTCAACAGACTGGCACCTGTGGTAGACGAGCAACTCATCCCAGAACAAGCAGGTTTCCGTCCTGGCAAATCAACAACAAGCCAAGTTCTCAACCTTACCTAGCACATTGAGGATAGATTTGAGGATGGATTGGTAACCGGAGTTGTTTTCGTCAACCTCTCAGCAGCTTACGATACCGTCAATCATAGATGTCTCCTCAGCAAAATCCTGGAGCTAACCAAAGATATCCACCACCTGACGGAGCTCATCGAATGCATGCTTGACAACAGGATGTTCTTTGTTCAGCTTGGAGACAAGAAGAGCCGGTGGCGAAGACCCAGGAAAGGACTACCCCAAGGCAGTGTTCTCGCACCTCTCCTGTTCTATATATACACCATCAACCGAGAAGTGAAGATACCCAACGCTTCATATATGCAGACGATCTTGGCATCAGTGCACAACACACCGACTTCACTGTTGTAGAACAGAGACTCTCCAAAGCCCTGGATGAGCTCACGCCATACTATGAGGAAAACTACCTCCGTGCCAACCCATCCAAGACACAGGTGTGTGCTTTCCACCTCCGCAACCGTGAAGCTAAACGTCCTGGTCTGGAACCACACTAGAGCACTGTGAAACACCCGTATATCTGGGAGTCACTCTCGACCGTACACTCTCAGACCACTGATATGAACACCCCATGTCCAACCAGACTGCTGCACCCAAACGCCTTAGATCCAGAGGAAGCTTCCTAAGCAAAGTTCATCCTCTTGGGACAGTCTCCAAGGAAGCGTAAAGACTCACCCTGTGGAAAGAGAGATCTCCCAATTCACCAGCTATGGGACTACAACCCAGTGAGCAGCTACCACCTGGAGCTGATTCCACATGGCCTGAGTGGCGGTGTCTCAACAGACTAAGATCAGGGGTCGGAAGGTGCAAGGTCGCTTTGCAGAAATGGGGATACCTACCAGAAGGACAAAACACTACCTGTGAGTGTGGAACGGTTAAACAGACTATGGAACACCTGCTGGTCTGTCCACAGATAGGGCAACATTGCACACATGAGGACCTAGCTGAATTCAACGATTCTGCTCGTCACTGCGTCAGCTATTGGCTCGGGCGCATTTGACCCTGCGCTTGGACACGCTAAGAAGAAGTATGACTGCATAGTCCAATAAAAAGTAACTATTTCAAGTTCAAAGGTCCACTTTTAGGAACTGAACATGACTGCGTGTGTGCAGATTAACCGGCCATTTTGGATTGTCAAAATGGCCGCCATATTGGTATTTAAAAAATGGTAAACATTGGTTTTCATTACAAGTGAATCCTAGACTTCAAAAAAAAGCAAAATATAGAAAATCCCCACAATTGCCAACGACCAAAATTTTGGTGACGCACTGAACCAAACTATATATTCAAACATAAGTTTGATGTTCATCCATCTACAATATGTGACCGTCCACGGCGAATGAGCCGTAAATTCCTCCCCGGTCAATTTTGTTTTATTTCGTGTTTAAAAATAAACATCATAAACTTAAAAATGGTATATCATTTGACTTCAAACGATATCCAGAAGCGGGGTTATGGCTTGTTAAACTTTGCTTCTTCAACAAAATTATAGCTTTTTACGTTTTTACATGTGTCTCTTTTTCCACATTGCTGGCAATATATCTAACAGTCATAATTGGAGGTCATTTCAAATCATCCCCAAGTCAACGAGGTTTAAGAAAGTTCTCTCATTGTTAATTGTTGGTTATGCATACCTGTACATAATACAATGCCTGGTAAACCCACCACTTGAACAGGATTTAGCAAAAGCAAACAAAGACCAGAGCTATTAAAAGTTCTATAGCCGGCCATCTAAGGTAGAAGCTTATTATCCACTTCAACAATAGGATTATTGATTAGTTTTTGACCATCAAAATAAGACGGATGTCGGGCCAGCTTAAGTTATCGATGAATACGACCTTCGTACACATTTTAAACCGTAACACAGAATACAATTTCGGGAATTTACGGCTCGTTTGTGCTGCCGGGTCACATATTGTCAAAGACTGGTACATTGGAATTTACATTTAAAAAACCACTGTGCCCTTTTCAAATGACTTCCTATCTTATAAACAGTGCCAGAAATGAGTTTCCCACCCCCATGTTAGTATTAATTGATATGCCACACAAGTCTGTAGCTCGATTGGTTCAAAAGTTGTAAAAACACATATTTTAAAGATGGCGGCCAGCGGCCATCTTGGATTTGGTGGTCAAAATGGCCACATATTCCCAAAATTATCCCTAAAATTAATTCCTTATCCTAAATCAATCCAAATTCAACTGTTTACACATGTTTTTAAGTGAAATGGGCTAAAAGTTAGAAAATACCATATTTTGGGTGCCAATTAGCATAATTTATGCAAATTAGGGGGTTTTATGCATAGATACAGAGTGTCTCTTTGGATGAATCTTTTCCTTTTTCCCCAAGGAACATTCATGCCAAGTGGGACCTTTGTACTAAAAAATGCAGCGTTCGCCCCATTTTCACCCCTTAACAAGTCTACTACTATTCCTTTTCTCCGATCGGCACCAGATAATCGGCCTTCCTTTTACGCGCTTAAACCTGTGTAAACCAATCATGGATCGTTATTGACAGTGACATCAGACGCGATATTTTTTTTTATCTCTGTCTTTCATTATAGTAGTATTATATAGAAATATTAAGCTAATACCTAAATCAAGTTCTTGTTTGTGACTGACATGTACCGTATACTGTACGGTACAATGTGATGTATGTGTAATTGACATGCATTATGATCATGAAAACATCTATCAGTTTTTCGAATGCTTAATTAACAATTACAAACCTGATGAATGTTTACAATAGTTATATGGATCACAGTGCATGTACACGTCTTGTACTAGGTGATTTGTCCACATACCCGTATTATACTTCTGACACGCAAATGTAACGTTCATTTAAAGAAACATATTTTGAAGCTAATGTCAAAAGTGATAATTATTGGATTAAGGACTAAAGATATGGTATTCAACCAGGTTTGACATAATAAAATCAGTCTTACCCACGGTACAATACTTCTTAAAAGATGCATTCGAACAGGAACATCCATGACCTATGACTTCCATACGCATGCGCAAAACATTCATGTCCTCATTTATCGGTGTCCAGGTCTTATTGACAACGACGCGTAAATAACGCGTAATAATAGCGTAAGGAAATGTGATGTCTTCTCCGAATCCTGCACGCCGGACTTTCAATATCTGCATATCAACAAAATAATATCAATAGCACTGAATTAAATCTTTAAATCTGATCTAAGTAAAGGGATCGATCACCCACCTTGGCACAATATTTTTTGTGTTACACGCAATTTCTGCACTTCCCACCATATATTGAACCAAGGCCAAACACGTTAATGCAATAGTGTTACGGTCAATAAAATGACCCAGGTTAAAATCACCTGCTATCGAGTTCACTTAACACCTAACGCGCAAAATCACCAGACTAACACACAGTTTATTATATAACTTATGATTATTTATTAATTAGTGGAGTATGGCTGTCAATCAAATTGTCAACTTAAAATTGCTACAAAGATTTCTTTTTGCTTGAGATCTTGATTAGCTGACGCATGATGTTCTAATGAGATTAGTATCAATTATCGACCAAGATTAAGCAATATCCGATATCCTACTTTTATAAGCCTCATTTAAACGCATGATCATAACAAAGGTGATGCTCACTAGCGTTTTATCTTCAAAATGATTGCTACCTTCATCAATTTATTTCACCATGATGTTTTTTGGAAAAGATGGACTTATTCACATGCAAAATTGGATAACCTCGATATGTCCGTAATGTATAGTTTATGACTTTTGATACAATTGAAAATTATTTGGATCCTATGTTGAATTTTGATGTGTTAGACTCGTCTATCATCAATCAATCAATTCTGATTCAGATTGTGATACCATGATTACCTTAATTGTGCCATGCTCAGCCTCATAGATTGGTTCAATTGAACCAACATTTGATTAAATTGTTGGATAAGCTTTTACGGTAGGCTTTCTTTGTCCTGATGAAGTCAGAGCTACTCCTGAAGAAAGCTTGACAGTTCTAAACTTGTCCGACGGCGAACCCGCTAAAAACCCACTAACATTTGATTGTTATTTATTTTCAGTTCGGGAAGAAAGCCTCTTTGTGTAAATAGTGCCATGCGCAGCCTTCAAGATTAGTCCCCCTCCCCGGTTCGAACTACCGGGAATAAAATGACCAGCATTTATGATAGACAACTTCCGCTTGGCCAAATCGTGGGCCAAATCACATACTGACGTATTTGCAAAATATGCATCTCGAGAAAATCGACTTTGAAAATTTAGCGATTTTCATTTGCTACATAATCTTGATTAAAATATTTTTGTTAATTAATTCACTTGTCACTATCAGAGCATAACTTATTCTGCAAAAATCAACGTTAAATAAAATACGTCAATATGTGAGAATGATTAATGACAATATCGCCGTTCAAAATGCAAATACTTCGTGCAAATACGTCACTATAAACAGGTCCGCAAATACGTTACTATGTGAAAAGGACAAAACGGCAATTTTATTGTGCAATGACAAAGTCGCGGATTTACGTCGTGCAAATACGTAACTATGTGAAACGGCAAATTCTTGAAATTGCAGATACGACATACTGGGCTTGCCCAGTATAGGTGATCGGCAAAATACGTGGATATGTGATACAGACATTTCAAGGTTTTACAAATACGACATAATTAAATTAATTAATATCTTATTAATTAAGCCACTTTGAGGCACGGCTTTTGGTGAATATAGTGAGTAGAACATATCAAATTAATGTACCAGTTTTCTTAAAAATACGTCAGTAGAGCCAATCCATGTCAACTCCAGGGATGTGCACCGCCACGATCTCTCAGAAATGTTCTCCAAGAACATAATTATTTTCAACATACCTGAAGTTGATGGTGGGGCAAAATGTCTGACATGTAATGTCCTATCAAAGGGCTCTGACTGGCAAAAAAATGGACACTAAAATTGATTTTACTTTTGGAGTTCTGACCCCCGAAGTTCGTCCTGGATGGACGAAGATGCATTTTGAGGGCCCTATATCTTTTTAAGTAAAGGAGTTACAAGTTTTCTGATGCCAGATTTGAATTCTACACAAAAAGTACCTCAGGCTAAATACTTTTCAAAGTTGTAGGGGGGTGTCCTTTTATACATTTATGGCCCTCCAAACATCGTCTTTCGCGTTGTGACACATTTTTTACGCTGACCCCCCTAAATTTCAAATTGACGCCACGGGAAAACGAAATAGAGTATGAAGCTCAAAGGAGCGGAAGGGGACGTTCGCAGCAAGAACAACCACCACACAGAAAAAGAAAAAAAAAAATTGAAGAGGTGCTGCGGTGCACATCCCTGGAGTTGACATGGAATGGTTCAGTATGTGATACGGCCGACGAAATATACTTATTCCCAGTCTGACGATTTGATAACGTTTCGTTTTTTTGTTGGCTCGTAGACTAACATTTGAGCAATATACTTTTTATTTTATTTTAGGGAAAATCCGTCTTATAGGTCTACAGTATATTTTCAGATCAGGAAAAACGTCTTTCTATTACCTTAATTTCGCCATGCTCAGCCTCCAAAATTGGTTCAAGCGAACTAACATTTGATCCATAGAATACTGTAACAGCATAAGCGTAATCTGTTTGAATCCCAGTAACAATGACGTCAGATAGAAAGTCTACTTGTACCCACTGATCTATATCACTGATATTAGCAGCCCAATAGCTTTGATATCCAAGCCTACAATATTGTGGTCCAAAATTCTTGATGTAACTTGAAGCGGTGATTTGATTATCTCGTATTCTCCCACTTTCGAGTCCAAGTGGGCCAGGTACTCCAGATTTGACTAGAAAACATTGAAAAAAGAAATGGTGATGTAATCAACAATAGTAAGGAAAGCACGTCATACCTACTACGTGGACAATCATTGGACATTATTGTCTAATTTCTCGAGAAAAAGAATGATTTCAAGATTAAATTAACGAAGACCAAATGAGAAAAACGAGGGCGCTATAATAAGGACGCTTTAAGCAACCTTATTCAGGTTAGCCCCTGTGAAAATGTAATCATGATCTTCACCAACTATCATGCGCTTGAAATGGCACTTGTCAGGGCATAACATAATTCGTAGGTCGCAACACATAGTGGCGTATAGCCATTTTCCAAATTTTCCGTTTCACATAGTGGCGTATAGGTTTAGAACTATCTAATATCTGTAATAGTTATTCCTTGTTAATTATTAAAGATACAGTTTAATAGTTTGAACCTTAAATTTCAATTTTCAATGGAATCGGGCCACTGAGAGATAACAATGGAGGAGTATCGACTCGGTTACTAGTAGCATATCCTTCAAAAACGTTTTGCTCGGAGACGTATTTTGTCCTTCACGTACGCCACTATGTGTTGCGACCGACGAATTATGTATCGGTAAGATTTCTGGGGGAAATTTATGAAAAATCGGTATTTTGCATTATATAAATCGACAATAACTTTTCGACCTACGAGTTTCACGATTTAATGTTAGACTTTATTTTGGTCCGGTTCTACCGGTATCACACATTGTCGCAAAAGTATGGGCAAAATTTATATGGTCCGCAATTCTTCCTAAGAATATGTATATTAGATCCTCATTTGGCTCAAGTCACAACATTTTGTTGGAACAAGCTTCAAAAACGGGTTCAAGTTATCGATCTGACATTATGAACTCTGTTTTTTCCCATATATGTAAACACTGAGCAATTGGTCAAAATACTGTTTATAAAATTACATCACTCGTTGGCACCTACGCTCGATGGAACCCGCTTTTTATTGTATATTGCATTAACAAGTACACACACTTTCTCTGTATATTTACCTGTTTCGCATGTATGTCCCACATAACATGGTGTACAGATACAGGAACCACCGACACCGCATTCTCCTCCGTTCTTACATGATGTATGGCACGTAGCTAGAAATAACATTTGAAATAATTGACAGCGACACGAATATGTAATTGAATTGGCCGTACAATCCTGGCGAAAAATGTTGCCACACCAGAGTGCACCCCTATTGCAATGTTGATTTGGACAACACCGATCATGTCTACATTTCAGTCTCCAAACATTAAAACATTGTGGGGGGGGAGGAGGCGAGAGTGTAAATTTAATGTGCATGCATTTGCAACTATTAGCGTATACATTAATAATGTGGCACTGTCACATATTTAGTTCTGGCGATAACTTGATTTTAACACCAGCACGTGCTGGTGTGGCAACGAATTTCCGCCAGGATTGTAGTTGCTAAAAGAATAAATCTCGGGTTAAGTTATAATTATACCCTCTTGTGAACAAACTGGAAATATGTCTTGTAATTTTATGGAAATGAAATCTCTGGGTGAATAGTTGCCGGAATTGGTCCTTTAAAAATTATTTAACAATACTAATATTTCGCTACCAATAATACTTTCTACATTTCTAATATTATAAGTCTTCATATTCTCATGGATGCATTAATTTAATAAAAAACGTTTTTTGCGGAAACAACTTAACTGCAAAAAAACAAACCCCCCCAAAAAACACCCCAAAACCCCCAAAACAACAACAACAACAACAACAACAACAACAACAACAACAACAAAAACAAAAAACAAAAACAAAATGAACAAAACAAAAACAACTTGTATCCCCAATATAATCATCCGACAAGAATATGCTGCAAAGGCGGTACAGCTTCATTAGCGATATAGTTTTCTAAATCTTTTCACTGATTTGAACTATCTTTCACACGATCAACAGAGACATCATTTTAAAGGTTATTTTAAGGACAATGTGTCTCTCAAATATCGCAAGAAGTGAAAATGCCGACATTTCAGCCCAGTGATCGGCGGTCATTAGTTTTAAACATGTATATTTTGATAGACAATCCTGATTACCTTCTGCCCCTGTGTATAAATGAAGAAGGCCAACGACCAAAAACAGTAGCCGCATCTTCACAGCTGATTCAAAGAAATCTGCGTAATAATTCTAACTGAAACAATAACAGTAAACTAAAATAAGACCAGCTTATGTCTAATTATAATTGACTTTATTATTTTACTGATATATTAGTTTGTAAGGGCAAAAATCCCCAAAGGAAAATCGATAAGTTAATTTACGGAATTTTGCTCGCGAAATCAAATCCAATCTATTTTTTTTCAAAACATAAACCCACGTCTAAAACTTTCTCGCCAAAATCTAACTAACTATGTGAGCGCAATGTTCCTGTATGCTCTAAAGAATGTATGAACCACCCGTAGCATACGAGTTTTAAAACAAAATAAATGTCCTTCTATTTATAACATTTTCTTCATAATCCTAACAAAGCACCAAAGTATTTCTAACACAATAGATTTATTACGATAAGCTATTGTCTTAAAATTAAGTTTTTCTCATCATTATTTTTGCTAAAGAATTTCTTTAAAAGCACCTTTTAACGTGACACGGGGATTTACGCAGTTCTTTTTTACATTTGAAAGCATTAATTGTTCAATTATAATGATAAACTAAATTGATTTCACAAAAAATAACGAAACCGGTTATGTTTACCGTTTCTTGTGTGCTTCTCGTCTGAATCTCCTGAAGCAGCCAATCCACTTTTTGAAAGCAGCTACGTGTATTTGTATGTATTATTATATATTTTGCAAACCCACATTACAAATACTCCGGAAGCCGTGTACATAGTATTGAATACCCTGAATTTCCCAAATCAAGATAACATACTGTGCAGAATTTTTTCAACTAATCTGCTCTCAATTTAAAATGCAGTGTATGCTTATATTAAATAAGCTCGATACTGTGTCTATACGTGTGAGAGCTGAGATCTAGACACTTATGCGTGGATATATGCAGCATTACAAAGAGCTTGTTTGGATCCTGTCTGTTTGTTTGTTCCGTAAGTGCTTTTTGTGCTCAGTGAGGGAGCATCAATAAAATTGGATACAAAAGACTCACCAAAAGTCTTAACAACGCAATATCAGTATTCAGGGTGTCACTGAAAAAAATCTGTGTCGTCGGAAACTTTTAAACAGTGTTTATTGTTAAGAAATAGATGGATAAATAAAGAAGTAAATAAATAACTTAGTAAATAAAGTATTTTATTTAAGAAATAAAGGGCAATTCATTATCCTTTACACCTAATTTACAGTAAAAACGTAAAAAATGGGTGACCCATTATTTAAACATTTTTGCTGCCGAGGACACATTATTTGGGTGTAAAGAATAATGCTAAACCTTTTTTCTATTATATTACCACAAATTTGTCGACTTAAACAGAAAATATCACTTTTTTGCTCAAATATATTAAGTTGTTTACTTCAAGGTGCAGCGCGTACGCGTAACCAAAGCGTAAATGACAGATAAAAGCGTAAATTGAACACAATTTATATTGCATCGGGCTATGCTTTGTGATGTTATGCAAGAAGTACATACATTTCGTTGTCCTGGCCACTTCATTGTAATCTAAATAATTTCACGTGACGCGTTTCAACAAATTACGGTGTGCGATTTTAATTAATTAATTAACTAATTAAGTAAGTATCAGTCACTTCACAGGCGACGTGTAGTTTCGTAAATTAATGAATTTTAATCAATTAAAATTGATTGATTTAATAATTAATTAACGAAAATACAAGCCGCATGTGCAGTGACTGGTATTCCGGAGACATATCATTTGATCGGTAATTAAATTAATGGAAGTAATGGAACGGTTAGAATTTCGTACATTTATTAAGGAATGAATGGATGACACAATTGATTAATTAATTCAATTTAATTAATAAAATTAATTAATTAATTAAATTAATTAATCAATTAAATAAAAAGATTTATTATCTTTGTTATTTTTTTTTATCATAGAAAGGTACTTGGAATGCTGTTTTGCTGTGTATGTTGTTTTGTTTTGTCTTCATACTTGAAACACGGTGGAGTTAAAAATAACTTCAAGTCAACAACACTAAAGGAAGTTTTTGCAATACTTAAATGATAATAATAATACATGGTGTCCCGTGAAAGAACTGTATTGTCGTTTCACGGATTCAATTACCAGTATAAATATCATTTGATCGAAAATTGAATCAACGGAAGTTATGGAACTGTTAGAATTTTGTACATTTATTATATTTTATGATAGGGGCAATCAAATGTCAAAATTAAATTAAAAATTCTGACATTGAAAATAAAATTAAAGTTTCCAACTATAGAGTTCTTTCGGTGACACCCTGAATACTCATCAGTGGTACATGTAGTATGCCATTGCGTTGTCAAGGCGTCTGTGGAGTCTTTTGTTTCCAATTGTTATTTACGTCTCAGCGCTTCTTCACTGAACATAAAGAAGCACTAGAAGTACATACTGAAAGACATGATCAAAGCAAGCTCTTTGCATTACTTCATATTTGCACGTATCTTGTCTAGATCTCAGCTCTCACACGTACATGTAAACGAAGTATCTAGTCTACCGTAAAACCTCGACTACAAGCATATACGTAGAGTGTTTTTTTGATGAAAGCTAAGTTAATACGAAGCAGCCGTAAGTATGCTAATAATAGATTGGCCTTACAATAATACTTATTACTTTTTGTAAATGTTTGTATCGGTAATATATTTGCTCAAACTCCATTATATTGTAATTTTGTCTTTTTAAAATTTTGCTTTCATCAAAAGCACCCTATATGCTTGTAGACGAGGTTTTACGGTATTTATACTGCATTTTAATTCGGAATTAGATTGATTTAAAAGTTTCTGCCTTTAAAAAAGTGTCTGCACAGTATTTTATTTATATTTGGGAAATACACATCTTTAAATACTATGTAGACAGCTTTGGGAGCAATTTCAATGTGGATTTACAAAATAAACAATAACACATAAAAATGCACGTAGCTGTTTTGGAAAACGGAAAATGACTGCTTCAGGAGATTCAGACGAGAAACACACAAGAAAAGGTAAACCTTCCGGTTTGGTTATTTTTTGTAAATTTAGTTTGTCGTTATAATTGAACAATTACTGGTTTCAAACCGATTGTAAAAGAGATATGCGTAAATCCCCGTGTCTTATCAAAAAGTACTTTTAAGAAATTCGTGCACCACAGAATCATTAGGTATTTAGTAAAATAATGAGGAAATTTACTTTTAAGAAAATAGCTCACCATAATAATTTTTCATTTGCAAATGCAAACCACCAGCACTCGACCCCAACCAAACATCACTGCGGGATAAACGCATTGCAGACTTTGCCAAATGTTTGATGTTTGTCACTACCATGACTACGTTAACAATATAATAAAACTAAATCAAATTAGATAGTTTTATCCACTTAGATGTGTACGAAATATTCATGAAACGAATCGTTTTCATTTTTTTTAGTTTATTGCAGAACACAGGTCTTTATCACATTACAAAGGACACGTTCAAAGGACTTTCAAACCTCTACATGATGTAAGAATAATCTACCGTGGTCTTGTACTGATTAAAGCTTTGACATTCGCCGTTACTTGATGCTAGTTGTCGATAATTTATAGTGAATTCCAACCGATATTTGTGAATTTGAATTTGGCCATTTCCCGAAGCAGGGAACAAAATTAACATAAGTGGTATTTGTGATTAAACAGGGACATGGCAGAAGTCACTTCAACGGATTTAAGTAAATCAATAATTCATTACAAACATATTCATGGAATACAGATCTGGATTAGATATCAATTCTATAAAAATGTTATGATGTGTCCATGTATTCGCTCGCACCTGTTAGATGAGCGTGTTAGTGAAAGTAGGATTCAATCCAAGCACCTATCAGTATCTAACACAGTTATGTCGGTGTTAAGATAACTGTAATGTATAGGGGTTTTGATATGTAAAGTAAAAACGTGTATAACAATGCCCCATAGAATAGTACCTATATTTCCGGTGTGGTTACTACAATTGACAACGTTTTTGTTCATGTCATTAAAATGAAAATTACAAATGAAAAGAAATACGTTTTATTTCCTGGTCTCCTTTGTATAGGTTGTTTATGCAGGGCAACAACATTGACAGTCCCGTGTTGGTAGAGACTGGAGGATTGGATAATTTAAATAATCTAAAAACACTGTAAGCTACAAATCAACAAAACAAAAACTAGAACATCTAGCAAAAGAAAAAGCAAAACAACATGACACCAATTTGCACTTAAATAAATCTTGTCAACCAGAAAAAACCCAACTCATTTTAGTTAGATTATTGAGGGTCATCAGAGGTCAATCGATGAGGAAGTTGCTCGATGACCTGATCCCAACCCTGAGACAGATTAACTTTAAAGCCCCGCGCCTGTTGAGGGATGGTTGTTCAGCTCGTATCTACACTGCTTCTTTGGCTCCCCGTTTAAACCAACGGGATTCATGGTCCAAAATGTCAACGTCATCAATGTCAAAGCTGGGACCACTGCCCTCAAGGCGTTTATAGACAGCCGTTTCGTTCCCGCTTGAACTGGCGCGTCTATGTTGGGACATACAAGGGTTGGCCGGTTTCGCCAATGTAAAGTTCTTGGCACTCCTGATCTTTGGCGCATTGGACACCATACACCACACCATTTATGCGGCCCTTAGGCTGCTTGTCCTTTGGGCGCACCATTGTCTGTCCAATTAACTTAGACACCCAGTTTTTGTTACTTATTTGAAAAAAATATCCACTTTCAAAGAAAGTCATGAAAGAAAAGTGTTAACATTCGCTGAGACCTAACGTGATTTCTGTGTTTCCAAAGCATTGAGTGAGAGTTTAACAGAAATTCTATTGAAATTGGAAGGTTTTTCTCAACACTTTACAAATAATCCGGTAGAAGTTGGGTACCATTATTTTGGAAGGTCTCATTATACAGATGTGTAGGTATGGTGATTTTGGATAGAGAATGGATGAAAAGTAAATTAATTATAATACTCCTCACCAAAACCTTTTGTTCATTATAATTCAGTTCATAAAATGCAGACAGTGTTTCTAATTGGCATATTTATTCTTAGTGTATTAACTCAGTGATCCCAGCTGTCCCTCAGCCAATTACAACAATTCGCCGCGGTATTTGAATCTTCTTCTGTGCATGCTTTTGGCTTGGCCCAATTCTAAAAAAATACAAATACCTATGAATGTTCTGATGTTATTAGTGAGGAGTATAATCCACAATACACTCCAGACGCATAGTAACTTGCCTTATTATTTGTTATAATGCACCAACTGTGAAATCTTTTGAGAAATAGAGGTTGTGCATGAAATTATTGAATGGCTCCAAACAAAGGATTTGAACCGGTGTCCTTCACCGTAATCATGGCACAATGCAGTCCATTCAATCAAATATTGTCATCAAACTAAATGATCGTAGTGTATTTGTTATGTGTGTGAGACGAACTCTCGCGGTAATTTGCAAACATGCTTTTGTTGAATGCATTTGAGTAGACCGCCATTATTGTGAATTAGTAAAAGCATCTATTATTATATTGCATCGATGATATCGATTATCCCATCAAAAGTTTCAAGTCATTAGGAATATTCGCCTGGACCCAGATATCTTGCTGTAAATCGGTCAAAATTGAATAAAAGTAGACAAGGAAAAATATTTCATCATCGCGTTACTTATAATTTCTGACCGTGCCAAAGTGAAAACTTTTCGAAATAAATCATAAAAACCGGGTGTCTAAGTTAATTGGACAGACAATAGCAACTGCCACAGGGTATCGGTTGGCTTAAAATATGTAGCGATGTAATCGACACCGATATTTGGGAAGATTTTCTGTGTTCTTCATAGGCGTAGATCCGGGGGAAGGAGGATAGGGGATACCCCCCCCCCCCCAATATTTTGCCAGGGGGGTGGTCCATACACTCATCCCCCCATATTGACGCCCGAATCTGGGTTTCTGCTGACCAAATTAACCTCTATTTACCCATTTTAGCCCCCAAAGTGCAAATTTTCGCGCGCATTTGTACCATAAACTTATACTGTCGTCAAAAGGTGCTGGATTCACTATACTTCAAGAACTCCACCCCCCTGTCAAAAAGAAATCTACGCCACTGGTGTTCTTATTTCAAATTCGTTTATCCTGTGCAAAAAAGGACAATGTGACAGATTAACTATGCATGTAAGCTCGTATGCAATATTTATACGACGCTACTCATTTGAATAATCTAAAACCACTTTAAGCTACAAATCAACAATTGGTTAGATGTTATCACCGACGCTGTGGCCAAAATTTAATTGAAATGCAAACACTTATCATTGACCCGTTCATCTCGTAAAACAACCTTAAAATTATTTTGTTCAGTTTTATTCTTTCCTCATGTTTGTTTGTTGTTTAACCATTTTTATTAATTACCTCGCATTAAACCCATTGACTTATTTTGCAGATACGTCGACGACCATAGATTATGTTGTCACAAGACAATTGATAAATGCGTCTCAGTGGAGGTACAACCAGTGTTGTTTATGTGCGGACGCTTAATGAAAAACATCACACTTCGGCTTTTTCTTTGGCTATTTGGAATATCAACTATCGCAGGAAATGTCATCGTGTGTGTTTTACGTTTGAATTCAAAAGAGAAAAACGAAACAAAAACTATTGCAAATCTTTTAATTTCCAATTTAGCCTTAGCTGATTTTCTTATGGGTGTGTACATGATTGTTTTGGCCGGAGTAGACAAGTACTATGGTGAAACGTTTTTTCTTTATTCAGACAACTGGCGGTCGAGTTCGTTGTGTAGATTTGCAAATTTCTTAGCTGTAATATCTAGTGAAACCTCTTTACTTATGCTCACTGCCATAACATTTGATCGATATCATCGGTGTGTTTACCCTTTTAGTATCAATCACATGCAACGCAAAAAATGTATATTGCTGATCTTATGCTTGTGGATGGTTACTATTGTATTAGCTTTAGTGTCATCATTGCTAGCTGGTACATCAGACAGTAAGTTTTATGGTCTGACCGATGTGTGTATTGGGTTACCATTTGTAATGCGCCCTTCTAATTTTAGTGAAGAAATACAAACGATTTCATTAAATCAGATATCTGTGCTAGCATTTGAAAAAGAAGTCTCCTCTGGTTCAGAACCGTCGTGGTATTTTTCTTTAGCTCTTTATACCGTGGTTAATTTAATCACATGTATAACATTCGCTATTGCATATATTGCTATTTTTATTGCTGCTTGGAAATCTGGAAAAGCCGCTAGTTCTCAAAACATGCGAAAAAACATCAAAATGGCACTGCGCATGTGGACATCGTTGGTATAAATTGTATGTGTTGGATGCCCATCATTGTCATGTCAATCCTGTCTCCAATAGGGGTTAGGATCCCGTTGAGTGTGTACACTTGGACGGTAGTTTTTATATTACCTATAAATGCCTTCATAAATCCGATTTTGTACACCGCCATTGATTACATTTCGGATTTGAAAGAGATCATGAAAAAGAAAACGTGATGAAATACAAACGATTTCACCAATGTCATCTTTCCTAGCATTTAAAATAGAAGTCTCCTCTAGTTCAGATTCGTCGTGGTATTTTTCATGAGATCGCATTAGCTAAGACCGCTATCATTAGGTCAAAAATCGTCGGCCGCATCACATACTGACGTATTTGCAAAATACGCATTTCGAGAAAATCGAACTTGAAAATTTAGCGATTTTCATTTGCCTTATAATCTTGATTAAAATATTATTGTCGATTAAAACCAGGTTAACAGTAATGCAAATATGTCATATTTTCAATAAAATTCACTTATCACTATCAGAGCATAACTCATTCTGCAAAAAATCAATATTAAATAAAATACGTCACTATGTGAAAAGGACTAATGTCAATATTTCGCCGTTTAAATGACAAATACGTCGCGCAAATACGTCAGTATGTGAAATAGTTGTGCAAATACGTCAGTATCTGAAAAGTACAAAACAGCAATTTTGCCGTGAAATGACAGAGTCGCACAAATACGTTGCGCAAATACGTCAGTATGTGAAACGGCAAATTCTTCAAATTGCAGATACGATATACTGGGCTTGCGCAGTATAGGAGATCGGCAAATACGTCGTTATGTGATGCGGACATTTCAAGGTTTTGTAAATACGACATAATTAAATTAATTAATATCTTACTAATTAAGCCACTTTGAGGCATAGTTTTTGGTGAATATTATAGATTAGAACATAACAAACTGATATACCAATTTTCTCAAAAATGTTAAAAATGTCGAATACGTCAGTATGTGATACGGCCGACGAAATGTTTTATTATATCAATAATGTTGCAAAGTCTATAACTTAAGGGATCTAAAATGAGCGTTTATTGCGTTTCGACAGTATTTTTGTGGGACATGAGAGCACCTCGGACCTATCGAATTGCATTCTGAATACGAAGCATGTCTTTCTGATATCAAATAATTTTCATTTTTGAAAATCACAATATAATACAAATTTTATGACAAATTATAAAAATTTGATATTTTTCAAAATTTTGATATATAACAGTCCTCGAAGTAAATTATATAAATCTAATGATATATTCTTAAAGTGTATGTAGCAGGGAGGAAAAGCCGACGGTCAATTGAAAATTTTGACCTTTCATATTGAAGATATGGATTTTTTCCCAAAAGACCTAATTTTTTTGGTGTTTTGGGAAAAAATCCATATCTTCAATACGAAAGGTCAAAATTTTCAATTGATCGTCGGCTTTTCATCCCACCTACATACACTTTAAGTATAAATCATCAGATTTATAAAGTTTACTTCAAGTACTGTTAAATATCAAAAATATCAATTTTAATGATTTGCCATAAAATGTGTATTAAATTGCGAATTTCAAAAATCAAAATTATTTGATATCAGAATGACATTCTTCGTATTCAGAATGCAATTCGATATGTCTGATGTGCTCTGATGTCCCAAAATAAATACTGTCCAAACGTTCATACCCCAGCCCTTAAACTATAACCATCGTGTAATCAAATTGTATTCGTATTAAAAGAAAAACCTTATTCTATGACAAAAGTTTGTTCGGCTTATAATAGATGAAAATGTTTCACTGTTTGTTACTGCGAGCGTCAATAAAGTCCCAACTTAGACTCACGTACATTCGCAGTGACAAAAGCGTGCGCATTGGGCTATTCCAGAAAATAAGGTCACACCCCCTATAGAGGAGTAAATTTTCCATCAAAGACATATCTGGATTTCCATGTCTGCTTTCTGAAAACGACTGGAATTCCAGTTGCCAATGCCACTTGAAAAAGCTTGGAAATCCAATTAAATGAAGGAAAAATCACGGAAATGTCCAAAATGAGGTCTCAAATTGAGGATTTTTAATTTTGAACTATTTTTCTGCCGGATTTTTTTTTTGTATTTGGACACTTTAAAAGTCTGGATTTCCAACAGTCACAACTGGACCAAAAGTCCGGAAATCCGAACTCCTCTATAGGGGGTGTGCATCTATTTTCTGGAATAGCCCATTACGCAACTTAGCGTAAGTGCTTCGCCCAACTGCTTACATGCCATTCTAGATCAATGAATATACAGGATGTTATGAGTCTTAATTTTTTTCGCCTATTATAACCCGAACAAATTGTAAGTGTATAATAGTACGCACATGATAACTAATAAAAAAGTTCCACTTAAACAATTTACATGGCGTCGACTAATTTATTTACTTTTGATTGATTATACGTTTCTTGCTCAGGTTAAATGACCTCCGGTCAGCCAACTAATTTTTTTTTTTTTAAATTCTATACCCGGTATGTTTGGTTTGTGTATACAACTTCAAATTTCAAAATTGACATAATGGGTAGAGTGGCTGCGTGGTCGCTATTCAGACATTAGTAGTCATTAATAAATTGTCATCACAGTATATAAAAGCGAATTGGAACAATTTTACATGAAAATTCAACAACATAATTATAATCAAATAATCAGAACGAGAAAATTACGAAGAATATCAAATGAGCTTTGACCAATACATAGGCCCCAAACTTACATATAAATATATACATATAACATCACACACCCAATCACCCCCACGCACACATATGCACACACACCCCATCTCACATCCCACACCCTCAATAGCAAACTCTCGCACACACAAATCACACAAGCTACACACCCTCCACACACACACACCCACCCACACACCCCAACCCTCCCATCAATTTACTCCTCCTAGCCAAAATTTAAAAATAGATTAATGCAACTACATAAAGTAAGACAGAAAAGGTATTTATATTAGATTCAATATAAAATACAATATGAAATTATCATTTTTGTTGTGTACATTTGTTAAACGATATCTGCATGTAAGATAAAATAGTTCCATAACAACTACGACTGTAAACATGTGTTATTAAGCATTTTATTAGAATTTTGTGATTTTAGCCACCATCTTGGATTCCGGGAAAAAAATTCAGAAGAAAAATATCTGTCAAGTATGGTTCTGGTAAGGAAAAAGGAGTTGATCTCCTTTCATTATATAATGCCCCAATCCAAACTAGCAAACAATAGCAACTAAAGACAGACTGAAAACATAAACTAGTCAGGCAGCTGCTTGACTAACTTTCAACTAGTCAGACTGGCTAGTCAAGTCAGCTTGACTAGCTCCAGGTTAATCACACCGTGAATTCGAACTTAACAATCCGGCTTGACTAATCTAAAGCTAATCAAGCCTGCTTGACCAACGATATACGTTGTGCCGACTAGTTTACGACATGTAACGGACAAACTAGTCATTCCGGCTTAATTAGCTTTAGGTCAGTCAAGTCGACAGCATTCGTAACTCTCGTTTCGCAGTCTTAATCACCCCCTATGGTTCCACATAGTTGTCTAATAATCGGAATGGAGAGTTTAGGATCGACAACCTGGCACTAGCATCACTGTTTAACAACATTATTGTTTATATTTGTAAGAGCGATGGTTTTTGAATGTATATTGTGATATTTTGAATATTCACATGCGATTGCAGAGTTTAGAATCTATGGTAAACATACTAAACTTGATAAGTACTGATAATAAGATTCGCTATCTATAAGTGCTTCCGTAGTCTAGTGGTGAGGTCCGGGGTCAATCCAGAAGATGGTAAGTTATCATAAATCTGCTGTCATCATGATTACCAGGTAAAAGGATTTTCTTCAAGTATAGTTTTCTTCAGTTTCATAGTGATAATAAATCCCGCCAGGCAAGATAAACTTCCACATTTGCCTCTTTTTTCAATTTTTTTACCAGTAACGTGATTTCCAGCACACTAATCAAGCAAGCTAGTCAAGCAGCTGACTGACTAGCTTAGAAGTGCTTGACTAACGTTAGTTTAGTCAAAATGGGCATCACCCTGACTAACTTAAAGTTACTAGTCATGCATGCATGACTAACTGTTGACGTTAGTCAAGCAAGTTAGTCCTGCTTGTATGACTAGGCAAATCTAGTCACAGAGAACATTAAGTTAGTCAAAATGGGCACCATCTGGACTAACGTACAGACCAATTTATGTTTTCAGTGCATCAAAGGCGACAAAGGAAGTATTAAAAGTGGAATATACAATTATAATAATTAAAATGATTTTTAGATATGGTTTCAGACTAACCCGTGTTCAATGGGACCCGGCGCTATACAAAATACCATAAACGTTCGCCTAATGGCGCTCTAGGGTCCCTTGACGTTAGTGGAATTTTAGACACAACCTCAAAGTGCCGTCCCGTAAAATTCCCGCCAGCAAATAAGGGCACGGAACCCTAATTCTTGTTGAGATTTCGGAGGAGGGAACTCTCTATTTGCACATGAAATTAACCCCAAGGCAAAGGGGCCAGGTGCGCCATTATATGAACGTTTATGGTTAATTTCGCGTATTATAGTCGATTGTAATAATATCTATCCTTCTTGAAATCCGCGCAAGTTTTGCACACATTGATTGATTTTAAGCCTTTTTACAGCAATTTATTCATAAATTAACATGAATTAAAGTGAATTTCGATCATCATCATCAGCCCATATCGTCCCACATCTAGGCAAAGGCATCTTCAAATTTATTGTTGCTCCTGTCTCCTGCAATTCTTAGCCAGAGTCAATGCGATCTCCCCTGATGGAGAAACAGAGCTGTTTAAAATGCTAGCCAGTATTCTGCAAAATGATACCCTTCCCCTGTCAGTTTATGACAGTGCAAGACTATGCAGACAGTGCAGACAAATTGGGCCAGGAGTGGTATTAAAAGATCTGGATTCCCCTGATGATATCACCGACCTGTCAGAAGAATACAAGAAGCTCAAGAACTACGTCAAAGAGACAACAAATCAGTTGGAAGATATTAAAGATGATTGCCACCGATACCAAGTATTATGTCTGTTAACCAAGACCAGCAGGTTAATATCACCACATAAAATGGCACAAAGCTAGATGAGATAAAAAACTTTAACTATCTCAGAACCAAGATCGCTAGCACATAATTTGACGGCGAATAAAATGAAAGAGAAGTTATCCTTATACGAATAATATACAAAAAAATATCATTATTACCAAGTTGATTAAAAGGACAAAGTAATTACTTAGAGTATGAATGATTACCCACTCGTTGTTTATTCTTAGCACAAGTTGGAAAATATTGTAATATTTGAAATATATGATATTAAAAAATGCTGCACTCAGCATGATTGTTCAATTTCAATTAGGTGCATATGGCAAGACCAGTTGGTGAGCGCCACGAATTCTCTAAAATTCAGTAAATTTTCTTTGTCGGCCTTGTGATTGAATGGGATTATTTTGAAAAACAGAAGTTGCTTTTTAACCCCAAGTTTTGACCCCAGTGTGCAAATTGAAGGACGCGTACTGGTGATCACCGCAGCTGCGAAATTCAGTCCCGTGTTCCGATTATAAAGAAAGTGCCATACGTCTGAGCAGTTTTGCCGTCTCCCTCTATCATGCCTCTCGCCTCCTGGGCAAGAGTACAACTGTATTCGAAAATCAGTCTAGTTTTGAAACTTGTACATCAACCAAGGACTGCATCAGTTATCGGATTCGTCATCCGCAGGTTCAAGACAACGCGTATGCAGTTTTTGCCATGAGAGAGTTTTAAAACCCGGACGTTGGTATTGATATGTTGAGAATAATTATTATTGCAGGTAAGCATTATTTACTCCTTCCTTTCAACCCCACAACGCCCACCCACCTCGCCCGGCTACGCTCATGTGTACCGCCATTCTAGAAGCATCTTTCAGTTTTATTGAGGAAGCTACGTTTGTCGAAGCTTAGACCGATGGTTAAATTAGGATTTAATAACGTCCGCGGAATAGCCTCTTACTAAATGAGTCTTAGGCTTACGAAAGATCTAGAAAATGCCTGACTTACGAGAAAGCATACGTCTAGTTAGAGTAGGATTCATCGCAAGTGTTCTTATGAAAATGATAATGGGTCGGGACTCTCTATGTGTGTTATAATAGTTATTCCGTTAAATTACTTTAAAATCGGTATTCAGTTTTCGGGTTTCATTTTTTAGATTTGTTTGGACTGTTTGCGTAATTATTATACCCTATGTGATGTCGTATGAGTCAAAAAAATTCCGTTAATATCGTACAAATCATGTTAAATTTTCTGTAGAGTACTTATACCACTGATCAATAAATTGATCTTACAAACATGAGCCAAGAAAGTCATTGGTTATATTTATATTTCAAAAATGTAGGGTAAGATGGGGCTTACTATACTACATCTTCATTGCAGCACTAACATCCACCAATACGATACCGAATGGTGACTTACCCCATTGCAAATATGTATGCTATAATTTCGCTGCTCAATATTGGAGTTTATTTGGTATTTCAGCTGCGGGAGATGCTTGAGACCAACACTACCTTGATGAGGCGGCCAATTTTGAGGAATAATACTTATTTATTACCCAATATATTTCATGTACCATAAAAAGAATGCTTTTTACAAGCCCGATAGCAGAAAATCATGATGAAATTATGCAAATGAGCTAATTGGGGCATATTTAGTATGTGTGCCACAGTGGTTCTTGAAATTAATTTTTGATACCAAAAAAAAATTACTAACTTTAAAAGTTAAATTGCATATAATGCCTCCAACACGCTCAGAAATTAAATTAAATTAAATTAAATTAAATTAAATTAATACTGAACACGCCTATTGAATGACTTGATTATTGATTTTATGGCTGAAAATCGCAAATCGTGGGATTTTGGGTTTTTTGTCACTATTGAAACCAAGAAAAAAAACTGCCTCATGTATTCAGATGAGATAAATAAACATAATGATAGTATAATATTACTATTTTCTGGTATAATTATGTTAACAATTCCCAAATGCTCCAATATGAATATGCATTGCTGTAAAATGTGTTCTTTAAATGCAATAATATCATAAATATATGTGTCAAATTTACCCCTACCCCAGAATGTGTTCCACTTACCCCAAAGTGTTGGGGGTAAGTGGGACAGTTGATTCATTACATAATTGGCCCGACCTTCTGTACTGAATTGGAGTATCACCTCCAAACTAACACCAGACATTGTCCCATGATTATACTTGAATTATAAAAATATAAGTCCAATCTTTATTCACTAACATGGGTTTTATATCCAATACTATCCTTAAGTGTCCCACTTAACCCATCTTGCCCTACTGCAGTTATTGAGTTACGACAAATAGTAGGTCCCCTCCCAGTGAAAACCACGCAGATGCGGAAAATAAAATTACAATAAACAGTCACGCATTGTATTTTTGGAGTAGTAAACATCAATTTAGGGACATGTTGAATATTAATGAGGTAGACTTCGCTAATTAGCATATTCAACGTTCGAAGTTCCGACCAGCAACGTTCATAGTTCCGACCAGCAACGTTCGAAGTGCTATAGTCCCTCATCTAAGCTGGCATCGATTTAATCACCCACTATGGTTCCACAATTCAGACAGGGTCTATCGTAATCAGAATTTTCCACATAATTCAAAAATCAATTTTTTACTCACCAAAGTGCTGGTCATGGGGTGAAAATTCACCTTTTACCAAAGAAACCCATTTTAAAAGAAAAATTCTAAACATTAGTATTTTGATCATTTCATCAATATTTGGTAAGCTATTCATGACAATCAAGTTGTAATCTCTTTTTATATAAAGTAATTGAAGACCGCAGTGGATAATGTACTCAAGTGCCATTTTGGCGAAAATGAGTTATTAATATCGTAAAAAAGCAGAATTTGGGCATTTTTTAAAACCATTTTTATCAATTTTTTAATGGTTTTTCAATATATTTTGAAATCTTTAATGTCTCTTAACACACAATTTTGTAAAATTATCCTGAAAGACAATGTTCTTATAATTACAAAAATGTCCTTTTTTCATGAAAATAGCGAATTTAAAGGTAAAAAATGCAGTTTTTACCAGAAACCCCCATTTTAAAATAAAAATTCTAAACATTTGTATTTTAACTATTTTATCAGTATTTGATTTAAATGTCTCTAAACAAGGAATATGCCAATGCGTATATTCGAGCCTATCTCTCAGAATAAGTCACGAAGCCGATGAAATGATTCAATTGGAAAGTCTAATATTCAGACCATCAAAAACACGACGATTATAAAAATGTCCTCAATTGGCCACTCGAACAGGAAAACGTAGTATCGGGATCTATAACGTTGAGCGAAAATATACTTTTCGACGGCGGAGATCCTTTAAAGTTATCTTTTAGAGCATTAACGCTTTACATTTAAGGATATGGGTCGACACAGACTAAAATAGCAGGATGCGAAACGAGAAATTATGAAAGTCGTGAAACACACTATCAATTATAAACTGATGTCGCTTTACCTTTTTATAATATTGGTGTGGTTGTTTAAACATGAGTAAATTTGAAATATGCTGACCTTTGATTGACCCCTTCTACACTTTAAACCATTTTTTTAAATGTTGGGACCCTGTCAAATCTGGTAATATGTGACCGTCCACGGTGAATGAGCCGTAAATTCCTCCCCCGGTCAATTTTGTTTTATTTCGTGTTTAAAAAATAAACATCATAAACTTAAAAATGGTATATCATTTGACTTCAAACAATATCCAGAAGCGGGGTTATGGTTTGTTAAACTTTGCTCCTTCAACAAAGTTATAGTTTTTTTCATTTATACATGCGTCTCTTTTTCCACATTGCTGGCAATAAATATCAAACAGATATAATTGGCGGTCATTTCAAATCATCCCCAAGTCAACGAGGTTTAAGAAGGTTCCCTCATTGTTAATTGTTGGTTATGCATACCTATACAAAATACAATGCCTGGTAACCCACCACTTGAAAAGGATTTAGCAAAAGCAAACAAAGACCAGAGCTATTAAAAGTTCTATAGCCATCTGAGGTAGAAGCTTATTATCCACTTCAATAATAGGATTATTGATTGGTGTTGTGACTATCAAAATGAGTCAGATGTCGCGGCAGCTTAAGTTACCGATGAATACGACCTTCGTACACATTTTATACCGTAACTCAGAATACAATTTAGGGAATTTACGGCTCATTTGTGCTGCCGGGTCACATATGAACTCCTAACCCAGAAAACACAAAAACGGTTTTTAAAACGTTTTTGTTATATTTTGGGTTTTGGTTTAGGTAAAAACGTTTTAATAACATTAAAATTGCGGGTTATAAGGTCATGAAATCGTTTTAAAACGTTTTGTATGAAAGCATACTACAACAATATTTTAAAAATGTTTTCGAAATGTCATTGTAAACTATTTTGCAAACATTTTTGGCCAAATATTTTGTCAACACTTAACTAACATTATGTTAAAATATATGCACCCAGCAAACACAGAAATGTTCTTAAAATGTTTTTTACAAAACGTTTTAATAACATTTAAATGTCGGGTTATATAAAGGTCGTGAAAACATTTAAAAAACGTTATTGTAAATATTTTGGGCAAACGTTTTTTGCAAAATAGTTTTTCAACCACAAAATAACATTCTGTTTAAAATGATTTGTACCAAGTTTTAAAAAATGTTTTTTATACTCTTTATATAACCCGACATTTAAATGTTTTCTGTAAAACATTTGTGTTTGTTGTGCAGTAAATTACCAACAAATGTTTTTTAATGTTACGAAAACGTTTTATGCCATTAATGTACCCTTTATATAACCCGACATTGAAACGTTTTCTGACAACCTTTTATAACCTTTTGTGAATGATGTCGAAATTGTGTTTGATGGGAAGGCCTCTTAAATCCCCAATTATAGCACGCATCATTATGTTATGAAATTTATAATAAGTATAAACTGGCGGTAAAACCGTATTATAGTAAAT
Organism: Amphiura filiformis; assembly: GCF_039555335.1. Lineage (NCBI taxonomy): Eukaryota > Metazoa > Echinodermata > Ophiuroidea > Amphilepidida > Amphiuridae > Amphiura > Amphiura filiformis. Next base: position 23,011,397 of record NC_092637.1, read on the forward strand.
GCATGCGCAGTGTGTATTCAGAATGAGAAAATATAAACAAAGTCACATGCTGAATAAATTGATTTTATTCTTTGCTGTGTTAATTTATTTTCTGTGCAGATTAGTATTCGGTTTCTTCACATCAGCTATGAAGGAGCTTATATTGCTGTGTGTCTTCGTTGGTCTTCTTTATCTAAACGTTAAAACCGAAGGTGAATTATCTTTTACAAACATATTGCACACTTCTCGCGATTTACAATACGATGCGCCTCCAACGGTTGCTCTAACCAGTCCAGTATTTGATCTCCGAGGTCGACATCGCCGTTCTAGCCACCATTGGATATTATATTCACGGGTGTGTGATAATAACAATGTTAAGTACTCTATTGGGCTTTTGCGAGCAACATCTTTATATTAGCATTTAAACACACGCTAGCATATGTTCCTATGTTCTTAGCAACCGATGGAGGCATATCGTATTGTGAATCGATCGAATTTGGAAGTGAGCACAGTACACGTGCAGGAGAGTCGCACTTTACGGGTAGAGACAAGGTAGAAATGTCATTATTATGTACTGTTTTAAAAATATTTAAAAATATATTAATCGACCTGTCCATTCATTGAACTGTTTAACCATAATTATCAACCCTATCAACCCTTATGCACCAAGTGGTGTTTTCCTATCTTTAAGGCGTGGGGTATGGGCGAACTTGAAGTACAGATATCTGGAGAGGGGGAGCAACGAGTTATCCCCAAATCACAGCGACAGGTAGTCACTGGGCCGCCGAGTGCTAATATATATTTATTTTGGAAGGTTCGTGTTTGTTTTAAATTTTGGGGCGTTTTCCCAAAATTTGATATTTTTGGTGAAAGTTCAAAAAAGCGACATGCCAAAGACAACTCTTTGGGCACATAGTTTGTTATTGTTATTGCAGTTCTTTTCCACACACCTACGTTACCATCTGATTTGGTGATTTAGTAATATTATATATTTTATGTCTGCAATTTGGTATTTTCAATGCGTTTTAAACGTATCATGAAATTAACGCAAATATCTAGTCACGCTGCTTTTAGAATTTTTACCTGATCGTCGGCTGTTGCATGCAAAACAGAATGCAGATTGGCTCACGATAGATGTCGTATTCCTCTATGTGGATCTATTGATGATAAAATTACTTTAAATTCCTTGTAACAAGATGATAACTTACCTCTGTTTATTGGGTTCGTCGCTGTGTCTGAAAAAGCCGCAGCTTTAGCGCCGGATCAATATCTCGAAAAAGGGTACAACTAGCGAGAATGTGTTCATATTTCCCGCATGAAAGCTTGCGTCAGCGCCTAAACTATATTATTATGAATACGTTGGTTGCCCATTATCAAACATGAGCTGTGATTGGTGCTGCTCTTTGTATAATGCCAGAACCGATTAGCAAGCCGCCAATGACCGACCTTGTTACAGACTCTTAATCTGTTATCATGGTTATAAAGCATACAGATAAAATACTTATTGGTTTAGCAGCTAGTCATTGGGTAATCCGTCAGGGCACACAGCAGTTTGACTATGTAGTGAAATACCCATTATTGATTAGGCGCGGATATTTTAATAATGCACATATCAAATGCAACCCCGGCCCCTGGGGACCCGGGGATGGTCCGGGACTTGACATCATGTGACCCGGGATTTGACTCAAAATGTATCCCGGGGGGAGCCGGGTGTTGGCCGGGACTGGTATAAGACTTGACGACGGCCAAAACCCCGGGAAAGTGGGCCGGGACTTTACCCGAACCGGGCCGGGATTATGTCGTAACTTACCCGGGGTTTTCCAACCAGTAAAATGGGCCGTGGTTTGCTAGTAAGGATGTCCACATTTATGGGTCAGGGATTCCTATCACTTGGCCGTACTTGAGCCGTGGATGTATATTAATAATCCACTTAGTCACCACATTAATAATGTTACTGTTCATATAAATCCATTCTAAAAACAAAATCTTGGCTGTTGTTTCCAAATTTTGCCATAGTAGTTCATGTATCTGCTATTTTAACCAGACCACACTGGCTTCTTGACATGCACGTTCAAACGAGAGCCTGCTATACGCTTATTTATGCCAAATGTATTGGTTTTTATTTTTTTAAGCTTTAACCACCCGCGAAGAGTAAAGTTTTAAATTATTAGGCCTAAACTTAAAAACAAAACTGACCGTGATAATAAAATATTGCCGTTATTACCCAAAATGACAACCTCGTGAGCAAACAAAATATTAATAACTAGTGCCAAAAATTTGATAGATGGTCATTTGATTTTAAACAAGACACAAGGTAGGCCAATTTGGATGGGGTATGGGTTTTTACAGAATAGCCTCATTATAATTATTGAAGTTGCATTTTGGATAGACATAATAAAATGTTGATGTTTTAATCATATAAACCTACATGTATGCCCTATATCAATACGACATTCCTGGTTTATTCCCGACATTTTCCAACCCGCCATTCATGCCTCGTAATATATTGAGAACAAGCATGCATATTAAATATAGCACTTGATGGCACACAGGGATCCCCCTCTTGTCCCGTTCCCCTGCCACTGTAAAGCATGAAAAATACACGAACTGACTACGGGAAAGTCGGGTGACTGGGGTCCGACATTGATATATGTAACGTAAAATTCCTTCGACGGTGTGCTCGTCCGAAAATGAGTCATTAGACATAATAGACGTTAGTCCGAAAGTGGAAACAGTAGGCCTATATCTGAGAATTACGCTGCTCTGCACTAGTGACGAGAATCTAGATAGCATAATTTCGTTATCGTTTTTAGATGTTCCGCAACAAGGTGAGTAACTGACGCATTTGCAATGGAACACAGATGTTGGCCTATATTTGAAGCGTTTGAATCCTCCCAGCATGTCCAGAGCTCGGCAGTCCATTTAGTGAAGACATACATGAATACCGAATTTTGAGCCCGCGATATTAAAACCATATGTAGATCCAGGCCTATATCCGATGCTCAGGGCCGGGAACTTGGGCCGAGGAATACCCGGGGTTTGCATCAGTTTGCCTCGGATATTCGCCCCAGGGGGCCGGGGAGTGGCTGAGAGTTGTGCCAGGTGGGTCGGGACTGGCCAGGTGTTTACCCGGGACTTGAACTTTTAAACCCCAAATCCACGGCCCACGACCCGGCCATCCCCGGGTCCCCAGGGGCCGGGGATGCATTTGATATGTGCATAAATGCACAGCTCCTTTGCGTATACAGCAGAAAATTATAAATAATAGAATGTTTGGAATTTAGTAACTAAAATACTAACTGCATTCTGCATTATTTATTTATCTATTTATTTATTTATTTATTTATTTATTTATTTATTTATTTATTTATTTATTTATTTATTTATTTATTTATTTATTTATTGATTGGTCTATTTATTTATTTATTTGTTTATTTACTAACATTTGAATAACATCGTACATTAGATAAATATCAGTATTGATTTATTCTATTCAGCAATATCAAGGACTACTATCAAACTTCTCACAGCAAATAGCTAGTTGGCTTAGTGGTAATGCATTGAGTTTCAGAACCGCGAGGTTCCGGGTTCGATTCCTAGCTCTGCCTAATTTCTTTCAAGGCTGGGAAAAATATCAATATCTGAATTGCTAACTTATTTGGCGCGCGATCTGAGGTATTCATTTTCTGATGGCTGTGTCTCTTGCAGGCACACTCCCTCTGGAATCCAAAACAAGTTCCTGCCCATTACCCCTCCCTTAATTCCACTCTTATTTTTTTTAAATCTTTAATACCACTCTCCAGCTATTTGCCGTTACCCCTCATTCCCTTTCTCGCATTTTGAGCCTCCGTTTTAATTTTAGTCAAACGCCATCTACTGATTTGCGATATCACTTGACGTGAATAACATGAGCATACACATACCCATAACTCAATTATGGACTATTCCAGAAAATAAGTGCACACCCCCTAAAGAGGAGTAACTTTTGCAATAAAAGAAATGTCTGGATTTCCAAGTTTGCTTTTTGCAAACGACTGGAATTCCAGTTGCCAATGTTACTAGAAAAAGCTTTGCAATGCAAATAAATGAAAGAAAAATCCGAAATTGTCCATCATCAGCATCCCTTCAGTATCTACCAGCTGGACATACTGTAAGTACAGTGTGCGCGGCCGTCCCGGTTTTCTCTTCCCATGTGGTGGAATATGAAGGGCATTATTCTTTCACAGGCTCGCCATCTTCAAGACGCAGTTTATGGCCGAGAAATTTGAGTTGATGAATCTTGACTCTGGTAATCAGTGGAGTGGTGTTTATTAGTATGTGATCTAACTGTGCATGGGTTGATCCAGCTGGATGGATCCAAGTCCAAAGACGGTCCCTGGGTTGGAGGATTCTCATCTAGGCCGGTCTGAGATTGTATTCCCGACAAGTGTTAACTAGACGCTCACCATTGTCATTGGTTGAATCATGGTAGCAGTGTGGATCAATGAACCAAGGATGGGAAAGATGACTATCTGTTCCTATTTTGTTTGGCATTAAAATCGCCGAGGATGAGATGGATGTTGTGCCTTTTCATGCCATCCAGGTGGTCAGATAGAGATGAATAGAATTCCTCCTTGTCAGAAGATGTTGAGCACTCAGTGGGTGCATATACAGCAGTGATGCTAATATTAGGGTTGTCATGGAATGTTACAAATAGCATCCTCTCGGAAACAGCTTCAACACTCTTAAGACATTTGTGAATGTGCTTGGACATGACCAGACCAACTCCTCCGTGCCTTTGCTTGATAGCTGAATATTAAAACCCAGTTCCTATCATCTGACCAAAGTTCATCAGTTGGGCTTGGTGTAATGAGACGATGTTCTTGAATTCCGGCAATGTCAATACTGCATCAGCACAGCCCATGAATAGATGATGCATTTTCCCTTGTTGATTTACAGTACGGATATCATAAGTAGATATTACGAGAGGTTTGAAGAACGACAAGCGACAGGGCCGGCAGTTCGTGATGGCATGCCGAGTTCCCGCTGGTCCGTCATAAAGTCGCTCATCTACCCTCGGTATTTTTGAAGATTTGCTTGTAGTTTTCGATATCATAAAGTTGGCTGGGAATGACTTTGGTACAGTCCCAACAGCTTTACGGGTGATTAGCTCTGAGATCTACCAATATGCAGTAGTTCGCCCCTGATCTGGAACATGTTGGCCAGTGTTGGAAGGTTGACCAATGATAACCTGTTCAACACCAGCCTAATGACCGTTGAGAAGTAAATCTTCCTCTTCTGCTCTTTGGCCCATGATGGAGATTCGGAGCCATTGAGATAGGCTACTCTAATATGAAGAGAATCACTACCGTCCTTGACCCCTTAGAATAATCAAGAAAATGAAGATCGAGCTTGATGTTCATGGCAAAGGGACCTTGGAACTAAACTAGCCCCGCTCTTACTGCAATTGTCCATATGAGCTCTCAAATTGCGAATTTCTGGTTTTTAACTATTTTTCTGCTGAATTTTTTTTTTTTTTGGTCACTTTAGAAGTCTAGATTTTCAACAATCACGACTGGAAAAATGTCCAGAAACGAACTTCTCTATATGGGGTGTGAATTATTTTCTGGAATAGCCCATCTTTACACACTATTACGATTTCCGTGGCATTTTTATTATGGTATACAGGGTGTCCCATAAAAACATACCGGGCGAATTAATTTGGACATAAGTCAAAACATAGACATCAAAATCCAAACAATCTGAACATCAGCGTGTAGCCCATCTTATTCTGCAGCATATATGCCAATTTTACTGGAATCGGTTGATTGATTGCGAAGAAATGAGCAACTACATAACGCATACGTCAATTCACTTCATTTGCATTCCAAGTTTGAAAGATAGATCTTTCAACACAATGCGCACTAATGGTTAATTGTCAATGGGCTTCATATTTTGTTATTGTAAAACATTTGATTAGGTTTTGTTCAAATTTGAAAACCTGCACGATGTCGAAAATGAAAGCTTGCATGTATTAAGATGTTCGGTACTTGTAAATATCTTTTTTCATTAATGTTGATATAAATGTTGCATAACGAATGATTGCATAAAGAATTCCAGCTGGCTTGAAAAAATTCTCACACACATTAATGTTTTTGGAATATTTCCAAGAAATGTTAATGCAAAGTTTAAATCTTTAAAAACTTCAACATTAATGCTGCATGGTATCAAAAATCATACGTAAAGCTGTAAGCACTTGATCATTGTCATTCTTGGCTCAAATGTTCTTTGGAAAGTTAGAATATAGCATATTTGTACAACCTAAAGAATTAAAGTTGAAAGCTTCCAATTAGAGAAATCAAAGTTTTCTCGGACAAACTGCTATTCATCTTAAGTGAAAGCATGCATGACATAACACCGTCGGATTATAAAATAGATAATGTGAACTAAATTTACTGAGATACACAAACTTTATGAAGCGATGAGCGAGTGTGAAAAAAGCGCCTGTTGATCAAACTTAGAATGAACTGCATTGATGCGCGCATTATGTAATCGATCCTTTCTTCGCAACCAGTCAACCGAATCAAATAAAATTTTCGTACGTGATGCACAATAAAATATTATTATTTTTTATTCTGAGGTCTATATCTCGACTTACGTTCACTTTTATTCACTCGGTATTTTGTTCTGGGACACCCTGTATTTCTTGCTTGTATAGCTGTCTGTGCGGTATCTTGTAACAACGGAGGAACTTGCGTTGATAGTAATTCTTGTATGTGTACATCGTGCTACAGAGGATCTACGTGCGAATTAGGTAAATGTTTAAAAATTAATTGTTTAATATATTAAAAAGTGGATTAATGTTTGCATCCCGGTACGATCAGAGCGACTTTGAGGTATTTATCAGGTGCATAGTTTCTAAGATGTGCCTGGTAGACAAGAGATGAGATGCTTACAGCTCATGAGGGAAATGGTACAAAATACAAGTGCCGGGGCCAGGATTTTTTTCGGAGGAGAGGGAGCAAGGGGGGGTGAATTTCAGGGGGAAATCGATTTTGGACCGCCACTGCTAAATTACCTCCTGAGGTGACTGGTGACTGGGTAGGTATTTTGAACCATTACATTAATAAAGAATATCACATAAAATATTTCTGAATCCTGTCATTATAAGCTTAGACCTACAATTTAAACATTGCAGCTTATAGAATAGGCTAGGATAGGTCACCTATCATGCCATACATAGGCTAGACCCGTGCCTGTGTTGTTACAGAGCTCACGAATCACGAATATGTGAAGTTCCAAAAATGGAATTGCGATCTCGTTTAGATACAAATTACAGACTAGGGTACTCAATTGGATATTTGCCGGCTTGAATTACCCGGCGGTATGAAAATACCTATACAAGCTGCCGAGAGGCCTATTCGAAGTAGGGAAAATGGTTCCAATAAAAAGTAAAATTGGCCGGCTATTACGTCATCACAGATCAATAGCACGTTTTATGTTTTGATGATTTAACGAATTTGTTAACTTTATTTCGTTAACTTTATTTCATTTGTTTAGTTAGGTCTGGAAGAACTGTTCCACTTGGTCTCAAAGATGGACGGATACAAGATAACCAAATAACCGCATCAAGTTACATGGACAATAAGCTTCCTCACCACTGCAGGCTCGGTAATTGGCGCTATTGGGAAGCTAATCATACAGATACAAATCAATGGATACAGATAGACCTTGCTTCTGATGTAATTGTTACTGGGATTTCCACACAAATCAGTAGACGTCATCAAGTGTATTTCGGATCAGATGAAAGTTCCCTTGAACCGATCATGGAAAATAACTCAGTTAAGGTAAAATAGACCCCCACAACATGTTGGTTTTTTTTATCCTTTTATTTCAAGTGATAAAATTAGAATTGGATTCATTGTGTCTATGTCACCTATGCTTCCTACGAGGGGTCAAGGATCATAATGGGGACAAAATGTACCTCAAGCTGTTTTTCTCATTGGTAGGAATGAACAAGTTCGGAAGTTAGAGAGTAAATTATGTCAAATGTCAAATACATCATGCATAGAGGTCACATATAGCTATAAATGGCAGCCATTTTGGCGGCCATCTCGGATATCTCAAAATGCCCAAGGGTGCTGAAGTGGCATCCGTCAGTAGGTCTTATCTTAGGTGATATAGAAACAAGAAAAAACATTGTGCGGACGCTACTTTGAGATGTAAGGATGACAAAAAACATTGGTTCCACTTATGTAGCAATATAATACCCAAAACACATATGTGACTCCTCGCCACAACTGAGCCCGGATGTCGCCAGTGCCACTATTGAGATATGCTCCATCGAACTTAACAATAAACAATAGGAAAGAAAGGATTTATTGACTGTTGTATTGATTTTTCACTACTTAAATGTCAAGTACTATAGACATGATATACATCATTTTAAAGCTAATTTCAAGCAGAATATTTTGGTTGAATATCTCAAAAATGATGATTGGCGACATCCGGGCTCAGTTGTGGCGAGGAGTCACATATCGCCATATAGGCCTACAATTCCCACTTCATTTTGAACTAGGTCAGAGGTGCTAGTTTCATAGGTGAAATTTAGACCAGCGACAATATGGTATAAAGTGGTGGCACATAAGACAAAATGTAAGCACTTCACGACTTTGTCACAATTGTTATAATTGCTTGCATAATACGCTTTAGAAAGCTTGAATTTATGGTATTCATGTTGTCATATAGATATTGGAAGACGAGCGGAGGGATTTTTATTCTACAGCCGACATCACATTTCCCTACGCTATTGTCCCGCGCTTTCTGCGCATTTACCCTATTGCGGACGGTGATACAGTAGCATTACGTATGGAAATTATGGGCTATAACTGCTCTTGTCCGTACGGTGGAACCTATAATTGTATCCTCGGTAAGATTACACTTTTCTTATAAATCTAAATGTACATCGGAGTAAACTTGACAAATATTTTTAGGTGTTAAAAAAGAATAAAACATGTCAATTGCACTCAATCACCAATATCGAACGTCTCAAATTGCTGAACATTTAAGAAATTGATATTTCCACATACACAAGTAGTAATGTCTAACCTTTAAAGTTATTTAAAATACGCTTTTCAAACCTGAATACTCGACAAGACACGCCATCAAAATATGAAAAGAGACAAGATCAGTTGCTAGGTTTCCATATAGACAACCAGAGATGACAATGGTTTGATACCGAATTTGAACGTAAATATATTGAACAAAGAATGGTCTCATATGATAAGCAGTGATAAATCTTATTCTGTTGGTGGCTATTTGGGGCGATTTAGCGCACCGGGTAAAAATACCGTCAAGGGGTGGGTGTCGGTTGGTTAAAAACCTGATGGCGGATTTAGGGAGGCTGAATTTGAACTTTATGGGGCACACAATTTCGGACTTTTATGCAACATTGTTCTTTTATTATCAAATTTATAGGGGTTTGATGTGTACCACTTTTCAGAGCTATATTTTTTAAAGCTCCTCCTACTTTCAAACCTGGCAGATTACAAGTGCATTTCAGTTCTGACGAACACTTATTGGTAGTAAGGTTCAGTAAATATCACCTCAAACCTCAATAAATTTAATAATATCAGAAAAATTTTGCTTAAATTCAGAAATTGTACCCCCACAAACATCAAAATCAGTCACCTCAAATCCGCAATTTTATGTTAATTCACTATCATGAGCGTCATTATGTAAACTAATGGAAAACATAATTTTTTCAAACAATTACTTTACACCATCTCCTGACACCCCCAATTAATATTTACCCCGTGCTGTTTATGCAGACCCCTTCCAGACCAGTCTTGGAATTTTGTGAAAAAATGTTCCATACTAAATGTCAAGTCTGTATATCGGTGTCAAGTGTAATACATTTTTGCTGATGTCATCTTACGAAAAGTTATTGGTTAAATGTTTCCATTGGGCATATTTTACACAAGACCATCGTTAAAGTGCATATTGCATGATTTTGCAATATAAACATTTAGTTCTGTTGTACAGATCTTTTTATTTATCAAAGATCATTGCATGATTTTATTAGAATATTCTGAAATTTGTATATTATAATGTTCGCAATGAAAGTCCACTGGCAAGGTTTAACAATGGGCTATTCCATTTGGAATCCATATTCCCCCTGTAGAAGATTTTGGAAATATCGTCAACAGAAGGAGTGTGAATTGTAAACGGAATTAATACATTATGCAGCTCAATTTGAATTGCATACAGCCTCTGAGAAAGATTTAACCTGAATCTTCCACATAGGGAGGGTGAGTTTCAAATGAAGCTGCCTGATGTATTAATTCCATTTAAAATTCATACTCCTTCTGTGGAACATATTTCCAAAATCTTCCACAGGGGTAGTCCAATGAGCCTCAAGCTCAAAAATCAAGTGTGCGCCACTAACCAAAAGTTAATGTTCTTTTACGTATCATTAGATATCTGCCAATCATATGGGTCATTATCACTTGTCGAATATGATAAGCTTTCCATGTCATCACCAAACTTCCCAATTGCTTATTCCATCAATGACTTAAAGGATATTAATTTTCCTTTGTGCTACCAAATAATATCTTCAAACGACGATGGTATGTTTATGATACATCCAATAGTAACTAACATATCATACGAAGACACTATAGGGGTAGGTTATGGGTCATTCCCGGCATTTTCTGCAACTGTTTACGGTATTACCGGACAAATGGGGACACCTATACGCGGTGATTATCCAAAAGCAGTTGGCATTGGCGAGTTGGCGAGTAGCAGTGAGAGCATGTGGATAACGTTTGTGATTGCATCGAACCGCTATGGCATATTCAAGCATGAGACAGTTGACAACGGGTTCTTGTTAACCATTCAAAGAGAGCCATTGATGGAAGGTATTATGTGGCTTGCATTGTTGAGCTTTAAATATTTCTTTTACGCGTCGGCTAGTGTTGGTAAATTCGAACATTTTTATGTAGGAGCTGTTACATGCAATGACAAAAATCTGTAATTATGGGCAGGTTGACCAGGAGCGCAAACTTCGAAAGGTGCGTTTGGGTCAAATGTCATGAATAGGTCAACTGCGCCCGTGTGTTCAAGTCACGCTATTTCACTACGATAAGAGAAATATTATACTGGACACCAAGTCACCCCACAGAAATTATTATTATTTATTTATTTGTATAACCATCCTCTGTGTGTATGATAGGTATTTGTGGGGAATATTTCCAGTGTGAGAACGTATTATATGGATACGTATGTTTATATCCACATCAAGTGTGTGATACTTTTACAAATTGTTTTGACGAATCGGATGAGAAGAACTGCGGTAAGTCATGAAAGTCACAGCGGAAACAAAAACAGTAAACTAAAGTAACCGACAGTGACTTAAGAATGTTCTTTCCGGTTCAACAAAGTGTTTTAGCTAAGAAAAGTATTTTTCGACAACTTGTCTATGCGTTATCTCCGCAATATGAGAATTGATATAATGTGATTTTCCCAACTATGTGCCCAGAAACAAAAATGTGGTGTCGTTTTATAAACACTTCAAATAATGAAAGTCCGCAGTTATGAAACCCGTCTTACACCAAAACCTGATCTTGTCAAGACAATTTTATTGTTCCAATTTGATACCAAATTTGTTACCAAACACTCTAAAGTGACAAAGATTGATACCTGTATATGAAACATATGAAAATTACTAAGCGTGGTCAAGCTTGCTTGCCCACAACCACAACTGGTCTCAAAAAAAAAATAATACTCATCCGGTGCAACATAGATTTGTGTGATGTCACGATTGTCTAACCTTGGTAACATTAAATTTACAGCTAATGCCTATACTTAAGTATTGACAGTACCAATAGGAACTATCTGAAACTATTATCAATATTAACACAAAATGTTATAGTGAAAATAATACTTATCCGCTGCAACATTTTTGTGTGATGTCACGATTTTCTAACATTTTTTACATTTAAATTGCAGCTTATGCCGATATACAAGTCTTGACAGTACCAATAGGATCTACACACAATTTGACTACGCACCGATTTCCTAGAACGACGATAGCTGATGCGAAGTGGATAATAACATCCTTAGATAAAGGGACATTTCTTATATCTCCCATCAAATTCAGCATTACATTCGGTGTGTCGTTAATATTCGGCAGTGGATCCAGCTTTTCGAAACAGTCCTATCTGGCAGAAATAGCTAGTCCAGATGTTGAATTTTCTTATAACCAAACCATATCCCTGAATGTGTCACAAATCTGGATATGGTTTAAAACTACACCCGACCTTAACCAAGATCAGCAATTTATTGATGAAAATGTCCAGTTTCTTTTTCCTGTGCAACCGATTGTAGATGGTATTTGGATTCAAATTTCACGAATTACACATGGTATTTTATCCCTTTCATGATATCCATGTAGTTTGCTAATTCTGCTTTTTTAGGCTATCATCCCACGGATTTATACCTCGTGCCAAAAAAAAAAGTTTGAAAAAAGGTTAGAGCTGCTCCTAGACTGTGGAATGTTTGCATATTAGTAAATGTTACTGAAAATAATCAACGGAACCTTGCATGAAGTAGATTCAGAGAATTTTTAATACCAATGGTCTTATTAATACAGAGAGAAGTGGTATATCTCAGGCAGTCAATGATATTTTTGTTATAAAGTGCAAATATTTCACCTAATTTTCAATTGACAAATGTTAATAGCTCCAAATCCAGTAGCAATATGTTGATAAAAAATATGGTATCCTGAACTAAATCGCATCCACATTGATGACGTAGTTGAAATAATCGTCTTTGGTGTTAAATCAATGTGTTTTAAAAATATATATGTGGTATTAGTGATAACATTGGAAATATTTAAAATTCATCAGACAGTAAGTCAAGCACCGTTAGAAGAACAACGTTGTTGTCTGTAGAATCCTTCGATGTAGATATCCATTAGCAATGCGTAGTGTATAAACTATGCATTATACTATAATGCATAGTGTTGTGAAATGTGTGGTACATATACACCTTAAAACATGAAACGAAATTGAACACGCGGTAAAATTTATAGGGTGTTACATAAAAGAAAGAAAGAAAGAAAGAAAGAATGAAAGAAAGAAAGAAAGAAAGTAAGAAAGAAAAAGAAAGAAAAAAAGAAAGAAAGAAAAAAAAAAAAGAAAGAAAGAAAGAAAGAAAGAAAGAAAAAAGAAAGAAAAAGAAAGAAAGAAAAAAGAAAGAAAGAAAGAAAGAAAGAAAGAAAGAAAGAAGGAAAGAAAGAAAGATAGAAAAGAAGAAAGAAAGAAAGAAAGAAAGAAAGAAAAAAAGAAAAAAAGAAAGAAGGAAAGAAAGAAAGAAAGAAAGAAGAAAGAAAGAGAAAAAGAAGGAAAGAAAGAAAGAAAAAATAAAGAAAGAAAGAAAGAAAACATGGGAATCATTTTTCCCTTATTTGTTCTTCCAGATACTTTTCCTGTTCTTTCTTGTCAGATGGGAATGGTCAGGTTAGATGAGAAAATGTTATGCGATGGCCACAAAGTTTGTGAAGATGGCACAGATGAGTTGCAATGTGAAACAGGTAAAAAACAAGATTCAGCTGTATTTTATTTTACATTTTGTGAAATTATGTTTATGGACTGGGATAATTTCAAGGTGGTGCATAAATAAATAAGTAAATAAATAAATAAACAAGTAAATAAATAAATTAATTAACAGTTCCAGAAATTTGTGATTTTTTTTACATTATGACGAGCTGCGTCAAAAGCTAGCAAATGTCAAATATTTCAGATTGGTAACAATTCTTAATGTTTGACGTAGCACCCTATAAATATTACCGTGTTTTTCATTTAGTTTCATGTTTCAAGAGGAGAATAACGATGCCAAAGAATGGTGTGTATGTACTGTCATCTCCGCACTTTCCACGACACTATGCATCATACACTACGCATTGCTCATGGATATTTACATCTCAAGATTCTACCGACAACAACGTTTTCCTTCTTACGGTCCTTGACTTACTGCTTGATGAATTTGACACATTAATCGTAGGAAATATTTCCAATGTTATAACTAATACCACATATCAATTTCCAAAGCACATTGATTTAGCACCAAAGACGATTATTTCAACTACGTCATCAATGTGGATGGAATTTAGTTCAGGATACCAGAGAAAACCTCACAAATTCTATATTTTCATCAACATATTCAACGCTTCACAGTTTGAAGGTAAGATTCGTATTGACAAACTGACATCACATCTTCTAAATCCCCTAACGTACCATAAAAGCTCGATAGTTAGCACATGTGCTTACTATCGAGCGCTTTTGAAAACATGAAAAGTGTACCAAAGTCCGGTGCTTTACGAACTGAGCTAATGGGGTCTAGGCATAAATTTGCAGGTTTACTTGTTTATATATAACTATGTGTATGTAAATAAATGAATTTGAAATGACTATTCATTTGCTCGATAGTAAGCACATATGTCTGAATAAATAAATGAATTTGGAATGACTATCTATTTGCTCCCCAAAATGCAGATAATAATGTGGTTTGCTTAAAAAGTTACTTTTTTCAGAGTCATCATTGAGCAGCGACGTAGCTTGCGACACCATCACGGCGCATACTGCAGTTACTGTTCATTTTCCTATACATAATACACAGTACTCTCACCATTGACGCGTGACCTCTACAAACAGTGTATGTTATAGGTATATGGGCATTGCCAGGTTAACGTCACTGTGTGAAAAGAAAATTATAGTTTTGTAACATGTCCTAAATTTTTAGCTAATTTAGGTGTTTGGAAATATTCGCACTTTGGTGTTTTAGTGTATGTTATAGGTATAGGGCATTGCCTAGTTAACGTCACTGTGTGAAAAATAACCGGCCAATATTTAAAGTACTCTCTGGAATTCTAGAAAATATAGTTTTGTAACATGTCCTACATTTTTAGCTAATTTAGGTGTTTGAAAATATTTGCACTTTGGTGTTTTAGGAAGGATATGTAAAGGACAGATAACACCAAAAAAAATGAAGAAATTATTTCCAAACCGTGTTAAGTCTACAACCATTATGTTTCTCATTTTCAAGAATGCTGGTTAACAATATGCAGACTATTGTCTCATTTCGGAAACAAAGGTCCACCCAGTATTGTTACATTGCGTTTGCTTTATAATCGTTCACCCAACTGAAACTATAATACCAGCTCATTCCAATATCGCACAGGTAAAACAGAAACATGTGTAGTGTGGATTTAACCAGAGAAGATCTGATTTAACATAGTTGAGCTGTTAGTTGAGTGTTATCTTGGTTTAATAGCTTTTAATGGGGTTTAAGTCATGCAAAGGCCGTGGTGAATTCTACTGTAGACAAAACTGCATCATGGTCTTCATTCAGCGTAGTGATGCTTTTGTTTACACGCCGTGATGGTGTCGCAAGATACGTCTGTAAGAGCCCAATACGTAACAAAATCCCAGTACGTATCAAATTGATACGTATTGGGCTCAACCTCTTCTACCTAGAACAAAAAGTGGCAAAAAATAATTCATCCCGCCCAATACGTAACAAAACTAAAATTTGATTAAAATTACTTTATTCATACTCCCTCCCTCTGTAGTGGTTTTTGTTACGTATTGGGCTCTATACATTTTTTTGTTACGTATTGGGCTCCGGTTGTTTTTCAAGCAAATTATGGATATTATGTGCATGTGTTTTTATAGAAGTACTTTATATTGACCCAGTAACTAATTTTGAGTCTTTCTAGAACAAAATATTTGACAGTGTTTTATCTCTAGACTTGGAATTTATTTGTTACGTATTGGCCTCTGGTTATTTTAAAAGGACATTATCATGATTAAATGCATGTTTTTGTTATAGAATTACTTTATATTGACTCAGTAAATCCTTTTGAGTCATTTTGAGTCTTTCTAGAAAAAAAAAATTGACAGTGTTTTTCTCTAGACTTCGAATTTTTTTGTTACGTATTGGGCTCTGGTTATTTTTAAAGCAAATTATGGGTTTTAGGTGCATGTTTTTGTTACAGAATTACTTTTTATTGACTCAGTAAATCCTTTTGAGTCATTTTGAGTCTTTCTAGAAAAAAATTTTGACATTGTTTTTT
This sequence comes from Amphiura filiformis, assembly GCF_039555335.1. Classification (NCBI taxonomy): domain Eukaryota; kingdom Metazoa; phylum Echinodermata; class Ophiuroidea; order Amphilepidida; family Amphiuridae; genus Amphiura; species Amphiura filiformis. The sequence continues at coordinate 23,027,490 of NC_092637.1, forward strand.
CTCTAGACTTAGAATTTTTTTGTTACGTATTGGGCTCTGATTATTTTTAAAGCAAATTATGGGTTTTAGGTGCATGTTTTTGTTATAGAATTACTTTATATTGACTCAGTAAATCCTTTTGAGTCATTTTGAGTCTTTCTAGAAAAAAATTTTGACATTGTTTTTTCTCTAGACTTAGAATTTTTTTGTTACGTATTGGGCTCTGATTATTTTTAAAGCAAATTGTGGGTTTTAGGTGCATGTTTTTGTTATAGAATTACTTTATATTGACTCAGTAAATCCTTTTGAGTCATTTTGAGTCTTGTTACGTATTGGGCTCTTTACATTTTTTATGTGTTTTGGAGGTTACACTGTCGGAAATGCTCTTTTATCCGGATATTTTCGCATATATGGAAATGACTTGACTTCCGGCTAATATTTATCGAAGAAAGAAAACAATTCGAGTGGGTCTAATTTTTTGTTATGCATTGGGCTCTATACATTTTTATGTGTTTTGGAGGTTACACTGTCGGTAAAGCTCTTTTATCCGGATTTTTTCGCAAATATGGAAATGACTTGACCTCCGGTTAATATTTATCGAAGAAAGAAAACAATTCGAGTGGGTCTAATTTTTTGTTACGTATTGGGCTCTATACATTTTTTATGTGTTTTGGAGGTTACACTGTCGGTAAAGCTCTTTTATCCGGATTTTTTCGCATATATGGACATGAGCTGACCTCCAGTTAATATTTATCGAAGAAAGAAAAAAAAATCGAGTGGGTCTAATTTTTTGTTACGTATTGGGCTCTATACATTTTTTATGTGTTTTGGAGGTTACACTGTCGGTAAAGCTCTTTTATCCGGATTTTTTCGCATATATGGACATGAGCTGACCTCCAGTTAATATTTATCGAAGAAAGAAAAAAAAATTCGAGTGGGTCTAATTTTTTGTTACGTATTGGGCTATTTACATTTTTTATGCGTTTTGGAGATTACAGTGTCGGAAAAGCTCTTTTATCCGGATTTTTTCGCATATATGGACATGAGCTGACCTCCAGTTAATATATATCGAACAAAGAAAAAAAATTCGAGTGGGTCTAATTTTTTGTTACGTATTGGGCTCTTTACATTCTTTATGCGTTTTGGAGATTACACTGTCGGAAAAGCTCCTTTATGCAGATTTGTTGGGATATATGGACATGACCTGACCTCCATTTAATATTTATCGAAGAAAGAAAAAAATTCGAGTGGGTCTAATTTTTTGTTACGTATTGGGCTCTATACATTCTTTATGCGTTACACGGTCTGAAAATCTCTTTTATCCGGATTTTTCGCATATATGGACATGACCTGACCTCCAGTTAATATTTATCGAACAAAGAAAAAAAAATTCGAGTGGGTCTAATTTTTGTTACGTATTGGGCTCTTTACATTTTTTATGTGTTTTTGAGGTTACACTGTCGGAAAAGCTCTTTTATCCGGATTTTTTTTCGCATATATGGAAATGACTTGACCTCCGGTCAATATTTATCGAAGAAAGAAAACAATTCGAGTGGGTCTAATTTTTTGTTACGTATTGGGCTCTATACATTTTGTATGTGTTTTGGAGGTTACACTGTCGGAAAAGCTCTTTTATCCGGATTTTTTTCGCATATATGGAAATGACTTGACCTCCGGTCAATATTTATCGAAAAAAAAACAATTCGAGTGGGTCTAATTTTTTGTTACGTATTGGGCTCTATACATTTTTATGTATGTGTTTTGGAAAGCTCGGATTTTTACACTGTCGGAAAAGCTCTTTTATCCGGATTTATATCGCAAATATGGAAAAGAGCTTGACCGACAGTTAATATTTATCGAACAAAACACAAAAAAATTAGTGGGTCCAATTTTTTACGTTACGTATTAGACTCACTACATTTTTTTTCTTTGATAAATATTACACTGTCGGAAAAGCTCTTTTATCGGATTTTTTCGCATATATGCGAAAACTTGACCTCCGGATTAATATTTATCGACAGTGTAAAGAAAACAATTCAGTGGGTCAATTTTTTGTATAGAGCTCCAATACGTTTTGGAAGTTAAACTTCGGACCCACTCTTTTATTGGTTTTTTTTTCGCAAATATGGAAATATTGACCGGAGGTTAAGTATTTATCTATATATGAAAAAATTCAGGATAAAAGAGTTTTCCGACAGTGTAACACTCCAAAACACATTCGCAAAAATGTAAAGAGCTCCAATACGTAACAAAAAATTAGACCCACTCGGAATTTTTTTTTTTTCTTTGTTCAATAAATATTAAACCTGGAGGTTACACTGGCGGTCAGGTCATGTCCATATATGCGAAAAATCCGGATAAAAGAGCATTTGGACCGACCGTGAACTCCATAAAGAATTTATCGAGCCCAATACGTAAAAAAAGTTAGACCCACTCGAATTTTTTTTTCTTTTTCGATAAATATTAAATGGAGGTCAGGTTTTATGTCCATATATGCGAAAAAATCCGGATAAAAGCTCTTTTCCGACGGTGTTCTCCAAAACATGACTGACCTCCAGTTAATATTTATAGAGCCCAATACGTAAAAAAAACTAGACCCACTCGAATTTTTGTTACGTTTCTTCGATAAATATTAACACGGAGGTCAAGCTCTTTTTCCATTATGCGAAAAAATCAGGATAAAAGAGCTTTTCCGACAGTGTAACCTCCAAAACACAAAAAAATGTAAAGAGCCCAATACGTAACAAAATATTAGACCCACTCGAATTGCTTTTCATTTGTTCGATAAATATTAACTGGAGGTCAGGTCATGTCCATATATGCGAAAAAATCCGGATAAGAGCTTTACCGACCGTGTAACGCATAAAGAATGTATAGAGCCCAATACGTAACAAAAAATTAGACCCTCTCGACTTTTTTTCTTTCTTCGATAAATATTATCTGGAGGTCAGGTCCTGTCCATATATGCGAAAAAATCCGGATAAAAGAGCTTTTCCGACAGTGTTACCTCAAAAACGCATAAAAAAATATACAGAGCCCAATACGTAACAAAAATTTAGACCCACTCGAATTTTTTTTCTTTCTTCGATAAATATTAACTGGAGGTCAAGTCATGTCCATATATGAGAAAAAATCCGGATAAAAAAGCTTTTCCGACAGTGTAACCTCCAAATCACATAAAAAATGTAAAGAGTCCCAATACGTAACAAAAAATTAGACCCACTCGAATTTTTTTCTTTGTTCGATAAATATTAACTGGAGGTCAGGTCATGTCCATATATGCGAAAAAATCCGGATAAAAGAGCTTTACCGACCGTGTAACGCACAAAGAATGTATAGAGCCCAATACGTAACAAAAAATTAGACCCACTCGAATTTGTTTCTTTCTTCGATAAATATTAACTGGAGGTCAGCTCATGTCCATATATGCGAAAAAATCCGGATAAAAGAGCTTTACCGACAGTGTAACCTCCAAAACACATAAAAAATGTATAGAGCCAAATACGTAACAAAAAATTAGACCCACTCGAATTGTTTTCTTTCTTCGATAAATATTAACCGGAGGTCAAGTCATTTCCATATATGCGAAAAAATCCGGATAAAAGAGCTTTTCCGACAGTGTAACCTCCAAAACACATCAAAAATGTATAGAGCCCAATACGTAACAAAAAATTAGACCCACTCGAATTGTTTTCTTTCTTCGATAAATATTAACCGGAGGTCAAGTCATTTCCATATATGCGAAAAAATCCGGATAAAAGAGCTTTTCCGACAGTGTAACCTCCAAAACACATTAAAAATGTAAAGAGCCCAATACGTAACAAAAAATTAGACCCACTCGGAATTTTTTTCTTTGTTCAATAAATATTAACTGGCGGTCAGGTCATGTCCATATATGCGAAAAATCCGGATAAAAGAGCTTTACCGACCGTGTAACGCATAAAGAATGTATAGAGCCCAATACGTAACAAAAAAAAATTAGACCCACTCGAATTTTTTTTCTTTCTTCGATAAATATTAAATGGAGGTCAGGTCATGTCCATATATGCGAAAAAATCCGGATAAAAGAGCTTTTCCGACAGTGTAATCTCCAAAACACATAAAAATGTATAGAGCCCAATACGTAACAAAAAATTAGACCCACTCGAATTGTTTTTCTTTCTTCGATAAATATTAACCATAGGTCAAGTCATTTCCATATATGCGAAAAAATCCGGATAAAAGAGCTTTTCCGACAGTGTAACCTCCAAAACACATAAAAAATGTAAAGAGCCCAATACGTAACAAAATATTAGACCCACTCGAATTTTTTTTTTCTTTGTTCGATAAATATTAACTGGAGGTCAGGTCATGTCCATATATGCGAAAAAATCCGGATAAAAGAGCTTTACCGACCGTGTAACGCATAAAGAATGTATAGAGCCCAATACGTAACAAAAAAATTAGACCCACTCGAATTTTTTTCTTTCTTCGATAAATATTAACTGGAGGTCAGCTCATGTCCATATACGCGAAAAAATCCGGATAAAAGAGCTTTACCGACAGTGTAACCTCCAAAACACATAAAAATGTATAGAGCCCAATACGTAACAAAAAAATAGACCCACTCGAATTTTTTTTCTTTCTTCGATAAATATTAACCGGAGGTCAAGTCATGTCCATATAGGCGTAAAAATCCGGATTAAAGAGCCCAATACGTAACAAAAAATTAGACCCCTCGAATTGTTTTCTTTCTTCGATAAATATTAACCGGAGGTCAAGTCATTTCCATATATGCGAAAAAATCCGGATAAAAGAGCTTTTCAGACAGTGTAACCTCCAAAACACATCAAAAAATGTAGAGCCCAATACGTAAAAAAAATTAGACCCACTCGAATTGTTTTCTTTCTTCGATAAATATTAACCGGAGGTCAAGTCATTTCCATATATGCGAAAAATCCGGATAAAAGAGCTTTTCCGACAGTGTAACCTCAAAAACGCATAAAAAAATGTAAAGAGCCCAATACGTAACAAAAAATTAGACCCACTTGAATTTTTTTCTTTGTTCAATAAATATTAACTGGAGGTCAGGTCATGTCCATATATGCGAAAAATCCGGATAAAAGAGCTTTACCGACCGTGTAACGCATAAAGAATGTATAGAGCCCAATACGTGACAGTGTAACCTCAAAAACGCATAAAAAATGTAAAGAGCCCAATACGTAACAAAAAATTAGACCCACTTGAATTTTTTTCTTTCTTCGATAAATATTAACTGGAGGTCAGGTCATGTCCATATATGCGAAAAAATCCGGATAAAAGAGCTTTTCCGACAGTGTAATCTCCAAAACACATAAAAATGTATAGAGCCCAATACGTAACAAAAATCTAGACCCACTCGAATTGTTTTCTTTCTTCGATAAATATTAACCGGAGGTCAAGTCATGTCCATATATGCGAAAAAACCGGATAAAAGAGCTTTACCGACCGTGTAACGCATAAAGAATGTATAGAGCCCAATACGTAACAAAAAATTAGACCCACTCGAATTTTTTTTTTTTCTTTCTTCGATAAATATTAAATGGAGGTCAGGTCATGTCCATATATGCGAAAAAATCCGGATAAAAGAGCTTTTCCGACAGTGTAATCTCCAAAACACATACAAAATGTATAGAGCCCAATACGTAACAAAAATCTAGACCCACTCGAATTGTTTTCTTTCTTCGATAAATATTAACCGGAGGTCAAGTCATGTCCATATATGCGAAAAAACCGGATAAAAGAACTTTTCCGACAGTGTAACCTCAAAAACGCATAAAAAATGTATAGAGCCCAGTACGTAACAAAAAAAAATCCAGTCGAAAAACACTGACAAATATTTTGTTCTAAAAATACTCAAAATGACTCTAGAAAGAGTCACAAATGACTCAAAATGAGTTACTGGGTCAATATAAAGTAATTCTATAACAAAAACACGCACTAATAACCATAATTTGCTTTAAAAATAACCAGAGCCCAATACGTAACAAGAAAAATTCTATGTCTAAAGAAAAAACACTGTCAAATTTTTTTCTAGAAGACTCAAAATGACTCAAAATGAGTTACTGAGTCAATATAAAGTAATTCTATAACAAAAACATGCACCTAATAACCATAATCAGCTTTGTTCTAGAATTATTCAAAATGACTCAAAATGAGTTACCGGGTCAATATAAAGTAAGTTTATAGCAAACAAAAAATGCAACTAATCACCACAATAACCAGAGACCAATACGTAACAACAAATTTTAAGTCTAGAGAAAAACACTGTAAAAATAATTTTCTAGAAAGACTCAAAATGACTCAAAAGGATTTACTGAGTCAATATAAAGTAATTCTATAACAAAAACATGCACCTAAAACCCATAATTTGCTTTAAAAATAACCAGAGCCCAATACGTAACAAAAAAATTCTAAGTCTAGAGAAAAAACACTGTCAAAATTTTTTTTCTAGAAAGACTCAAAATGACTCAAAAGGATTTACTGAGTCAATATAAAGTAATTCTATAACAAAAACATGCATTTAATCATGATAATGTCCTTTTAAAATAACCAGAGGCCAATACGTAACAAATAAATTCCAAGTCTAGAGATAAAACACTGTCAAATATTTTGTTCTAGAAAGACTCAAAATGAGTTACTGGGTCAATATAAAGTACTTCTATAAAAACACATGCACATAATATCCATAATTTGCTTGAAAAACAACCGGAGCCCAATACGTAACAAAAAAATGTATAGAGCCCAATACGTAACAAAACCACTACAGAGGGAGGGAGCATGAATAAAGTAATTTTAATCAAATTCTAGTTTTGTTACGTATTGGGCGGGATGAATTATTTTTTGCCACTTTTTGTTCTAGGTAGAAGAGGTTGAGCCCAATACGTATCAAATTGATACGTACTGGGATTTTGTTACGTATTGGGCTCTTACATACGTCGCTGCTCAATGATTACTCTAAAAAAGGTAACTTTTCAAGCAAATGTCAAACATGACACTATCAGTATCCATGCTGCTAAATGTGGTTGTTGTGATTCTAACCGCCTTTTCGCAAAAAGGCCAAGTAGCTGCTGCCGTTGTTTCTGTAAAATAGTTGGCCTCGTGTCAAGGTCACTCTTCATCAGTCATATCTTTACCACAAGTAGGCCAATATCTTAACAGACTATTGTGTTTTCATTTTATTTTTTAGATATGAGTGGTCATTGTTCAAATGGTGTACTTTGTGATGACGGTATAATGTGCATTGACAAACATCAGCGATGCGATGGCTTCCCAACATGTATGGATAAATCAGACGAGAATAATACACGTTGTTATTTCGATAACTGTAAGGCAAAGACGGTTCTCCTTTGTGACATTTTGGGAATATATGCAAATATTATAATAAAAGTGGTTGTACCAGATATTTTTTCCGGGGATGGGGTAACAAAGTAATTTTAGTGATCAAAAATATCTTAAATTTGTTCCAATTAAATCTTAACAAAGACAATATCGTTAACTAACGTACCACAACAACCGAAACATATGGAGAAACGAACCAAACATCTCGGATGCTACTTGCTATAACTGAAACTTACTTACTCAGATGTAGTTACATAATTCCAGATAACTAAAAGTGTATAGTAGGTTCAGTCAGAGATTTTATACTATGAGATGAGACACTCTGTACAAACTGCCTATACCATGCTATACCGCAGTTGAAGACAGGCAATTCGCAAGCGTCGTCGCCGGCCAAGTCTTACTACGATCGTGTAATGAGAAGATACCATAGAGTCCTATATAGAGATCTGAGGAAGAGACGGTCCGAATTGACCTACCTTGACCTATAATTTATCAGGGAATCAAATTTTTGTACCGCTCACAAAACAAAGAGTATAAGTCCGCCCACCGCTGTTAATCATTCTAATGAACAAATAAAACAAGCTCTGGCAATGACGTAATCCTAATTATAAATGAGGAAATCACATTGTACATGTACTGTCTGCTGTACTAGATGTCTTCCAACAAGTGCCGGAGTGTCGCGGTCCTGGTTCAGTCTATGAAAAAAGACTGCCTAATCATGCTAATTACAGAGGTGTGACTGCTGCTGTGATAAGACTCTCTTGGCATGTAAGGCAAAAATGACCAGTGAGAGGGGGATTAGTAACATTTGATTTACACAGGGATTATTCCCAGGTGTGAATTTGGCCAGGAGGGGCTATTATCAATAATAGTGCTACCCTTTTTTCCGATTTTTCATGTTTTTGACACCCTAAACGCGATACGCGCGTATCGTGCCTACCCACGAAAAACTACCCTTTTTACGCGTTTTCATTATCGCGGATGGTGTACAGGCCACAATTGGAGTGACCCCACGGGCTTTCATAGACTGAACAGCCTATATACACTGATAATTAAATTTATAATTCATCGGCTTCATTCCACAGTGGCGTAAGGTGATTTTTGGCACAAACGTTTTTAATAAAGGTATTATGGCTATAGAAAGTACACTATCGCCCCCTTTGATCCATCAAATGTGCCGCTTGAATGAATAATAGCCTACCATTATCACGAGGCCCAACTTCACAAAGGATCATAAGTACCACAGCTGAAAAGATGTTTCTCAAACTAAAAATTGAATATGCTGCGTATTATCGATCAACCATTCATGATTATTAGTATTTCGATTCCCGTTGCCTCGCAATACCCACATAGTTTCTTCTTTGAACATTTTTTTCAACACACAAAATATGTGACGTGTCATGTCAAAAGGAGACACTTTTGGGCAGGTTATCAATTTCGAGGTTTTTTTTATATACTCGTATCTTAAATATAGAGATATTTTGCTCCACAACGCCACTTTCCCCAATGAAATCGGACATTTCTAAGCTACGAGTTTGTTTTCGTAAGTTATGGTACCGGGTGTCCCAAAAGTCCCTTAACATTGTGAATTTGCCATAACTTGCGTTGGGTTAATAGTGTTGTTACAAAAATTGCACAGTATGTAGGTAATTCTTTTAGAAATGTTATGATACCAAACATGCCTATGTGGTCATGACCCTTTGGCATGAAATTAACGGATATCTACCGTACCGTAAAACCCACTTTTATAAATGCAAAATAAGTCTCATCATTTGAGACGTGATAACACGACATAACGTGTTATCGTTTTAAAATCTGTTTTGTTTAATTTGGCTGTGTTTGTTTGATTGTTTGTTTGTTTGTTTTCAATGCGTAATATTCATTTTCTGTTTTATCTGGGTTTTATATGGAAACTACTTAAGATCTTTTCTGAGGATTCGATGAACAGTTGTACGCGGTACGTTGTTCTCCATTGAAAGTCGACTTACTGATCACCTTGGGCTTTTCCCCACCGCTCTTCGTATGACATCAATGTTTGTAGCCGATCTTCCTGTTCTTCCACGTCCTGCCCGAAGTAGATCATGAACAGATCCAGTTGATAGGAATTTCAGCACTAGTTGCTGGATTGTATTTCGGCTGGGTAGTGCACAATTTACATTAAACTGTTCCCTAAACATTGCTTCAGTGAATTTGTCCGACTTTGTCTCGGCAAAGAACCATACGACCTGAATCCGTTGATCTATAGGAAATTCATCTTCACTTCAACTGTTTTAAAGTAAAGTTTAATATTGTCAATATATCCTAATTATAATCTAAAACAGCAGTCACGCTTACGCTAAGCCATGTAATCCATGAATGTTCATACCTGAATGTAGCGTGCGCAGTGAGTGAACCAACTCTATTGTTCAGGGAAGCACATCATTCATGTTCTTGAACAAAGAACACATGAGCTTGCTTTTGTGGGTTTGATACACACATATGTACAGTCGCACAGTAAGGTCAAAGGGTCATCAATAATGCTGTTTTTGGTATTAGAATAATTCTAAAAGATCAATCTATATGAATATGTTCTCCATTTTGGTATGAAGTAGGAAATATTTGAGATATGGCCAATTCACAATGTTAAGTTACTTTTGGGACACGCTGTATTATAAAATTTGAAATTGAGATATCGGCCTTTAAAAATATTATTGACAATATTGGGAATAGGAATTACCTTGAAAAATGTCTCAAAAATACAAAATGCTAGTTATATTCCGGTCTGAAACTATCAGACAATATTTTAAACATTAATAACAACACAAATTCGCAAAAAAAATCACCCCCGGGCAGATGTTTTGCTATTTCTCCATTTACGATCCTGCCCAAAAGTGTCTCCTTTTGATATGACACGTCATATAAAGTCTGCACAAAAAGTAACTCAGCTGTTATAAATACGCCTATAGATTCAGAACTAATAATTTTCTTCACAATATTTCAACATAAAAAGAAGGATTATTTATGTACGCTCATTTTGATACCCCATTTGTCCAATTTTGTTCAATATTGACAATACAGCAGTGTTTTGAAAGAAAAATATCCCAATTTAAAAGTTGTAGTTATTTGTATTGATTTGAAGTAAGTGCGAAGATAATGGCGGGCATTACGTCTTTATAGTGCTGGCATTATAACCATTGATCGCTGTAAACTGCAACTTTTAAATTCGGATATTTTTCTGTAAAAGCACTACTGTGTTGTTAATATTGAACGACATTTGACGAACGGGGTATCCAAATGCGTGTAAATAAATCATCCTTCTCGCTATGTTGAAATATTGTGAAAACAATTATTAGTTCTGAATCTATAGGCGTATATATAACAGCTGAGTTACATTTTGTGCAGACTTTATATTAATTTTCTCAATAGACAAAGCTTTAAAATAATTAAATGTATAAAATAATATTGGTGGATTTTTACGATAATTCTGGCTTCTAATGAGCCTTCGGTTATAATAAATAAAAAGGAAGATAATTTCATATGTTTTGTTATTCGGGCGATTCCGGCCAAATATATTTTTTAGAGGATTTCATTAATTTGGCATTATTTCGTGGCGAAAGAATACTATGTTTGTTGACTGCCCTGATTAGCGCTTTGGTGTAAAATAAATTGTACGAGGTTTTGTTTAGAATGGTGCATTTTCGACAAATAATGTAAACTATTTTGCTGCTCTTTATCAGTTTTTAGCTAATTCTCTCATCATATATTTATTTCTGACAAGTAACTAATTATATACTTTTCATTAACAGGTTACGTAATACTTATTTTCATGCCTTAATTTTGAATTTGCTAAATAAACAGGCAACTTTGGCGGCATACTTGATATAGATGAAAGCATAGTTACTTCCTATGTGGACGGAATTTGTTACAATGCATATTACGTAATGGTGGTGGTGTTTTTAATGATGATCGCTTTAATTTTGCTATGTCTCAGCAGTCAAAATTAGCTAATTAATTAATAATTGATTACATTTGGCGTATCGGTACAAATTGAAATTTTGTATTTGAAATAGTTGGGTTACCTTTTTATGCACATTTTATAACCGTTACGTTTTGCTAGTAATAATGTGTTCAATGGACTCAAGGATACGTCGCTATGGAAGAAAACCGACGAAATTTTGTACTTGTTTTTCAAAAAATGTTACTTTCACTGTCAAGTATGTCCTTTAAAATTTTTGACCTCAACAGAAGTAAAGAAAGATGTATGTTCTTTTGATGTACGCTCGTATTATCAAGCCACCTTCTTACACACTGTGTACCGGGTATCCCAACAAAGGTTACATGTAGATTTTTGAAAATAATCTAAGTTAATGTTAACAAATATGAATATCCTTTTCATGGCATAATCTATGTACCCCAGTGAATGTCAAGTTCACAACCTTCTCGCATTCCAGGCATTCCTGACCAAGCTCTTTATGTGACATAATGCAACTCGTGGTTCATTATACCAACGTCACAGCCACCGTGCATTTGACGGGGCATTTGAGTAGGCCCTGCCATAGCATGTCTGATACAGTATTTAACTGCTTTCACTAAAAACATGTTTTTCTCTAATGACCATCTTCCTTTATTTGTTTACCATCAAGCGTCAAGAAGCTCTAAAACTGATTTATATTCAGTGTACAATATTTAATGTTTCTTTTGTGTAATAAGTTCAACAATGAAAAATAAGAGAAACATAAAAAGTAATAAAGCGTAAAATCTCAAAACAAAGGTGTGCTTGTGTTGAACTTTCGTTGTGCGATATTTTGATGGTTAGCCACTCTTGGCACCCCTGTCATCTTGCGCTCATAAGTTAAGTTGCTTTTAAGATACAGACTTGAAATTTAGCAAACAGTTACAAGAAGAATAAGTAAATAATATCTCAAAATATGACATTGTTTTGTTATACCATCACAAAATGCGGTTCATTTTCTGCATGTAACCTTTTTGGGACACCTTGTATGATGATCAGTGTTCTGAACATCTCGTGCGCGTTCGAACTAATATTATATCGATCGCAATATTTAAACGATATACTACGTCCTTTATTCGAAATCTCAGATTTTGTCACAACTGCAACACATAAAAGCCTTGATTTTTGAGAGTACATTAGAATCCTGTAAAGATTAGAATGTTGAAAAGCACTGAGGTCGGCCTCCTCAACAAATGTTTCTTTATGGCGTTAATTGTATTATATTGCAGTAACTCAGTAAAGATAAATCGCCCGAAGTAGGTAACTAAACAATAATTTATCCAAATATATCGAAAGAGAATAATAAATATTCATTTTATTATATTTTATATAGCTCGCATGCTTCTGTGTTTCAACAGAAGTTGTTATTTTGGGATGAATAGAAATCTACGAAACAGCTCCTGGGATTATATGAGCAATATGTGTCAAGAACTGCATAACGAGGCTTATATTAGTGTGCCGAATAGTTACGATGAAATGCAATTCCTCGATACAAAATGTAATAATGAGTGTCCTGGATTCGGTGTTGGTTGCCGCGTCAATATGTTAAACAAGACATTGGAATGCGAAGATATAAATCAAGAAACTGGTAAGATTCGATTAATAAAAATGTATTAACAACATTTCACCACCCGCCTACAACAGCAAGGGTATGAACAACGCAATTGTCATTTCACGTTCTCGTGTTTCCTATGTCCTACTAGTTCTTCTTTTCACTTTTTTCTTGAGATTCATGATCAAATCTTCTTTTTCGTCGCCTTTGCACTAATATTGATACAATCCTTGATATAAGGGGTGTTATTGGCGCCACGAGCATGTTTTTTCCTCTTGATGGTGCGGTTTATTAATGGGCTGTACTTTTCGGTGTAGCAAGGAATGGAAATTTCAATTTTTTGATTCAAGTTAGCCAAGAATCACATGAAAATTTCGATAGTTCATATGTTTCATTTCGTGTCGTTAGGGTAAATTTAATCAATCTGTATATTTTTTTAACCAATTTTCAGTGATGACGTCGGCAGTGGGTGATGTGCTTATGGACATAGAAATCAATTTGGCTAATTTATGTAAGAAGTGTCTATCTAACTAAATGCCCGTTTCGTATTAACATCAACTGGTGTCAATAAATGAATCGTCGTTGGTATTATCTGCATGACTCAATTCCTGATGTTCATTTAATTATTATTATTATTATTATTATTATTATTATTGTTATTATTATTATTATTATCTAGCCATTGATAATTGTATGGATTTGACTACACAAAGCGCAGATCATCGAAAGTTAATATGGAATTTAAGGGCCTTTTTGCCGTTTTTGACCCTGGACAATAAAACTAAAAACTTCACATTTGGCCTACAAGGAGAAGGAGATGCATACATTGTTTTGTCACCAATTCAATTACCTCTCTCTGATAATGAGTTCTATGGTCCGCTGCCAATAATAGGTAAGAATATCCACGAAGATGATATGCCTTTCCTTACAATATTTTATTAGTTAATGTAATCAATATAAAACATATTTATAAATTAATAAATACAACAATAATTAATAATTCCCAAGAAATTCGTGACAAACATTTCGTGAATTTTTCTTGCTTAATGGTCAGAAGTGTTTTAATAAGATCTTTACGAAATAAAGTTTAAATAACCTTGGAAGGGTCAAAAGTTCGCGGAAAAATTGGGTTATCCTTAGTGTAAGAGAGCACTTTACTAATAGGATTAGAGTTAGGAATAAAGGTTATGGTTATGGTTAGGATTTTGATATGATACTCTTTCGATAAACTTTATGTGTAAATTTATTAATCAAGATTTCAACGATTTAGAAATTTGACACATGTATAACTTTTGAGTGAATTTGAGTAAGGTATTTTGTTGACACTTGTCCTGACATTTCAAGGTATTCAGATTAAACTTGCAAAGTTGCAAGCATTAATCACAAATTGTTCACGATATTGTGTTCCTTAACTGTTAGTGACAAATCCATTCGTAGTTATACAATCAAAATATAGCGATATGGTTGAAAAATGTCATGATTATTCTCTACAATTAACTATAAAATATTTAAAATTATATACAATTCTCCACAATTAACTTAATTTAATTTTTTTGGAACAAAAATCAATACAATCAGGCTGAAATCAAAGTGAGATTTTTAATGAATATTTTATTTTGTTATGAATGGATTTAAAGGATCAAGGGTATAATATTAAATTTTAAAATTCAATATTCATGTTATAAAAAGGAGCAGATAGATAACTGGTGCATTTTTGTATTTAATAAAAAGCATGAATAACGTATCTAGTATTTTGTTGCATTTTTGTGACCATAAAGGTATTCCGTATACATTTTATACACCTTATGCCGAACTATCTTGCGGCTCGTCGGTACTGGATGAAGGAAATCCATATTATGTCGACTGGCGGCTTGCCGAGAATCCGATGAATGTCCGAACTTTCTCAATATCCTGGGATGAAGAATACATTACGGTTCATTACAAGCACCATTCGGTGCTGAATACACTCGTTCCTTGGTGTTTGCGACTATAAAGTACATTGCAATTGCATCCTATACATCATCGGATAGTAACTTGAATGTTCGATGGACAACATGTGCATTGGGTGAGATATATGAACTTCAAATTCGTGTAGCTTGCTAGTTTGGTAAAGCAAGTTATTACCAATACTCGTTTCTATATATGAAGTGAATGTTAAAAAAATACAGTATTAACGATAATTATTATAAGCCTACAATTGAATATATGAATACAAAACCCACCCAAGTCCATACTTTGGCCAAATTGAGTTAAGCATAGGACATTGTTGCTCTACATAGGCCTGTCATATGTATGAAAGAACAACTCAAATTCATCCTCTGTGTCTATTGAGCATGTGAAAAAAAAGCATGTATGAAAGAACCACCCAAGTCCATGATTTGAGTCTTGTAACACATTGATTGAAATCCAGTATGTATAAAAGTCCAGTTGTAACACATTCATTGCTGGAGAGTGAAAAAAAAATGGGTTCAATAAAGGAAAGTGTGTGGTTTATATTACATTGCAGAATGCTCATCAACATTATACATACCTGTGTGCTTTATTTTGTATTATCTTACTAGTGGTAATCTCATTCCAACATTGTTGTCTTTGTATATGATTCAAAAAACCACCCGAGTCCAGCATTTAAAATGAACCCCACGAAGTCCCTGAAATGCTAATCGTCATACCTAATACAGTTTAACCCACTCATTTGCACGTAAAACTTACCATATTGACCAGGTAAATCTAATTGAAGGAATTAAAATGATACACATGTTTTTTCCCATGGTCTTGGGTGGGTTTTGAATTCGTGTATGCAATTGAATCTACGGTAATTTTTCCTAATGTCTTTCAATTGCGCGATGAGTTGGTACCCCCCCCCAAAAAAAAAAGAACCCTCATTCAAAAGGAGACAAAAATATGTGATCGGTTGAAAAATCATTGAAAACCTGTAATCCAACACTGATCTTTTACGGATTTTTAAACCAGTCACAGATTTTCACGGAAAAATGCATTTTAGGGATTGCGCCCTATTTTACTCCTATTTCTGAAATGCTGATCAGATGTATTTTAGTATAGAGAAAACTTTTATCGTTAGCTTTCATAAAAATACCGCAATCATTTCCGCGACTTTTGAAAATATGCGCTTTTCAAGAAATGTACCCGTGTTTCATTCTGTCCACGAATATGGTCATGCTGTGGAGTTTCCTGGAAAATCACCAGACCTTACACAATTTGATTTCTTTCTCTTTTATGATCACAAAAATGCAGAAAAAGATAAATAATTTGATATAGAAACGAGACAAGTGTTATAATAGAGAGTTCCCGTGTTTTCAAGCGGAACGGACTACAATAGTGTTTATAACGTGATTCGCACCGCCGTATTCCTCATTCCTTTGATTTGGTCAATGACCCTATTGGTGCTACATTATACAAAATAACATTTGCTAATTATTGCGCGAGTGTTGGTATTCTGAAAATTGTAAACGGAGTTTAGGTTTCCCTCCAAGATGGCGGGTAACCCAAAACACGGGAACTCTCTATTGTTAGTATTATCCAGGGCTATAATTAAACATTATGTTCTGTTGTAATAAATTATTACATTAAACAATCGCGAGTTGTGTTTGCAAAATACAAATGTTAAAATATTATATCCTAATTGTAAAATACGTTCTATGTTTTCTCTCACGTGTCACAAAATTTGTAGAATCAAAATCCTCACGAAATTTGATTTGTTTTTATCAGATTCGACTAATGATAACCCACTACTTATCTCATCACAAATGTCACTGGAAATGTTCGATGATATTTGTCTGGTCTATCGCAAGTTTTATCATTATTCATCGAGTTTCCAACTCATAGGATGTAAAAGTGTCGATCCATCAGAGTTTTTCTGCGAATTGCATCAGTCAGTTTTCGACGGTAAGATGTTGTACAATCAGTAAATGTTTAGTTGATACAAACTATTAAGTGTTGTGCGATTATGAGGCCTGGGTAGGAACAGGCACATCTGAGCGAGGGCGCTATTTATTTACTTGATAATAAAAAGACCCTAAATCTGTGCCACTGAAAACACTATTTTTGGAGAAAATGATGAATAAAACCAAAATTAATCTTCTTCAGATGCTCTAGTTTGCATTGACAACAGATTTAATGTTTTAGGAACCAGAATGCAACATTGGCTTCACTTTTTCACTCCATAAGATATGCCTTGGGAAAAATCATCATTTTGGTCAAAAAATTTGGGTCAAAAAGGGGCATTTTTGGAAAAAAATGTAAATTTTGACCCAAAATTCATCTTCTGACAAGAGGGAGACATAGTTTGACAAAAAAACTCGCATCCTTTTCACATAACAATTCAAGTTTACTTAATTGCTGGGAGAATGCACTTTTTTGTAATCTCTTGGCAAAAATATCATTTTGGGCTCAAAATGGCCGAAAAATGGCAATATTTGACAGATAAGTATTCAACAAAAATTAGATTAAATTACAATGAAAACAAAATATTGACAGATGGGGCACAAATATTATCAAGTCCCCCATGCACTCCTGTGGTAAATCTTATCAGAAAATTTGGCCTAATATTCCGACAGTAATTTCATCATAACTTCACTTAGCAATAGAGTAGAAGATTAGTTTTGGTATCAAATTGTTTCTGAGAAGTTCTCTCTTCTTTTTATGCCTGTTCTTAGTCTGGGGATGTGAACATTGTGGAGTTGGACAAGAATTTGTAGCAAGCTAAATAGGGTTTTTTGGGACACATTCACGGGATACGTTTTTAATTATACACTCTAAACCTTTGCTGTTCTGTCGGAACTCCAATTTTTTTTGGAAATCGACTTTTTGTATATATTTTGTTGCTACAGTCATTATACATTCAGAAAGCAGGAATGTTTTATTAATTAATTAATTATTTATTTATTTATTTATTTATTTATTTATTTATTTATTTTTTTATTTATTTATTTATTTATTTATTTATTTATTTATTTATTTATCAATTAATTAATTAATTAATTAATTAATTAATTAATTAATTTATTTATTTATTTTTCCTGTATTTATTTATAATTTATTATTTTAGAAATGTGTCACAAATCAATTGAGATGGTTCCCGGTCAATCAGTCAATATTAGCAGCTTTGGTCTACAAATACAAAACAACTGGTGGAAATGTTCCTGGCATTTTTCGTCTTCATCTGATGGTTACTATTCCATTCGAATTTCCCGTGTTTTTCTCAAAACACATAGCTCGTTAACTATAGGCTTGGGAGATAGAGAAACTGACAAAACCAGTGTTTTTGTACTCAAATCTGATACACACGTATCAAAGGAAATGACATTGCGTAGTTCTAATATGTGGATCATGTGACAATGTATTTCATGTTTGCGCAGCACTGTCGACAGCTTTGCTTTTACGATTATCAGATACAAAGCAGGTAAGAGTTTGTTTGTGTTTGTGTTCTGCGTGTTTCATTTTCTGACATACACTAGTTTGCAATGTTGTAGTCGAGTCATTCGCGTCCGAGTCCTTGGTGTCCGAGTCCGTGTCCGCGTCCCTGCCAATTTCTTATGTCCGAGTCCAAGTCCTCAATGCGCCGTGGTTTTCACCAATACTTTATAAACGTAAGCCTATACTTAACCAGGATTTTAGTCCTATATTATTTTCTTGTAAATACATAATTATTTGCTAGTCACACCTAGTATTGTTTTGGGAGAAAAAGCCAACGATCATTTGAAACTTTTGACCTTTCGTATTGAAAATATTCATTCCCCCCAAAAAAAAATTACCTAAATTTTTGGGAAGAAAATGTATATCTTTAATACGAAAAGTCAAAATTTTCAAATGACCGTCGACTCCTCCTCCCAGCTATACATACAGTTTAAATGCATTCATTCCCCCCCCATACCTATTTTTTTATGTCTTTTTGGGAAAAAATTGTATATCTTTAATACGAAAGGTCAACATTTTCAAATGACTGCCGCCTTGACCTCCCAGCAATATTATTTGGTTGTATTTAGATTACAATTCGATATGTCTGATGGGCTCTCAGGCCCCCCCCAAAAAAAATACTGTGCAAATGTAGGTGACCAACCCCCTTAAATGGTGTAGATATGTTCTTGCGAGCACAGCGAGCAGGACCATTTGCATATCGTCAGCCTAATAAAATAATTGCCAAAGTCATTTTTTGACCAAACTACTACCAAGTCATAATGATGAATTGGGTATGGTATTGACATTTAACTCTGATTTAGATCATCTTCCACAACGCACCTTCGAGTGTTTAAGTGGCATTGCTTATATGAGTGCTGATTTAATGTGCGATGGATTCCGGCAATGTATTCATATCTCTGATGAGGGAGAATGTGGTAAGGTTAATAAAATTATTATAAAATGAACCTTTCACTGACTTGCAATACAAATTTAAATACACCGGAAGTGTTTGTAAACAGTATCGAGGCGGTATTTCAAGGCTTAACTTGCTTTTAGCTTTTTATATCGGTTTGGAAACATTAATCGAGGGTTGAGTCACAAAGCCATTCGTTACTTGCATGGTTCCACCATTATGCGCGATGTACGGGGAGAGCCTCGAACTGGTAGCATACATGAAAGGAAGAATTACGTAGCCTTACATAGAATGTTATGTGACTGGTTCCGATTCATGTATGCTGCCAGTTCGAGGTTCACCCCGCACATAGTGCCAAATGGCGCAAACATGCAAGTAGCGAATAACTCACAATAAAAATGTGAAACAGCTGCGCAAATACGTCACTTTGTGAAAAGGGCAAAACAGCAATTTTACCATGTAATGATAAAGTCGCGCAAATACGTCACTATGTCAAAAAGACAGATTCTTCCAATCGCAGATACGACATACTGGGCTTGCGCAGTATAAATGGTCGGCATATACGTTGTTATGTGATACAGACATTTCTAGGTTTTTCAGGCATAATTAAATTAATTAATATCGTACTAGTTAAGCCACTTTGAGGCATGGTCTTTGGTGAATATATATAATAGAACATGTTTCAATTTTCTCAAAATTTTTAAAAATATCGAATACGTCACTATGTGATACGGCCTACGATTTGTTTCTTTAAAATTGACCTGTACTAACGTGATACATTGAGTTGTATTTCATAAATTCCTATTCCCGGGCTATACCACACAAAGCCAGGTTGAAGAGTTTTAATTTAACAGATCAGTTATCTTTTAACAGACGTAATCAATCACATTTGCCAATTTCAACAGCCTCATTTGCGCGAGAATAAAAGTACTAATATAAGTACTTTCAATTATTATGTCTAACTTGCTTTGCTGTAGCAAATCACTGATTGGACCTATAAGCATATCAGGATTTGTATCAATGATTTACCACTAATCAGAAGCATGATTCTTAATGTCATGTCTGTCTAAAAAGGCTGACGATTGCTCTTATCATTTCTCTGTAAATGTTTTTATTTTTTATTTTGTTAGATTTCTGTGATTCAAATTTACCATCTTGTCTTGAGAATGGAATGGTCGCTAATCTGTCTTCTCCATTTTACCCGAATCAATACCCTGATGATTTGGACTGTGTTTGGATCGTGTATTCCACCGAAAACTACTTAATAATGACTTTCATATACTTGAGCATAAACGATGACTTCCTAAGGATAGGACAGGGTAATGTCACCACACCAGAGTCAGTGGTGATGGAAATTACAGGATACGAAGTACAACCGAAATCATTAACTTTGGATACGAAAACAACATGGTTAAACATGGAAACAAATGACCAAAAAAATGACGATGGATTCTTAGTTCATCTAATAACCAGTGAATCTCACGGTATACTTAACCTTAATTGCACTACACTTTGATTAGCTCGTATTCGGCGGGCCTTATAGCATCGCGGATTAATATCTATATATTTTATTTCGAGAATTGTCTTGTGACATCTTGCCAGAAGCATCTCAAATTATTCATTCAAGTCCAGTACGTTGTTTATTTTCTTTAACAAGAACAAAAGAGACCAGAAGGGACAACTATGGCACTTTTCATGTGGGTCTTCTTTTCGGCGTGGTGATAAAAGTCTAACAATTCCCGCCGATTACGAGCTGATCAAACTGTAAAGGTGTCAGGTACCTGCGTTATGTAAGATTAAATAAATATATCAGGTATCCTAACGTGCCTAATACTGTACATAACAGTGTATCGTTAACTATCCGATGTTAGAAATAAAGATGAATTCTCTTATTTTAATATAATTGAATACCTGAGTGGAAGAAGGGCCCAACTCCATCAAAAACTCTTTTTGAGATATTAAGAAAAAACTTAATATATGGACAAGTTTAATAGATAGAATGGTTTCATCTTCAGGGTACCTTTAAGACATGAACATACAATATTACATACATTCGAAATTATATATGATGTTTCCATGGCAACGGTACAGGCGTTAATACGAGCTGGAGTTGGGCTCTTCTTCCACTAATATACTGCAAGTGCCAGTTCCATAAGCAAGAGTGTTATAAATAGCTACAGAAATTTGATAATTATCCATTAATTGCACAAGTAGAAGCATGTAATATGTTAGCAAGTAAGTTTATTGTAGTGAAAAGCAGTTTTAATGGATGACCAAAATTCCAATATTTGTTGAAGAAAGGCCCAACTCCACCATGATTAAGTGTACGTGGAAGACTATTTAGAGAGTGGATTTTGGCTAATCTTTCACACACAAGGAAGAACAGTCTGCTGGCAATACAATGCTGGGTCTAACTCATTTTTTTAAAAAAATTGGAGTTGGGCCCGGGGGGGGGGGCACTCCAACTTTGGAGGTGACGCGTATGTAGGGCTGTTAAGACCCCCTTTTTAAGCATTGCTGTCACCCAAAGACCCCATATTTTTTTACGAACACATGCTCCGTCACCCGAAGACACCCTATTTTTTCATTTGATCTGTCACCCAAAGACCCTTACAAGTTCAATTTGAACAGCAACTTTCATTTATCACTGATTTTGTTATTTATTTTGAAAAAACAATGAAATTTGAAGCCATTTCGAACTGGAAATTCGATTTTCGAGGTTTTTGTGGCGCTGTTTTGGCTCTCACCCAAAGATTCCATTTAAAAAAAGGTCATGTTCTCACCCAATGACCCCATATTTTTTACATTTTGCTCTCATCGAATGCCAAAAATCATGCTCTCACCCAATGACCCCATATTTTTTACATTTTGCTCTCACCGAATGCCCCTTAGTGCGAAAGTGCCAGCCCTACACCTATATCCATTTTATATTGAAGTGCCCCCCCCGGGGTTGGGCCCTTCTTCCACTCAGGTATTCAATTGTTGTGCTATACAAACTAAGCGTGTACATTTTGAACTCCTTGGTTCCTTTTGATCGTTCACATTCGCGACCTGTCATTTTGAAATATTATTTCCCTCTATGTATTTTCACTCTCATGTTAGTCCGATAAGATAATATTAAAGCTTTTAAGCAATAAATCTGGGCAATAATTGTTGGTAATACGAAGTATCCACAAATGGCTTGCCTATGGCTGATAAGTTCTTGGCTTTTTATGTTTTAAAGATCTCAGAAACAAGGCATAAACATTTTGCTACTCATTATTCTTGCCGTTCACATTTATTAATACCCACAAATTTTCAGTATCATGTGTCGCCGTTGAATTCAACTGTGCTAATGGATATGGCTGCTTAGATGAGACTCAGATCTGTGACGGACACCAACTCTGTATGGATGCGTCAGATGAATCCAATTGCACTGGTAGGTTGTCGTGCACCGTTTTTTTTGTTTTCTGTAGAATTGGCATTTTATCATCTCCGTGGATTGGAAACGTCCTGAAACAGGAACTAAAATAGGTGAAAATTACCTGAAGTTTATTTTTGTCCAAAATGATTTGTATGTTGCAAATTTTCGTAATCAATAGTTCCGTAATGATTTTTGGGAGTAGGGTTATATTTTGGTATCAATGTATAATAGCTATAATGGGTCTCTTCTATCCAGTGATACCAACATAAGTACAGCCATTTCCCCATATTATGTCACTATAACGTCATAATGTGAGGGCCCCCATGCAAAATTGGGAAATTCTGGCAAAGTATAGGCAGAATTAGTTTTCAGTTAAAAATTCTACAAACGAAATGCGATTTTCACCGTATTTTCTTCTAATCTCTTTAATATAAAAGGAAATGGAAATTTTTCACCTTAGCTCTTGGAATAAAGAGCGAAACCAAAATCATTTAGAAACCTATGGTGGGCCTCACCACCCCCTGGTCATCTTTGATTTCCAGTCTTTCCCTCCGAGTGAGGTGCTGTGGCAAAAATTGTATCGCTACAATGAGCGCAAAGAATGGATCTACGATTAGCTTGGGTCGTTTGGGCGTAAATTGATGCGTTTGTTTATGACGGATAAAAATATATTGGGGGGGGGCCTTAGTAGTTCTATGGTTAAACTTATAGGTCTGTATGTGATGTGACCAACGAATATCCAAGATAAGAATGTCAATCAAAAAGATCTACCTCCATCATCACATCTATGTTACCCATGGACGAAAGAGATAACAGATCGCGTACCACCAGTCAAAGTCTCCGCCTCATCCGATAATGAGGGCCGATTGTTCCATGAAATGCGACAGGCGAGACTGCTAGGCAATAACCGCGTATTTTCACGGTCTATCGCGTAATCGCGAAAGCACGCAACGCTCGATCGCGTATACGCGAAGGTACGCAGCGCTGGCGTGATTGTTAGACACGGCAAGATCGAACAATCGGCCCTCATGAATATGCGAGAACTGGTAGCATACAATACACGGGGACTTTGACTGGTGGTACTTTCTCTGTTATATCTTACACCTCTGTGATGTTACCTTACTTACCAGGATATTAAAATCACCCATGATTATACTCTTTAATCTAGGCTACAAAATAAAAGTTATTTGATGAAAATGTGATTTTTGGTTGTTTTGATGTTGGTTAAAGCGAATTCAGTACGTCGGAAATGGTAAAAATACTAAAGCCAACCGCTTAGTAAGCATCTTACTGTAGCGTTGGATAATCTGCATAAAACATGGCTTCTTTAGAATGACCATTGGGATCTACTTTTCCCTCTTGGTTTGACCGCTGATTCCGACGATTTTCGCATCACTCGGTGGCTTAGTTCTTATTAATATGTCTTAGATCGTACATGTATACATGGTCTAGAGAGTAGCTACCGATGTCCCTGTAGCTCCTTAAAGGGTGCGACAAGTCGTACATTGGGGAGAGAGGGCGTCCTTTCGGAGTTAGACTAAAAGACCACAAGAAAGACGCTGAAAAAGTCGCAAACAGAAAATTATCCAGAAAAATAGAACAGTATCCACTTCGGAATTAAACAAATTTGCCATAACTCACGACATTGCAATTGAAAAAACCATGTCATCAATTGGGAGGAGCCTAAGCTATTTGAGAGAGACGGGAACCAACAAACAAGACTGATCAGAGAAACGATTTTGATTCGAAGGCCCCGAAGGGGGGACAAAACAGTCAACAGAGACATCGGTAGCTACTCTCTAGATCATGTAATGATCCAGTAATAAGAACTAAGCCTCCGAGGGATGCAAATATCGCCGGAATCACCGGCCAAACCCTCGAAAAAAGTGGGCCGCAATGGTCATTCTGAAGAAGCCATCAGACGAGATGATGGCGTAAGTCTAAAACTAATTTTGGATTTGGTAATCAAAAAATCTAACTGCAATCCTACATCTATTTCATTTTATATTCTTGTGTATATTTTTATATTTCAGAAACCTGGCAAGTTTGTACACACACTCCTGCCAGCAAGTACTTCCAAGCCGGAGAAACATCAAACCTTACTTCTCCATTTTATCCAAAACTATATTCTGAACACATTTTAGGCCTCTGCACATGGACCATTTATGCTGAACCTGCGGCTTATGCATTTATTGACGTTTATTTTCTGGGATATCGTGGGCCTGAATATTTAAAACTCGGACTTTCCATGGCATCCTATGGTAAATTTCATAAGCCTCTCCTAATGTTTCACGATTCAATAAGACCCAATTCTGCTCACATAGGAAAACAATTCAGTGTCAGTGTCCTAATAGGCTTCTATTATTATAAAGATCATGGAATACAAACGGGAGAAATACAAACTGTTGAGATGTCATTTTGGATGCAAATCAACTTGACGGGTAAGTAAAGTGTGGTGGCATTTAAATAAACACTAATCATACCACCTTTTCCTCATTTACACTTTATTTGTGTTCCCAATACTATGTAAGCTTCACCTATCCCATATCAATGTTTATTACATTTTTGGTTCATTTCATAAGTATATTTAAAAATATCCTAACAATTAAATTTACTGGGTTGGATAGAGCCCAAGCTATATTGTGTCTTCGTGTCTTTGTTGTTGTTTTTTTGTTAATTTTATTATTAAATAATATATAAGCCCAATGAGCGGCCTAAAATTTGATTTCGATCTTGTGCTTTTAATCATTGTTTACCTTATGTGACCTTTACGTTAGTTGTGTTCCCAATACTATGTAAGCTTCACCTATCCCATATCCATGTTTATTAAATTTTTGGTTCATTTCATAAGTATATTTAAAAATATCCTAATAATTAAATTTACTGGGTTAGATAGAGCCCAAGCTATTTTGTGTTTTCATGTCTTTGTTGTTGTTTTTTTGTTAATTTTAAATATTATATAATATGAGCCAAATGAGCGGCCTAAAATTTGATTTCGATCTTTTGCTTTTAATCATTGTTTACCTTCACATCTGATAATTGAGCAATAATAATCACAACATTATGAATTTGCTTTGACGTAGTTATAGAATCCGGCAGAGTCATATCGTGCCCTTCATATCCGTGGCCATGCACGATAGCTGCGACGATATACGAATCGTACAGAGCGTATGTATGCTTATACCATCAACAAGTATGTGACCCATACTTTCTTTGCGGTAGAGAAGCTGTGACTGGACCTCTTAAATCGGGAGATATTGATAGTGCACAAGCATGCGGTAAATAATGTAAACTAACCAAGAAGAAGAAGACCTGCAAATCCAATGCCATTTTATGCAATAATTATGAGCCCTGGGGAGGGTACAATTGGGGGTGGGGAGGGTAAGACATTTTGGCGAGCCGTGATTTTTGGCACGCATTCTTGGGGTGCCTTATAGATAAAACGCTCTAAAAAGGCTTAGGTAAACCGTACGGAAACGCTTAAATATGCAAATTTTCCAGCTCGATGCGCTCGCAACATGCATATAGACCATTTAAAGTGTACAAATTGGGAACCCGAAAATTTGGCATGTGCAAGGGGGGCAAAGATTTTTGGCGGGCCAAGAGGTGGGGGGGGGGGCAAGCGAATGTTGGCGACCTGTTTGGAATTTTTTTTTTTTTTTTTTGGGGGGGTCATAATTATTGCACAGCCGCTTACATATTCAGCAGTCTTGGGTCCACAGTAAGAATTAGTTCAACTAGTTTGTTAATTAGTCGAATATTGCACACCAGACAAAAAAATATCATCGAAGAGAATTTCTGTATACTGTTGATAGTTGTTCATGAAAGTGAAAAATAAAGGACACACTTGCATTCTGGATGTTAAAAAGTTATCCGTGCTGTAAAAATAAAGATAATAAAGGAAATGTGTCCCGAAAAATAAAGAAAATAATAAGAAATTTGAACTGTATTTGTCACATAAAATTGTCATTCTACATGCGATATTAATGAAAGAGGTGCCATATTAAAGCTTTAAAACAGTCCTTTCGTTTGGTAAAGAAATCTACAATTTCATTTTTGACGGCAACTGCCGTGTTTCGATGTGATGGGTCTATAGTTAGTACGGACCTATGGCTTTAATGTATACAAATAAGGATCTTATGTTGCACCACGATGCAAGAGTCTAACAATATCTTGTATTTCTGTTGTTTGCCGACAGTAGCCGACAGTAGATTTTTACCTATAATGTCAGTGCAATATTGCTTCTGTCATTGCAGTGCTATCCAGCGTATAAATGAATTTACAATCGTTTCTTTTATTCCAATTGGCAGAGAAGAAATGTGGCGACTTGAGTCCAAAATATCTTACTTTGAATAAACTATACGACTTAAAATCACATGCAAGAATATTTCAACCTCTACCTAACTATTATGAAGATACTCGATGTACATATCTATACAATGGCCTAAGTAGTTACATCACAATTTTTATCAGAGACTTTCAACTAGAAAAAGATGTGGATTATTTAGAAATAGGTGAAAACCATTCACCGCTAAATACAGAGTCTCGACTTGCTCGTCTAACTGGAGAGAGGATGTTGTTTTCAGTGACGTCATCAAAAAGTAAAATGTGGATTTTCTTTCAAACGGATCATTCTGGAAATTCAGGCGGTTTTTTACTGCAATTCCAAGCGCATGATTTCAAACGTAAGCTTAGAAATGCTCTTTTTTTACTGGAATCAATACCTGGCGTACAAAACCACTGTACCTATTTTGCTCTTTTACTTGCTGAAAATATACTATGATTGCAGTTTTGAAGGCAGATGTAATTTGTGTTGCAAAGTTGATGAGAGCTATTATATAGTCTGGTGTTTTCTATATCTCAGAATCTGGTGGATGCCACCCTGGCACTCTTGAGCATTTTGAAATAAATGACCTCAGAACGACCCCATAGGTATATACAAGGGTCAAAAACTGAAAGTGTTCAAATTATTCGTCTAGGCCCAAGGATCACAAATATATACGTTTTCTCAATACGACATTTGGTTCAGAAGTTATTTGCCGCAACAAGTCAGGGGTCAATTTCGATTTTGCATAAGGTGTCAAAAATTAAAGCTGCTCCGATTTTTGTGAAAGTTGTTGTAAATTGTTTGCCTACCAAAAGGAATTCAGAAACAAGCAACTGTCATTATGAGAAAGGTTTTTAAGACAAGTCTCCACATACAACTGTCATCTTTTCTGAAAGAAAGGAGGACACAATTTCAACTCGTACTCAAGAATCGAGAATTTACAATTCTGCAAACAGAAGATATGGATACAGACTCGAGATCCACACTTTTCAGCATAGTGACAGAAGCTGTTGAAGAGTAGCACCAAGAAAGAAACAAGGAAACCAATCATAGACAAATCTACAGATAGTAGATAATATTTATTTATTTACCACTAAGGCAACAAAATAAATACATGAAAACAAAGTCATGGTCACTTGCATCGGCCCTTTATCGGCCCTTTATTGATTAAATTAGAGCGGAAATGTGTTTACAGGGCCAGAATTCTACAAAGCCAAAATTCACAGCTGGCCTCATTACCCTCTCGATCATTCGGAATGTATTTATTGTTGGATTGCATGACTTCTTTTGCAATTTGATTATGGACATGGAGTCTATATTGATTCACTGATTTAATTATTTCAGCCTACATTATCTTCTTTGTATAAAGGTCATATATATTCCTCAGATAACATCATATCATTGGCAAGCTAATATTTTGAGGACAATGAAAATTACTCTTTTTTTTGAGAAAATAAGACGTTTAAAATTAATATTCCGCAAATACCAACTTGCGATGAGTTCCTTCGAACGAGACAGATTTGACCTAGAAAAAGGTTATGAAATGACTGTGCCTGCTTTGCCAGAAGGGACTATAAACATTCTCGATGCACAGAACGTACACTGTTGTTGTTCACAGAAAAGAAAAAAAATCTGAATGGTTTTTAAACATATGGATAAAATCAGCCGCTTCTTTTTTTATATATTAGTAAATTGTGATATTACAATTCATATGTATATCAACATCATGAGAAATTTTTTTTCTTAAAAAATAAAAAAATAATTTGAGCTCAATCTGAGACTAGCATATAAGCCCACAAACTCATGCATCTGATTTCCCTGTGCGATATTGCAATGCTATTAGTTATTATAGTTTCAGTTGGATGAAATATTACAAAGCAAACGCATAGTGATACTACAGTGTGAGGCTTTGTTTCCGAAACGAGAACAATAGTCTGCATATTGTTATGCAGCATTGTTATGGTAAATAATAGTACAACTCATTGTTGCTAATGTCAAACTTGTCAAAGTGATTGTGATTGTGTCACACACGTAAATGGGAGCATGATATAGTGTCCGCTTCATTTACTTACGTCGTCAGCCCGCTGCCTTGAAAATTAATTTCTCTTTTTTCAGGAGAAATACGCATAAAAATTGCAACGAGTGTCATGTGATAATTATTCTCTTCGAATAGAGATAAACTTGTTTTTGCAATAGACCTGCCCTTTAAAAGTTACTCTAAAATAATTATATTGATTATTTTATTTATTTTGACAGATGTGTGTATAGAAGATGAACATAGTTGCGGTGGGAGAGGTCAATTCTGCATTAAAGGTGACGGACTGTGTGATGGTATTATCCAGTGTACATTTACCGAAGAGGACGAACGACATTGTGGTATGGTACCGTTTTTTAAACAACACTTTTAAAGGAGTATTTCGTGATCCTAGCATCCTCTATTTATGTCATTTATCATTAGATATCCACGAAAAAAACCTATTCCCAAAATTTCAGTTGATCCCGATTTTACGTTCGCGAGTTATGCATGATTATGTGTATTACACTGCTCCATAGACAATGCGTTGTAATTTCGTGCACCAGAACGAAATTCAAATTTCACGATATCTTTGCTAAAAGAATTAATCTGCAAGAAATATTTTGTACATAAACATTATGTAGCCAGAGGTTTCCAGTGATATAAAAATTTTGAGAAAAGTGGGGGGGATGAGGCTGTGGATCACGAAATGCCCTTTTAAAAGATACTCTTCAATGTGACCACTGAGGGGACACGTAATAGTCCGACAGCTGACGCCTATAAAAGGCAAAAAATACAAATGCGGTTTTTTTTGTTTTTGTTTTGGTTTGTTTTTTGTTTTGTTTGTTTGTTTTCTGCAGACTGTACAATAACATTGCGACTGCACTTTAATTTCAACGTCAATACCACTTATTATCTATACAGTTTTCAATGGGGGTGGAATGTTCTCATTTCCAGAACTCCCACATTTAAACACCACCAATCAAGTGAAAGTAGATGATTTAGATGCCAAAGTTTCTTATTTCTTACGCACTGAGCTGTAAACATCTTAATTGGCAGTGCACCCTCGAAGCTGAAGCTTAGGTGGGCCAATATTTTCTAAAACCCGCGTGCGGATGAATGTTGGTAATATTACAATAAAAAATGTCATGTAAATATTACGAAAATTAATGTACCATTTCGAAGCATCAAAACCCAAAATGTACTTTTTTGGCTATATACCGTAACTTGATCAAGTCCAGTGATTTTAAAGCAATCTTGTCAGTTACCACACAAACAAATAGTTTCTCGTCGTATGTCCATGTATCGCCCAGGCCTAATAGTATTTCCATGTATCGCCCAGGCCTAGTAGTGGCATACAACCCAACTTGCGACGCCCTTTAATCACGAATCTTCAAGTACTCATGACAATTAAAAAATTATTTATTATTTTGTATGTTTCATTTCTAGCTTATGTCGTGTGTCCAGGGATGCATTTGTGTAAGAGGTTGTCAGTACTAGATCCACCATCTTGTGTTGCCATGGAAACATTGTGCGATGGTCATGATGACTGTAACTATGCAGACGATGAATCTGAATGTGGTAGGAATTTTGAATGATTCTTTTATAGGAAGTATAGAATTCTGACAATTCCGTAGATTTTTGTATCGTAATGATATAATCTTATGTTTTAGAATCAAGACGATGTCCAGACGTGTGTAACTGCGCTTATGACGTAAACAATTTCATCACAATATGTACTGGAAACTGGAATTCGGCTTTGACACACATGGCTTACAAATCACATACACTGTGAGATGTCATTATGTCTTTTTGTATGCATGTATACGCATTACACCTTATGATGGGTATTTTTTCGAGGATAAATAAATAAATAAACAAAATAAGTAAATCAAATAAAGAAAGAAAGAAAGAAAGAAAGAAAAAAGAAAGAAAGAAAGAAAGAAAGAAAGAAAGAAAAAAAAGAAAGAAAGAAAGAAAGAAAGAAAGAAAGAAAGAATGAAAGAAAGAAAGAAAGAAAGAAAGAAATTAGATTAATAAATAAAATAAATATTAAGTAATATAAGGCCGTATAAAATTAATGTTTTGGTTCTCGTCCCTCCCTCCTCAATTTCTGTGATTTGTCAGATTTTTTTTTTAAAATAGATTTTTCAATTATTTTTAGACTTTGGAATGATCTATGAATTTTTCATACATATAAATAAGTTTATTAGAGAACAAGGATCACTTCCAAGTCTTTTTGTGGTACTATAGGGTGTTTATCTCTCAGAATCTCACAATAGAAAAAAAAAAGTGCCTCATCGTTTCTTCAAGCACTGTTGGAAAAGACCGAAAACTACTGAAAATGGTGATTTTACATTGGAAAAAAAAAAAAAAAAAAAAAAAAAAAAAAACCTCCCTCCCTCATCAATTCATGAAAATCCTCTGGACGAGAACCAAAATATTAATTTTATACGGCCTAATATAAAAAAAGTCAAAATTTGCCCAAAACATGCCAGAACAAATTAACGCCATACTTACAAATTAATACAGTTTTTACGTGGCAGATGAAAAGAAGAACATATCTCATTATCAGCACATGCCGCTGTAGTTAGGATAATGAAGCCCCAAATATCTAAAATTACTTCCTAATGAAAAGTAGGGATTTTTTTTGGTTTTATTTTTTGCTTGTTTTTTTTTTTGGTCAGAGGAGGTATATTGCCAAATGGACCGTACCGCAAGTAAGATGAGCTACAGTATTATGAAAAAACAATGATCAATAGAAGGTTACAACTTTATTGACACTTTACAAACAAATTAAGTAGTTTGTTTCTGCTATATATTATTGACTCTCCTTTTTGCAGGAAAGTGTCAAATGGACAATTACCAACAATTGATGTTGGACATTTCAAGCGCTTTAACCGACTACGAGTGTTGTATGTAATTTGGGCTTAGTGCACTTTTATTAACTTTCTTTTTTTCATTTAGCTACCATAATTATTTTACATAAAAACACTGCTAACAATGTGATGATGCGTGATATTTAGCAAACAACATGTAACACAGAGCAGAAAACATGGAACGGAACTAAACAACCAACGGAAGAATGATCACAACTAAAGAACACAATTTATCCATCGATTAATGAACCTATCGTTCACTTCCGTAAAACTTCCGCTTCAATTATCATCATCATCATCATCATCATCATCATCATAATCATCATCATCATCATCATCATCATCATCATCAATCATCATCATCATCATCATCATCATCATCATCATCATCATCACCATCATCATCATCATCACCATCATCATCATCCTCAGTCAGCTGCGGATTTCTCCAACTATTGCGATCTTGGGCGAGCGAAACAATTTTGTTTGGCTGCAACATCCACAGTGTGCTCGGCGGTTTCCTCTTCTACTGTGGTTGAATATATGGGCCATTATACTTTCACAGGCCAGTCCAAGGCCATATGGCTGAGATATTTGAGTTGATGAATCTAGACTCTGGCAACCAGTGGAGTTATATATAATAATATAGTATATATTTCTTTATTATTTAACAACAGGTCTGTCAGTGATAATGATGTGACTAATATTTCTAATGATGCTTTTTATGGACTTGATAATCTACAGTGGTTGTAAGTTGTCGTTGTTTTATTTTTAACTTAATACCATTTTACATTTAATATATTTCTCGGACCATCCTTAATAATCTTTAATGTGATCCTCGCACGTGCTATTGTCTCTAGCATTAACTTACTCCATGTCAGTGTGACGCATAACAGTCCGTCTTTTCAAATAATGCATAGTAATTATATGGCCGTTTGATATTCGAAGGAGAGATATTCATTACCTGCTTAATACTGTTTTTTGCCTATTGGGGAAGGAAGGGTTGTTTTGTCCGCCCTGGTTTGGAGAAACCGTCGTTTGGGGTACCAATCACCAGACCGAGGAATGGGATAGCAAGCCATGTGTATCACCGTTGCTTGGCCGGTGACATCCCACTATCTCTAAGGTCCGCTATCTCTAAGGTTCGCTATCTCTAAGGTTCGCTATCACTAACGTGTAAAGTCTATGGAGATCAGAATCCCGCTGTCTCTAATAGAGAAAAGGGTTCGCTATACCTAAAAAAAGGTCCGCTACTTCTAAGGTTCGATATCACTAATTTAGAATAAGGTTCGCTAGTTCTAAGGTTCGATATCACTGATTATAAATAAGGTTCGCTATCACTAATTTAAAATAAGGTTCGCTATCACTAATTTTGAATAAGGTCCGCTATCACTAATTTATTGAAGGTTCGCTATCTCTAAGGTTCGTTATCACTAATTCCAATAAAGGTCCGCTATACCTAAGGTTCGCTATCACTAATTTTGTTTCAGGTTCGCTATCCCTAATTAATTAAGGTTCGCTATCTCTAAGGTTCGTTATCACTAATTTCGATTAAGGTTCGCTATACCTAAGGTTCGTTATCACTAATCTTAAATAAGGTCACTATCTCTAATTTTAAATAAGGTCCGCTTTCTCTAATTTCAAATAAGGTCCGCTATCTCTAATTTTAAATAAGGACCGCTATAGCGAACCTTATTTGAAATTAGAGATAGCGAACCTTATTTAAAATTAGAGATAGCGAACCTTATTTAAAATTAGAGATAGCGAACCTTATTTGAAATTAGTGATAGCGAACCTTAGAGATAGCGAACCTTAGAGATAGCGAACCTTATAGATAGCGGACCTTATTTAAAATTAGAGATAGCGAACCTTAGGTATACCGGGATTGTTAAAATTAGAGATAGCGGACCTTATTTTAAATTAGTGATAGCGAACCTTAGAGATAGCGAACCTTCAATAAATTAGTGATAGCGGACCTCATTTAAAATTAGAGATAGCGAACCTTATTTAAAATTAGTGATATCGAACCTTAGAAATACCGAACCTTTTTCAAAATTAGTGATATCGAACCTTAGGTATAGCGAACCTTTTTCGTAATTAGTGATAACGAACCTTAGAGATAGCGAACCTTAGAGATAGCGAACCGTAACCGCTTGGCCTCCGGTTACGTGTGTATATGTAGCTTTTAGTCCTAAGGTGAAGGAAGTAAGAAAGGATATAAAGAGAAATTTTGTTTTTCCGCCCTCGATTAGAACCACCGATCCCTCCCGATCCCTCCCGACCCTGCGACCCCACGGTTCCAACCAACACCCGGGGATTGCTAGCCACGTATTTGACGGTGGTCTTGCCAACAGTTTCGTGCGTATATGCAATTTCGGAAGATTGTGAAATCGGATGTATGGACTTGCAGTCACTTCGTGATGTATGGTTTAGTATGGATCTAATATTGTTCTCAGAGCTTAACCATGAGTTAGTGAAATAAAATGGTTCAGTAATTTTATATTTCTCGACCGGCTTTTATTTCAGGGTACCTTAATTCTTCATTCATTTACACGAGCTTTCAAAGTAATGATAAACAATTGCTATTTGTTTAACATTAATGTGTTTTTTATTTTCTTTTTATTTTACAAATCATTTATGTCATTTCAGGTCTTTGAGAAACAACCAATTGATAGAGATACCCAGGGATGCGTTTGCCGGTTTGAAACAGCTTGGTTTTCTGTACGTCTTTTCCTCGCTCGTGTATATGATTTAACAAAAACATATGTACATTTTGTATTTAAAGTAAAATTTAAAAAATGCAATTCAGTTAGCATTTTAATATTATCATGATTAATGTCATAAGCACTTAGTTGTTGTTTGTTTTCTTTTGATGCACGCGAGGGGAAACGTTAAGTTGGAGAAAAAAGGGGAAAACAAGATAGGAATGGGAATCGCAAAATTTGTTGTTGATATTTTTGTCAAAACTCTCAGTCCCCCACGTTGTAAAAATTGAGCCGTCCTTTAGTTACCGATATAAGCAATGTTTATATTCATACACTCTAAAAGAACACGAAGAAATATTTGCTTAAAATAATATATACAGGGTGTCCCAAAAAAAGAGGCCCTTCATTGCGCCCTCTTTTTCTCCTATTTTTGAAAAATTTATCAAATATATTTTGGTATGTAAAATCACCCGAGTCGTTAGCTTTAATAAACAAAAACAATTATATCAATCGGCTCACAACTTTTGATAATACGCTCTTTTAAAGAAATGTACCCGTTTTCACTCTTTCCACGGAGAAGGTTTGGCTACTTCAAAGATTGAAAATGAGTACACATACCATGCATGAATATCAAACATTCCTCAATAATAAACTTTATAAAATAACTTTATTTATGGAATGGGCTTTACCGGTGGGTCTATGGGTATTGGATTTTGTTAAAAGTGACATTAATTTGTGGGTAAAATGGATGCCGAATGGGACTGGTCCTCATTGCATCAATTGCGTTGCGTACCACCTTGTGCGCCGGATACTTGCCACAAAGGAAAAAAATCAAGTGGTGTGAGGTCTGGTGATCGTGCAGGCCACTCCACAGCATGAGCCATCCCAACCACTCTGTTTGCTATCCGTGACAGATTGAAAAACGGGTATTTTTATTCAAAAGAGCATATCTTCAAAATTTGTGAGCCGATTGATATAATTGTTTTGGTTTGTTAAAGGTAACGAGTTAAGGTTTCTTTACATACCAAAATATTTTTAATCAACTTTTTCAGAAATAGGAGAAAAAAGGGCGCAATGAGGGGCCTCTTTTCTTTGGGACACCTTGTAGTAATATGAATATTATATTTATTTCAGTGATCTGTCATTCAACAACTTTAAGGCATTATCAAAAGGGACCCTCGGTAATGTACCCTCCTTAGAAATGATGTAAGTAAAGTATAATATTCTTCCTTTTTACCTGTTCATTTTAATCATACATCAAAAGTACAATAATACTAATACTTATGTAAAATCATTCTATCACCGCTTAAAAACAGTACTATGAAAGAAATCATAAAAGAGCCATATCAGTTTCCATGCAGGCTGTCATCAACGACGCTGCTTAAGGTTGCAGTTCTCACTACTGGAAATATGTCGATGATCTCACATTCGTTGAGAACCGTGCATGTAGTGAGAAAGGCAACCTTCAGTCTGATCTTGATGACTTCCTGGACTGGTCTGTAAGTAACCACCTGAAACTCAACCCTGACAAATGTCAAGCCATTCAAATCTGTTTCATGAGAAACCCACCTTCTCATTCCATTCTGAAGATGGGCCATTCATTGGTTTCTTTTGTTTCATCTGCCAAAGTCCTGGGCATCTTCATACAGCAAGATCTTAAATGGGATGCCTAGGTGGATCACATGTGCAAGTGTGCAAACAAACGCCTCTTCATGCTCCGTTCTCTGAAACGTTTTGGTTTCAACGTTTCGGAGCTGACCACAGTTTACGTTGGTTACATACGTCCCCTTTTGGAATAATCTGATGCCATTTGGTATTCATCGCTCAATGTGAAACAATCAAGTACACTTGAGCGTGTCCAAAAAAGGGCATGCAGAATCATTTTGGGTGCTAATTATATTTCGTATGATAATGCAGTTAGTGTATGTAAGCTAGACTCTCTCTCTGCCAGGAGGGAACAACACTCGCTTAAGTTCGCGCAATCGCTTGCTAAATCAGAGCGTACCAACATGTTGCTCTCTCCTAGTAGAAGTGAAGTCCATGGAAGACAGCTAAGAAATGCAGCCCATATCTCCAAATTGCGTGCGCGCACAAGCAGATTTGCTGGAAGCCCCATTTCCTACGACATTAATGTGCTGACTTATTCAGTAGTTGCTTGAGTGCTGGTAGCTTCCCATTGTGTACTTTTGCATCTCTCTGCTGTTTTCCCCCGGGTGTTTTCCATGCCAAGTTGCTTTTTTCTTTTTTGCTTTATAATTATGTGTAATTGGTTTCTTTCATACTATTTGTTTCTTGTTTCTTGTATAATGCAATTCGGCCGTTTGGCCGCGATGTTGTGCAGGTTAATAAAATCGTATCATATCATAATATTTAAATATCACAGGAAATAGGTTAATTATATACATGACATGTTATGTTCATGAGATCATTAATCGTCTAATGTATACCCAACAGCAAGCTAATACATGTATACGCGCTGGGATGAAATTTCAATGTTCGTCATCTTACCTCATTTGTTTGGCTAGAAATTAAACGGGGACAATGTGATCAGTAAAAACTATGCTTTATGAAAATCACACATTATTGCCTTAAGTGTACAGACAACTATAAAAGAACACATGGAAAGGAACCTAAGCATCACTAAAATATAGGGAATAAATGAGGTATTTTCTAACACCATTTTTTTTTTTCATCCAAATGCTTTATTGTGTACAATAAATATATATAATTATGTACTTTCTCATGTTTTTATTTAGTTTATTACAGAACACAGGTCTCCATTCTATTACGAAAGATACTTTCCGAGGACTCTCTGACCTTCACTTAATGTAAGAAAAACAATCTTGTATCTAGACATTATTGTAATAAAATATTTATTATAATAGCTAAGCTGTGACTAAACATTCGGGTAAATGAACCATGACAATTCTCAGTCATTCAAAGGTGCTTCGTGTATAAGTAGCAAGACCAGGACATAGAGCTCAGTCAATTTTGATAAGAGTGTTAATTTGTGTTAACACTATAGTCACATTCGTGTACATAATGCTCTATGTGGTGAAAGGTATGTCTTGTTGACGAAGCGAACTAATTTTTAATGTCTATTGTTATCAGCGGCGCATTAAACATGAAAGCGTACATATCCAGCTAATCTAACTATGATTATTTGTTTGTTTGTATATTTTCAGGTTGTTAATGCAAGACAACGACAACGGAAGTCGCGTGATTGTACATGATGGAGGATTTGATGCTCTAATTAGCCTTAAAACATTGTAAGATTTTTTTATATACCAACAGGTCAAGACATGAAGCTCAGTCAATTTTAATTTTGGTTGGTGAACATTTTACTTGGAAATTCCAAATTTTGGTAAACGGTTTTGCCTAGTGATCGATTCCAATTGATCGATCAGATTTATTAAAGGGATTCAGGCTAATATTGATCCTTGGAGTTTATGGATCATTTATTGAAGTTTTGAAACTGACTTGATTTGTCAATCGAGAAATCAAAAGAAAATTTTATTGAGAAGGTGATTGATTGTATAAACATATATTATGTGTCGATTCAAGATTGTTGAATCATTATGATCCAATTCATGTACAAAATACATAAAATTTATTATTATATTGATATTTATACTATCTATTTTGTTCATACAACTTAAGAACTTGTATTTCCTTGTTGTTTTAATAGCCAAGCTAACAACGACCAGGGAATTTATCCGCCTTCGTCATAAGGCAGACCTTTTTAAACTTTCCCTAAAGCCTTGATCTGTGACATAATTTAACTTAATATTGCCTAATTATTTGATTATCAAGGTCCTTTTTTAAGTTAAAATTAATATTTGTTTTAAATCGTTTTCTTATATAATGTCAAACTAGACTTTTCCTGAACCTTCATAACCTTTCGGAATGATTTCTTGTAGTTTTTTTTCCATGCACACCTGTTTGCACTTTTCTTTGTACAACGAATGTTTTCTTTGCAGATACGTCGACGACCACAGATTATGTTGTCACAAGACTGTCGATAAATGTGTCTCAGTGGAAATACAGCCGGTGCTGTTTATGTGTGGACGCTTGATGAAAAATATCACTCTACGGGTATTTCTTTGGCTATTTGGAATATCAATTATCGTAGGAAATGCCATTGTGTTTGTTTTGCGTTTGAAATCAAAAGAAAAAAAAGAAACGCAAATCATTGCAAAACTTTTGGTTTCCAATCTAGCCATAGCTGACTTTCTTATGGGTGTGTACATGATTGTTCTGGCCGGGGTAGACAAATACTACGTTGAAACATTTTTTCATTATTCAGACAAATGGCGGTCAAGTTCTTTTTGCAGATTTGCAAATTTCTTAGCTGTAATATCTAGTGAAACATCTTTACTTCTGATCACTGCCATAACATTTGACCGATATCATCGGTGTGTTTACCCTTTTAGTATCAATCACATGAAACGTACAAAATGTATAATGCTGATAGTTTGGATTTGGGTGGTTACCATTGCATTAGCTTTCGTTTCATCATCGCTAGCCGGTACATCAGATAGCAAGTTTTATGGCCTGACCGACGTTTGTATCGGGCTACCATTTATACTGCGCCCTTCAAATTTTAGTGAAGAAATACAAAACATTTCTTTAAACCAGATATCTGTGCTAGCATTTGAAACAGAAGTCTCCTCTGGTTCAGAACCGTCGTGGTATTTTTCTTTAACCCTCTATACCGTGGTTAATTTCGTCACATGCATGGTTATTGCAATTGCATACATTGCTATTTTTATTGCTGCCTGGAAATCTGGAAAAGCCGCTAGTTCTCAAAATATCCAAAAAAACATCAACATGGCGTTGCGCATGTGTACTATAGTTGGTATAAATTGTATGTGTTGGATGCCCATTATTGTGATGTCAATCCTGTCTCCAATAGGGGTCCGGATCCCATTAAGTGTGTACACTTGGCTGGTAGTTTTTGTAATACCTATAAATGCTTTCATAAATCCGATTTTGTACACTTTAATTGGTTACATTTCAGATTTGAAGTAATTTATGAAAACCAAAAAGAAAACGTGAGGTTAATTGCTTTCGATCTTTCGATTGAATTATGTCACTCTTTTAACGATTGATGATTGAAAAATAGATTGAAATGGTGGTTTTTTGTTGGTTTTGTTTTTTCACCCTAGCTCTCTCTGTAGACTGATTTCACTATCTAATCAAGTGTTACTCCTAATGTACTGCCAAATGGGTTACATATGTTTGGAATGATAAAACTGTTTTACAGTGAACATTTTCAACATTTTTGAAAGGACTTATCCGTAATTTGGGACGGCAAAAGATTGAAAAACAATGAAAATCAATCCTTTCTACTGAAAATTCAATCGAAAAAGATTTGCTTCTAATCGCTAAAAGATTTGTAAAAGATTGAGAATCATTCCTTTTGATTGAAAAAAAGTTTGAACAATTCAAATCACCCGACTGAATATACAGTCAGAAACTATTTGTCCCTAATTCGGGACGGCGATATTGAAAATTAACTCTTTTTGATTGAATATTCAATCGGGCAATTTTAGAGAATAACTGTAAGTGTATACATCTACCTAATTTGTAATTCAAATAAGTTTTTTATTTAATAATCGACAAATTAACTATACACCAATCCGAGAAGCGTTTACTGTATTTGGCCCTCTATTGACGGCAACACAGATGTACCAGAGCGGGAGATTTAATTCGTAATTCAATACTCATGATTGTGTATTGAATATCACTGTTGTGTACAATTCCCGGGTACAATACTATATAGCACAAAATAAATAATGGATGGAACCCCCGACCTCGGGACACCGCAGTTTTACATCGGGGACACCGCAGTAATGGCGAAGTCGGATAGGTGTATAAATAATGAAAAATCGTTTTCAGCTTCCACTTGTTGATTCTGATTTTTAGCACTCAATTCTTTACCAATTTGGTCAGTTCCCGCGATTATTTTTCTAAAAATCAGTAGAAGGTCAGGAACAAACACTTTTTGTTCAACGTTGGATACACTGCGCCAAAATGTATCCTTAGGGTATATACGCCTATTCTCGGTCACTTAAGAAACAACCCGCTCTATTTCTTGCGTAAATGATTATAAAAGTATATATAGCTATATGGGAACGTGCATTCCACACAACACCCCGTTTAACATACCCTGCATGACATCTTCCATTGAACTTGTATTGGAAGTATAAGGTCAAAAGGTCAAAGTTGGCGACAACTCCTATTCTCGGTCACTAAACTCCTATTCTCGGTCACCGTATAGTTTTTCTATACCTATTCTCGGTCACTCTCTTTTGGAAGCCTGGTTGATCGGTATGATGCGGTTTTGATAACTTAAACCCATAATAAAATACGTGTGCAGTATTCTCAGATATATTGACAAGGAGCGATCCTTTCAAAACGGTTTATTGGCAAAAATGTTCGTATCATCCGATCGGGGTCCGAGGCGGTCCTATTTTGTGGGAGCGCACAGCGGAATGCGGTGGCACGCCCGACTAGTCCAGGAGAAGAACACACAAGGCCCTAAATAAGGAGTTCGTTTACCCCCCACTACATACAGGGTTTGACACCATAGGTAGTTAGTATGGACCCTCTAGATCACTGCTAAGTAGGTAGTGGTCTCAAATTGTGGTAACACATTTTTTACAGGTCATTTTAAATATGGACGTATAATCACATAAAATCACAAAAAATAGGGCAAAATTAAGGGGTAGGGGAGATATAAATTCCCATAACTCAACTTTTACTTATAATAATGAATTTAATTTGGTATGACTATGTAGCTAATTGATTGTTCTAACTTTCTAGTATTATTTGAAAGCAAACCTAGGTTTCATTAGATCATGATTGGAAGTGGCCAGTCCATACACTAGTGGAAAATGAGATTTTTCACAACAATGAGTAGGGTGGGTGTTTTTATGGCACTGGCTTCAAATTTTACTATTGTGCCAATTTCTATTTTCAAAATTAATTAAGCTCCATTTTTTAATTTTGTTTTTAATATGAAGCATATCTGGCAAACATTGATGTTCTGGTTCAAATATTTATATAAGTGCATGTTTGCGTGCATGTTGGTTTGTGTTGTGTAGGTTTGGGGTAGGTGGGGTGTGTATGTGGGGGTGGGTGTGTATAATGTTCGGGGTTGGGGTGTTTTACGTGTCTTAATATGTCACTCAGCTGAACTATATAAGTTCCATTAACAAAATTTGTTTGGTAAGTTACCATTCATGTAATATTTTGAATATTAATATGTGCGGGGTGAGATCAACCACTGCTTGTCAGGAAAATAGACTGAAAATGTAAAAAATAGTTACTTTTCCACATGTAGCAGCGCGTGTAACAATATTAAGGGGTAGGGGAAATATAAACCATCATAACTCAACTTCAACTCATGATAATGAATTCATTTTGGAATTAATATGTAGCTAATTGATTGTTCAAATGTTTTAGTATTATTTTAAAGCAAAACAAACATTATTTGTCAGGTAGATAGACATAAAATGTGAGAAAAGGT
This sequence comes from Amphiura filiformis, assembly GCF_039555335.1. NCBI lineage: Eukaryota > Metazoa > Echinodermata > Ophiuroidea > Amphilepidida > Amphiuridae > Amphiura > Amphiura filiformis. The sequence goes on from NC_092637.1 coordinate 23,069,561, forward strand.
TAATTTTTCATGTATAACCATGTCAAATATGGTATTATTAAGGGTTAGGGAAATAAAAACCACCATAACTCAACCTTTACTCATAATAATGAATTCATTTTGGTATCAACATGTTGCTAATTGATTGTTTTAACTTTCCAGTATTATTTTTAACAGAAAAACCATCAGGTCTACATAAAGTGTGAAAAAATGTTAATTTTCCAATGTGTAACAGTGTAAAATATGACAATATTAAGGGGTAGGGGACGTACAATCCAACATAACTCGATGTTTATTCATTATAATTTATTCATTTTGGCATCAAAACATAGCTATTTGGTTCTTGTAATTTTTTAAAGCAAAATGACCATTAGTTGTTAGCTGTATAGACTTAAAATGTAAAAAATATCAATTTTTCAAGTGTAGAAGCGTAAAATATGACAATATTAAGGGGTAAGGGGACATACAAATCACCAAAACACAGGTCTTACTGATGAAAATGAATTCCTTTTGGTAACAATATGTAGCTAATTGATAGTTCCAACTTTCTAGTATTATTTTAAAAGCAATTAAACCATTAGTTGTCAGCTAGATAAACATAATATATACGAAAATGTTAATATTCCATGTCTAACAGCGTAAAATATGACAATATTAAGGGATAGGGGACATTCAAATCACCAAAACTCAAGTTTTGCGGATGAAAATGAATTCATTTTGGTATCAATATGTAGCTATTTGATTGTTCTCATTTTCTAGCATTATTTTAAAAGCATTTAAACCATTAGTTGTCAGGTAGTTAAACATAATATATGAGAAATATGTTAATATTCCATATCTAACAACGTAAAATATGACAATATTAAGGGGTAGGGGACATACAAATCACGAAAAACTCAAGTTTTGCTGATGAATATGAATTCATTTTGGTATCAATATGTAGCTAATTGGTTGTTCTAACTTTCTAGTAATTATTTTAAAAGCAATTTTAAAAGCAATTTTAAAAACCATTAGTTGTCAGGTAGATAGACATAAAATGTGAAAAAAGGGTTAATTTCCATGTGTAGCAACATCAAATAATAACAATATTACGGGGTAGGGGACATACAAATCAACAAAACTCAAATTTTACTGATGAAAATGAATTAATTTTGGTATCAATACCACTGCAGATCGATAAGTGGCGTAACTACGGGGGGGGGGGGGGGGGGGCAGGGGGGCGGCAACAACCTTAGGGGGCGCCAAATTGACCAATTTAGCATCCAAGCGATGAAAGTCAAAACAGCGCCCTCACGAATTTCAGCCGACAATTTCGCCTCCTTACCAGTTCCGGCCTTGATATTATTCCGACAGCCTGTCACTAATTCACAATCGATTTGAAACATTTTTTGAATAGATTTTTAATGTTGAGGTCCTACTCTGTTGTTCCCATAAAAACAAGCACGATTCACTTGAATTTAGTAGGCCTACCCACGAGAGGCTGATACATTTTGCTCAGGCGCTAGTTTTAACCGGAACTATACAAGGTTACACTAAATACGGAAGGATTTAGTGTTGTGCCCCCTTGAAGAATAGCACAATAGCGCTAATAGCACGCTATAAGGTCTAGGTCATTTTAAGAATAGCACAATAGCGCTAATAGCACCAAGTGTACAAGAATTCAAAAATAACATCATTGCGATAATAACGCGCTATATGCCCCCTAAGGCCAAAACAATTTCCAGAGCACAATAGCACTAATAGCACGCTATAAGGCCTAACCATTTTAAGAATAGCACCATAGCGCTAATAGCACGCTATAAGGTCTAACCATAAGAATAGCACAACAGCGCTAATAACACCCCTCCAAATAATAGGAGAACTCAAAAATAGCATAACCATGATAACTGCGCTAATAATATATTAACATTTAAAGCTATTTTTAATGTCCCTAATGGTTTTTTTCTAAGTCCTCAAAAAATAACATTGTCAATTGCACAAATAGCACACCCATGAAAATAGCGGTGCTATTTGTGCTAACATGTATATAAAGTAATGACAAAATTGCGCTAATAGCACGTGTAGGCCCGAGGAGATAGTGTATGTTATCTGCGCAAGTCAGTTATAGCGCCTTTCTCGGACCAGGGCAGGAACCATTTTGCCGACAGAAATGTGACATTGTTGACCCAATTTTTCCGACCGAAAAAGCTCGAAAATACGACAGTGTAGGGATGGGTAAGGGGTAGAGGAGGGGAGGGGCGGGCGGTCACAAATAATTTTTCCTCGCTCATTTGTATTCGACAAATGGCTATAGGCCTGCAGAGCAAAATGCAACACTTCTCATGTGCTCATGCATGATCATTTGTAGGACACTTGGCAACAACAATGTCAACATAGCTCATACTAGGGAACACTGACCGAGAATAGGAATGCCAACGGAATTCGTATGCCTATTCTCGGACACCCCTGTTTCTATGGGAATTTACATAAACACAACACCAATCATTTGCTATGGTGTTATTTACGATGCAGATGGATCAACTTCGCATCACTGATTATATTACAATATCACCTCTTAAATGACGTCATTATTTTTTTTTAATGCCGATATTTCAGGTCACCATACCATCTCAAAATCTATCATTTCAGGTGAACTGTGCTGCCGTGATATTAAAAAGTCACCAAAACCTGCAGCACCGGTACGGCTAAATGATTCGTTCGGAAGACACGGCTGAAATTAAAGCAACGATCGTCAGCGGTTGTTCAATACGCTAACTGACCGAGAATAGGCGTGTGACCGAGAATAGGCGTATTGACCCTATACTTGGAAAAATAATCACAATTTCAAAACTGAACCATATTGAATACTTGTTTAATAGATGCACTATCTAATCCGGCACACTATGACACCCAATTGAATCCAGTGTGACTTCAAGAAGCAAAGTTACAAGCATTAATTATACACGAAGGTCTAGTTTTAAAAGTGAGATAAGTGAGATGAAGAGAGATAATTCACTAAGATGTCAGTATTAATTAATTTTAAATTGTATTATCATTATACTCTTACATTCAATTATTTATATCGTCGAGGTAATTATTATCAATATCTTGGAAAATTTCTATATACGTTCTTCATTTCTAATAAACTCCTCAACAAAAGTTTGGAAAGTTTTTTCAAGCATCTATGTCTTAAATTATTTGTGACATTTTCATATCGTGTTGCATATCAATGGACAGCTACAATACTTCCCTTTACAATGACTTCCCATTTGAAACAATAACATTTTTCACGGCTGAGTACACGCCTTGTGAATGTAGTGGGGTCTCAAAAAGAATTTGCCAAATTGACCATTATTCTGTGCAAGCTGCAATCCCATAACTTCACACTCTGAGACCTAATGCAATCCTCCAAAATGACACCGCTCGCCCCACATAGCCATGGTAGTCAACGACTACCTACAGAATATGGGAGTTGAGTCAAAATGGCCTGCCATCAGGCCAGACCCGGGGGCCAGACCTCAACCCGATTGAATACTTGTGGGACCAGCTTGATCGTGCTGTTCGTGTCAGAGAAGCCCATATGCAACCACATTAAATGACTTGTGACGAATCATTGTTGAAAAATGGAATGTCATCGCACAGTAACGTGTAACCAGGTCGGTGAGCAGCACCAGGAGAAGGTGTGTGACTATTGCGGCTGCCTGTGGTTTTTGACAGGTTAGTGGCTAGCGTTGTTTGAGCACAGAATAATGGTCAATTTGGCAAATTCTGTTTGAGATCCCACTATATTCACAAGGCGTGTACTCAGCCGTGAAAATGAAAAATGTTGTTGTTTCAAATGGGGTGTCATTGTAGCTATCCAGTGATATGCAACACGATATGAATATTTCACAAATAATTGGAGATACAGATGCTTGAAAAAAATTTCCAAACTTTTGATGAGGAGTTTATTAATAAAAAATAACACATGACTGTCTTCATAATCCAGTTGCAAAGTCGTGTATTTTTGTACGATTAAGGCTTGAAACCAGGTTATAACTGAAGGCCTAGATATACCAGAAAAACAACGCACATTGCTCCAAAAAGCGTAAAAAAGATCATAAATGGGTCTAATTTAAAACTGATACCATACCAATCTATTTCTCAGGTCAAACCGAATCCAAGTATATTAGCCTATCTGCGGCGTGTGGTTCTCGGTTTAAACGTCGCATTTGGACTCTAAACCTACAACAATTAGATATTAAACCAAATTGGCTCAAATTATTTTTTCTTGAAAAAGCACAATAAAAAATAAAAAATAGTTTGCACCATAGGATGTATCGTTACATAGGTAACATCGCCAAATAGGTCAAGATCAATAGGATTCAACCATATCAACTGATTTCTCTGGTTATAACGATTCACGCAGTAAAAGTAAAGTTACCCATGTAACAAGGCATCACAGATGGTGCAAACAATTCTTTATATTTGGCATCAGACAAAATAAGAATCATAGCGTTTTTAGGTTTGATAGATGTAACGCCCACATTTCGACCTTTAATATTTTGCTTATAACTCGAAAATCATACTTTTGTGTGGTTTGTATAAAAGATCAGAGTGATTTTGAAATTTAAATTGAACTTTTTTCTGATCAAAGTGCGCTTTGCCTAAAAGTGTTTCCTATTCTACTCACAAAAGGCTCACTTCATTTTCCCTTGCTTCTTGCTTATTAGCACATCATTTCATGTCTAACAAAAGCGGTTCTCGATCGGGTGCGCGGTTTTCGGCATACGCGGTTGGTATTTATTATAATTGTTGGGTGATGGTAAGGCAATGGGTGAAAACCTTGTGTTTGTATGTGAGTTTCTGTTTAGAACCCATATAGTCGCAGCAAGGATGGTCAATGGGGAAAGTGGTGTGATGAAGTAGGAAATATATAAATATGGAAATGTAAGGAGAAAGGAAACCCACGCTTTACATTAATTATATTTTTAACTAATGTGAAACAGGGTTAGTAAATTCTGTTAATATTATAAATTAGTAGATGATGAGTACATTGTGTATTAGGTAATTAGATAAAGCACAACTATATTAAAAATTGAGATGACTTATAAACGACATTATTCTTTATTGTCTGAAGATAAAGGTTACAAAGTGTATATTTGTGAGACTTGTGTAGAAATACGGAACAAACAAAGAAGGCTTCACAACATTATGCGTCTAAAACATTTGACTTTAAATGACCCCAAGGGGCCGAACGGGAGCTGTAAAACACGGCTACATGAAATCGCAGATATAATAACTGGAAATGGTTAATCGTAGATGTTTCTATTCCATGATAGGAATGCATTCAATTGATATTATCAATTCATTTTTAATTTCTTTAAGATGCTTTGTAGTGATTAAAACAACACAGGATGCATTCCTATCATAAAATAGAAGCATCTACGATTATCCATTTCCAGTTATTATATCTGAGATATCATGTAGCCTTGTTTTACAGCTCCCGTTCGGCCCCTTGGGCCATTTAAAAAAAACACGTTAGAGGTAATTTGACCTTCTCAAAAGTGACCTGTTGAAACTGTTTATTACAAAATAGCCTGTTTAAGTGTACTTATACCGAGTATAATGGACAGGCAAATCATTACATACTGCCTAGTAACGATTGAAGAACGTAAGGAGCGAGCCAATAGAAAACGACATTTCTTATTCGTTTGCAACGTTATATTGATTCTTCTGAACCCAAAAGCTGTATCGCTTAAGGTAAGCTGTAAATGTAGTCACGAGAAAGAACATGCAGAATAAACATAATTCATGCGTTGTCATTCCTTTAAAGAAAACAAACGCCCATTGCCCACAAGTAAGCTATTTACCGACCGAAATGACCGAAGTTAACAAGGTACGGCAATAGAGATTATCCACGTTACTCAAGTGTGACTTCTAACAAAAGGTGATGGTTCCAGTAGTATTCCTCATTCAAGCCAATGCGATGCGCGACCTCGGAGTTACTTGCATGACTTTGGCGGGCTATTTTGAAACAATCATGGTTGCACATGCAGGTACTTCTTAAAAGAAAATCATAAACAAGGCATAGCAGTTGCCGATAGGATATGCAGCTTTTTTTTTTATATAGAACACGGATAACCTCTATTCCCAAGTGAATCGTTCAAACACTTTGAAGAATAATTTAAAAACTATTCTTCGTGGGAACATAATTATGTGATCGTCCACGACGAAACGCTCGTAAAGTCGGCCTCCGGTCAATTTTGTTTTATTTCGTGTTAAAAATATATCTCATATACATCAAAATCATTTAACTTTAAAAGATATCCAGAAGCGGAGTTATGGTTTGTTGAACTTTGCTCCTTCAGCAAAAGGTACCTTATTTTGGTGCTACATAATTATCTATTTATCCACATTGCTGGTAATAAATATCAAACAGGCATAATTGGCGGTCACTTCAAATTATCTCTAAGTCAACGAGGTTCAGGAATGTCATCTTATTGTTATGCCACCACTTGAACAAGATTGAGCCAAAGACTAGAGGTATTTATGAATTCTATACATAGGCTAAGCTTATTATCCTCTTCAACAATATGATTAATGACTGGTTTAAAAGGTGTCTGGCTGGCAAAATGAGAAACATGACCCACCAAGTCGAGATACATTATGTATACAACCTTTATCCACATTTTGCACTGTAACTCAGAATACAATTTCTCGACTTTACGAGCGGTTTGTGGTTGACGGTCACATATATGAGAAATTCAATTCCTTATAATGCTTGACCATGCCTTTTTTAATGCCAAACAAATCTAGGAGATTACGCTAACGAAACTTTTGGCCAGGCACAAGAAGTGACCTGGTGAAGGGGTCGCCTTAGAGATCTGGTCGGGGTATATGTACATGACGGGCAAGTGTAGCCAATTCGAGCTTATTTCCCTGATCGGAACCGACTGTAACAAGGTTTGTATCATGAATACTGGCGCGTACAAAGATGGAATTAAATCAAGATTAAATGGTATTTCCTGGTATAGCCTCCTTTTACGCCACTCCCTAAGCTGACTCTCACCCGCGCCGCGGCTCGTTAATATTCCAAGCGCTCAATCGCTATTGGAGGCATGGCAAACAAATACGGCACAATCAAGTTTATAGCTATTGCAGATGAACATGACAAGGCTCATTGTGTTATACAAGTCGAAAAAACTCGAAAACTCATTACTTAAGATTATGATTGATTACTTATCAAGGGCTCTACCGCTATTGGAGGCATGGCAAGCAAATACGGCAAAATCAAATATATTGCAAATGAACATGACAAGGCTCATTGTGTTATCCAAGTCGAAAAAAACAAACAAAAACTAATTACTTACGGTATGATTGATTACTTACTAGTAGTTTATATTTATCACACGTGACAAAGCATTTTATTTGACATTTTGATTAGAATATATTGCATGTGATATTGGTGTTGTAATATAGGCCTATATGATTGTAAAACACAGGCTCAAAGTACACTCTATAGACAGTCGATATGAGATGAGGTGTGTATAATAGGGCGCCCTATGTATGTAGCTCAGTAAGCTACCAAAGGGCGTTGGCTCAATTCTACGTACATGCAGGTATGTCCATAGAATATTCTTAATTTCAATGCATTTCACCGTTTAATGTTTTCCCTGAAACACAGGAAAGCATTGTTTCTTCATTATTGGACGAAAAAAACCTCCTTCTACTGGCCCGACTGACACAGAATTTGCATTTTGGAGAAGTGTGTATATTTGTTTTGTTAAAATCATGTAAAATCAGCCGATCTTTTTTGTTTTGTTTTGTTTGTTGTTAAATGTGCACGTGGCAGAAGATTGTTATAAAATATGTTTGCTAAATATCTGCTGATTGTTTTAAGTGGGTACTACACCCATTGATTTTTTTTGCATTTTTTGCATTTTGTGAAGAAATTACAAAAAAAAATTGGACAAAGTGGTATGCAAAATGAAGGGGCAAATCTTCTCGTTTTATTGGTGGCATCGGTATCAACGTAGCGTACATGCTTTTAAAAGTAGAAGCCAAAAGGTGGTACATCACTGATGATTTAAATTCACTTCATTTTGGAAAGCTTAATATCAACGGATTTCGTTAAAATTTTGGATATGTGTTGCTAACACGTTAGGGAAATAAAGTTGATATGTAAAATGGGAATAAGTGGTTCCTGATTTCTGTTATGACTTCATGAACTTGGTGCTCCACAACTATCAAAAAGGAACTGGTTAAAATGCTTCTATTTTCAATGTTGAGCTATATTTTGTATTTTTAACTTGCGACATTATTTCACTGAAACTTAATTAAGCCATAGGTAACAGGTTACCACAACCATACTACAGCAATGTTGAAAAAATTGTATTTCTTGTCACCTATACCACCATATTGGGTAGTTTTCCGTAAGCTTAGCTTTTGTGATTTTGGTAACTATTTTATATTTATTTGTGAAATCCATCTCAACTAGGCATTCTAAATTGTACTCACCATTTACATCCCAAGGTATATTAGTATATCCACCTTGCACTTCTCGATATATATCCAGTTAAAGACAGAATATCAAAATTATTCCTCATTATGATACATTTTGTATCACAGACTCTCACATGTGTATTCAAAATTGATGCTTAAATTTGACCTGAACCAATTGACCTATAACCTGACATACGGTGACCTAATAGCCTTTTCTTCTCCTAACAACACATCAATAACAACATCAATATCAAATTGACTAATGACTATGCATCTATTGTGTAAGTGTTTATTTAATTTATTCAGTGTTATATATTTTGCAAGCACCACTAGATTTTCTATAGAGAGTATAACAAAGGATTTAATGTATTCTATTCATGTACCCTACTTGAACATGTTGAAAAGAATAAATTATGGTTTGTTATGAAACACGCATCTGAGTTACCAGGATACGGTAAACAAAAAATATATAGGGCTAAAATGACTCACTATACAATGGTTTAAAAACACCTTTTTTATTTATTTTTTAATTTTTTTTTTATTTCACATGATCCGTGCATATATCGCCTCGCTATAAATGAAAATATATGTTTTTAGACCAATCAAACCAATATATGGGTGTAGTACGCCCTTAAGATTCCTGCATTCCTCTCCAGATTTCACACCACCAAATAGATTATAAATTATGGTTGTGCGCCCATAATTTTAATCCTCAGAAAAACTCATAGACAGCTAAAGTAAACATTAAAATGAGCAGAAATTTGCATAATTTTAGCAAAATTTGGATTGGTCATGGTTAGTAATGTTAAATATTGTAAGTGTACCACAGATGGGAGAGATTGAATATTTTTGTAATGATCTTAGGCAGCCTTTTCATTACAGTAACACTGGCATGATTTTGCACGTAAATTAGGTGATTCCCGAACATCGTAGACTTCGAGGGCCAGTCGTAAAAAATAATGACGATCAACCTATATTTTTTCCCAGCCAGAGGGATCAAGCAAGGGGTGATTTCAACAATCATTGCTGTAAATAAAAACTAAGTCGCTCCTGTGAAGGAAAAATGACGTTTTCTTAAGGCAAATTTAGCACATATATGAGACTCTGATTTGGTGGTGTGAGATCTGCATGAATTTTGAGCAGCAGCATCGCTTGCACCCTTAACATGCTACATTTTCTGGATGATTTAACTTTTACATACTCAATAAGTGCTAAGCTTACCCTTCTTGAGATAGAGAACAATAAACTATCAAAATTAGTGTTCTTACCTGCTGGTCCAGTGTTTTGTGTAGTGGATGCCGGAACAAATTCTCTATCTCAGTCAGATAAATATTAAATAATAGAAGAGTTTAACTTCACCACTAAACTATTTTCGCTCACCTGAAACATTTTCACTAGTTCGACTAGCGTCTACAGCAGATCTTAATCTAAATGTACTGTCACCTAGAGGAAGCGCTAGAGCAGGGAATCTCATATTTGGTACATTAACTATACACTAACAAAAATAACTTTGTGCATACCATTTAAAGAATCGTGTTGAAAGGATTATAGGTCACGGGGATACATTTTTCAACATGCTGTATTGGTTATCCCACAGACTCTAGTGATTACACTAGGTATATTTTGTGCACCGATTTCTGATTATGGTGTACCAATAGTTCTGGAAGTAAATGCATTTAAAACAATGGTGTAATATTTGATGACATACCCCCCCAAAATACTAAGGATTTCTTTGCTATATTTGTGACACAATATTACTTTGTCTTAAAGGGGCATTTCGTGATACACAGCATCATTCCCTACTTTTCTCAAAAAAAGTTGAGATTCTTATATCACTGGAAACCTCTGGCCACATAATGTTTATGTACATAAACTTTTTTTGAAGATTAATAGCAAAGATATCGTGAAATTTGAATTTTGTTCTGGTATACCGGAACGAAATTACAACACATTGTCTATGGAGCAATGTAATACACATAATCATGCATAACTCGGACGCAAAATCGGAATCAACTGAAATTTCAGGAATAGCTTTTTTCGTGGATATCTACTGAAAAATGTCATACAATGAGGAAGCTAGGATCAAGAAATACTCCTTTAAGGGCTGGGGTATGAGCGACCTTGAAGTACAGGTATCTGGAGAAGGGAAGCAACGAGTTACCCCATATCACAGCGACAGGTAGTGACTGGGTCGCCGAGTGCTAATATATATTTATTTTGGAAGGTTCGTGTTTGTTTTAAATTTTGGGGCGTTTTTCCAAAATTTCATATTTTTGGCGATATTTCAAAAAAGCGACATGCCAAAGACAAATCTTTTTGCACATACTTTGTTATTGCTAATACAACTCTTTTCTGCATACCTTCGTTACAATTCGTTGTGGGTGATTTAGTAATATTATACATTTTGTGAATGCATTTTTGCGTTTTCGATGCGATTTTAGGCTTACCGTGATTTAACGTTGATATCTGGTCTTGCTCCTTTTATAATTTTACTTTGACCGTCGGCTTTTGTAAATAACAGAATGTAGATTGGCTCTGAATAAGTATCGTAGTCCTCTTGGTGGGTTTTTTCATGATATAATTAGTTTGTATTTGCATGTAACAACCCAAAATCGACCTCTGAATTCGGGGTTGAATGCTGTTTCCGGAATACCTGTGGACTCAAACAAGTGCATCGATTGATTATTTGATGATTGAGTGAGCAGATTTATCGATTGCTACTTTAGTTGTGGGACTTCTATTAGAGTTTGAATGACATCGTACATTAGTATTGATTTTTACGTTAAACATTATCATGAATTAATATCACAGGTTTTATTGCAGATAGGAAGTTGGCTTAGTGATACTATCTGTTGATTCAGAACCGGAAGGTGCCGGGTTCGATTCCCACCTTTTTTTTTAAAGACTTGGAAAATTACTGCAGTAAGTTTATTTGGCGCGCGATCTCAGTTATTCATTTTCTGATGGCTGTGCCTCTTACAGGAATCCTCTGGAATCCAAACCACGGTTCGCTCATAACACCTCCCTTAAGACATTGTATTTTTATGAAACTTCTTAATATTTATAACCATGGGCGTCATTTCCGGGGGACACGGGGTGCCTCCCCCACCTTTCAACAAAATGACCCCACATTTCAAGCCAGATTGGCGCTAATGTTTATAACACATAGCGTATTGGGTGTTCATAATATATCAATATTACCAAACTCACCAATTGAGTGCATTGGCGATCATCGGTGCTGGAATTGACTACCGATTGTCTTTGTTTAAACTCACTTACCCGGCTCATAATTAAAATGATGGAAATGTTACGATACAAATGAATAATCACGCTGTAGTGCAACCTTAAATAATTTCAATCATATCATCGTGAGATAAACAACGTTAAAAGCTGAGGAATCTTGTACTTTGCTGTAATTTTTCATTTTAGATTTTCGGTCTTACATCAGCTATGAAGAATAAGGTACTGCTGCTGTGTGCTGTTGTCGTTGTTCTTCTTCATTTAAACATTCAAACAGAAGGTATAGTATTTCCTTGTCAGCCTATGGCAACTTTTAATTAAAAAAGTGGAAATTATAGATTAATACATAACCAATGTAGTGGTTGTGTATGTATGAATGAGTGAATGAATGAATGAATGAATGATTGATTGATTGATTGATTGAATGAATAAATAAATAAATGAATGAATGAATGAATGAATGTATGTATGTATGAATGAATGCATAAATGAATGGATGAATGAATGAATGAATGAATGAGGAAATAATAAATAAATAAATAAATAAATGAATGAATGGATGAATGAATGAATGAATGAATAAATGAATGAATAAATAAATAAATAAATAAATAAATAAATACATAAATAAATAAATAAATAAATAAATAAATAAATAAATAAATAAATAAATAAATAAATAAATAAATAAATAAATAAATAAATTGATTAATTGATTAATTGATTAATTGATTAATTGATTAATTGATTAATTGATTAATTGATTAATTGATTAATTAATTGATTAATTGATTAATTGATTAATTGACTAATTGAATAATTGATTTATTAATTTATTTGAATTAATTAATTACTAATTAACTAATGATTTAATTAATTAATTAAATAAAGAATGATAATGAACGAATGAATACATGGATATATCTGCCAATCAATCGAAACCTTATTTAATTAATTAATCAATTGATTAATATTATTATGAATGAACGAATGAATGAATGAATGAATGAATGATTAAATGAATGAATGATTAAATGAATGAATGATTAAATGAATGAATGATTGAATGAATGAATGCATGAAAGGGTGCAAACATGAATGAATGTTTGAATTAATCATTGAATAAATAAGTAAATAAATAAATAAATAAATAAATAAATAAATAAATAAATAAATAAATAAATAAATAAATAAATAAATAAATAAATAATAAATTCTGCACAGTTTTAATGTTTTTACCTTGCATTTTCTATTATGTGATATTTCTCTCTTTTGGTATAGCAAAATGCGCGTTATCGTGCAACAATGGAGGAACACGCATTACTGATAATTCCTGCACCTGTCCATCATGCTGCGGTGATCCTACGTATGAATCAGGAAAATGTTAAGAAAAAATGTACAATAAAGGAATAGATTTCAAAGTAACATGATTTGAAGTAGATTGGAATTAGTTTAATTTTATGTCCATGTACGATCTTAAATTGTTGGGTGTGTTTATGAGGATAACAGGATGTCAAATGATGTAGAAAGAGATTCGATTAATTCGAACTAATTCTCAATTTCACCAAATAAATAGCGGGACCAAATAGCAATGCCAAGCGCATCTTTAAGTTTTGTAAATATTGTAACGGGATTTCCCCTCTATAAATAGCGTGTTTTTCCCTTATTTTGCAAGCCAAATAATCACGTGTTTTGCGGCTACATCAAGGTATTTTTTGTACACCTAAGTTGTTATTGTGAAGTTTCCATTGTATTCAGCGCGTATAAGCACCGTCAGTCAGGAAGCGGCTTCGCCTTTGTGAAGATTTAGCAATCGCGGACGCTGATTGGTTAAAAGTCAGCTGATCCAAACTTTGGCGTGGGTTTCAGGTGCGCGATTTCAGAAACTTGTCAGACTAGACTAGACCGAGAGACCGACTGACTGAGTGCAGACCGTGTGACATGATGGACAGGGGAGTGGAGAACGACCAAGATAAAGACAATTTCGACGGGTGGACAGATATATTTACCTTTGTGTGCTTTTCTGAAAGAAAGACGAGAGTTTAGAAGAGATGGAAATTACTGGCAATATTTTCGTGTGGAATTGGAAAAGACCAAGTAAATTGACAGCAGCGAATGGACGATACAAATTTACCAAGTTGACGAGTTTTAATTGTGACGACTTTCACTTCGTAGCATGAGAAAGATTCCAATTTTCCCTTTATATTTGAGTGGATATTATCGCCTGGATTGGAGTTATATCTTCAATGGAGTTTTGGCAGCTCATGACGCACACAATGGACATGATATTTTCAAGTGATTTAGCGAAGACGCCATTTTCTTCCAACGCATGTATTTCTGCAATGGACATTTCGCAATTAAAAAGCTGGCCAGCAAAATGTCGGATTTATAAATTTCTTCGATAAGTGCACTTCGCGACAACGGCAGACAAGCAAGCTCGACAGGCGACGACATTGGACATTGTGTGTCAATATATTTTTAATGTGAGTTTATGATTTTGATATGCATATCTAAATGTAAACAAACAATTTGTGCTTCTTGGAGGGGGGATGAGTAAAACAAATGTTTGCCAAATTGGGATGTGTTTTGAGCAATGTTTTGGCTTGTATTTGTTTTGAACATTGTTTTGAGAGTCAAAATATCTGAAATTGGGTCAGAGTTCAAGTTCAGGTCATTGTTTGGCAGGGATTGGGACAAAACCTTGTGGAAAGTAAAATGGGTTAAAAATATTATGTTTTGCAGAACAAGCAGCACAGATGATTGGAAATTGTCATGACATTTTGTGTACAGAAAGTCAAACTTTGTGTAAATAAATATTTGAAGCTATTTCATCATGTTGATTGACATTTTGTAGCTAAAGTATGGTGCGCCAAAAGCGTCATAATTGTGATTGTGAGCATGGTTCAGATATTGTGCACTTTGCGAAAAAGTAGGCCAGGGTAAAATAATGTGTGACTTTAAATAACATGTAGTTGCATAATTTACCAAATTTGTGCATGCTGATTGCGTAATCATATTTCAGGTTTGGCTAAATGCTTTGTGTAATATTACATAGTGCGCCATTTGATTCAAGATTGAAATGTGTATTCATGCTTTGTGAATAACTTGTGTACAAGTAAGAAACTATGTTGTGTACTTTGGCAAAAACACTGGTAAATACGATTGTGTATTTATAACTTGAGTATGGCAAGCCATTGCTGACAAAATTAGCATTGAAATTGATGATTGGTGTGTGACAAAAATAGATCATTAAAAATGTGATGAATGATGCAGCCATTGTTGGAATATTGTACAAGTGTGTATAAAAAGCTTGTTTTATATAAAAAGATTGTCTTTCAAGTGGAAATCTGCGCAGTGGTGCAGAATGTGTTGATGTGGTTCTCGAAGGTTGTGCGTAACATAGATTTCCATGAGGACATTCGTTAAACATGTGTTCAGTGTGTAGGCGTAATATGGTTTCAAAAAATAATGCTTGCAGTGTGCATTCATAATGCCATTTTTGTGAAATAATTGTAAAATGTAATATTAATGTTGGCAATTGCGCTTTTGTGGTTTATGCATTTAGGAGTTGCAGATTAGGCGAGTTGTGAGAGAGCTTTAGTGAGAGTTTAGAGACGCGAAGGTTTGAGGCGCTCAAATTGCGAGTTAACATTGTGTACAGTGTTAGAGTCGTAATGGATTGTGTGATATTAAAAGATTTTACATGTACGTGAAAGAGTCGTAATGTAAATGTATTGCATGGGATTGTGGATTAAAACAGTTATCGCGGGTACGGATTTAATAGTGAAAAAATGGTTTGATTCATGTGTTTGGGTCATGTGACCATTAAAATGATTCAACATACGTGTTTTAATTAACTTTCAGGTGTGACATTAAACATGGTTCGACTCACGCATTTTTGCCAACTTTCGGGCGAGACCATTAACATAGTTTAGGCCCAGGTGTTGCGGGTAAAATTATTAAAGGAAAGAAAGGTGATGAAGTTTCAAAACAAGGGTTTCGGGCGAGAACATTGGGAAACGAGAAGTACAGTTGTAGTGAAGCCATATTGGGTATAAGAGTAAGGTAAAAATCAATTGTTGGAGGTTCGGCATTTTAAATAGTTTGTGCATGAAGTTAATAGTGCAGTGACCTTTGTTTATGTATTTACTTGTGTCAGGTGCTTTGATGAATCCTAAAAAGAAAGGTACCATGTATTACTTGTCATTGTGTAGGATGCTTTGATGAACCATATAAAAAGTATTCTTTGTCATGTAAATTGTGAAAGTTTATGTAAAATGATGTAATGTTTCAAAACAACATAAAGTATGGCAGGCCATTTGGGTCATAATACAAAGTATGGTAGGCCATTTGCGTCATAACACAGCAGATAAAAACACACTGTTGCTAATTGTTCAATACAGCTGGGCATTGTAAAATCAAATCATTCCTTTCAGCCAGGTATGGTAAGCCATTTGTGACATAAACTGTTATTCATGTAGTAGAGTAAGATGCATTTTGTAGAGTAAGGACTATAATAACACTTGTTAACAAATAATATATTCATTGTTTATTGTCTTTATAAGCCTGACCAGGATTCCTTTGACGGATACCTCGGTGTGTTCTGCCACACCAACTTACCCTGATGGTGGCAGTATTTCTGTTCGCATAAATCTGCGCTTTTAGAAACCAGTCTTCGCTACTTTTATTATTTTCCCCTAAAAGGAGGGGTGGCGCTGCTCCAATTATTGTGGCAAATCCGCTCGGCTATTCAATAAAAAAAGGGTCAGCCAGCCCCACCCCCGTTCCTTTTACAATATCAAAGTTATTTGCTATAATCCTCTTATTCAGAATAAGTAAAGTGAGATGACAAAACTAATGAATTAGTGAAGTAGTCTTATCCCTGATGACATTATGATGTTCACGAGTGTCTACTATATGCGTTCCTTCTACAGTTAAGTCTGGAAGAAGTGTCTCACTTGGACTCGAAAATGGACGGATTAAGGATGACCAAATAACCGCCTCAAGTAACCTACCCTATAGGCTTCCTCAATACGCCAGGCTTAATAATGAGAGCACTTGGGAAGCTAATGATACAGAACCGTGGATACAGATCGACTTTCTTTCTGATGTTATTGTTACTGGGATTCGAACACAATTCGAAAATCGCTTTAAAGTGTATTATGGATCAGCTGAAAATTCCCTCAAACCAATCTCGGAAAATGGCTCAATCAAGGTAACATGGTTATAAACCAAATTAACTTCAGAAAGTACTCAAGTTAGACAAGGAGCGATGCACAATGTATTCCAAATAAAGATGGATTAGAAATGTTTGTCAGAAAAAAAAAATTGGTGGAAATGAGCACTGCATACCGCGCAAACATGGCATGTTGCCTCAGGGGATCGACGCTAAGTCAGGTACCGCGTGAGCAAACTCAAAATAGCGCAAACAGCGCGAGCGTACACAAAAGAAACTTCTCGCGTAAGATAAGCGATGTCGCCAGGTCTGTACACTGTACCGGCGTCAGCTGAATTCGAGTACGCTTAGAGGGCACAGGCATGGAAAATTCCAATCTGTGTATTAATAATCTAAGGAGCACTGTCTAATCCATCTTTATTTCTCATTTAAATGATCGTTACTGCCATTCGACACTTAATTACGACATAGTACGTATTAACTTCAGTGGTAAATTTATATTTGAGGTTTTTGTTGCCCAGCGACGATTTAATAAATGATAACACATAGAAAAAATATAAGCGGTTCGCGACTGTTTCCCAAATGCGTTTGAGATCTTGTTTGAATAATTACGTAACAATAAGTATCAATTAATGGATTCATATTGTGATACAGATACTTGAGGACTGGCGTGCTCATTATTTCTATATAGCTGACATCACATTTCCTTACGGTATTATCACACGCTTTCTGCGCATTTACCCAATTGATTATGGTAGTATAGCAGTATTACGTATGGAAATTATGGGCTATAACTGCTCTTGTTCGTTCGGTGGAACATATGAGACGAATTGTGACATCCTCGGTAAGGTCAAACTTTAATTAATCTTAATATTCATCTTAACAAGGGAGTGAACTTTGCAAATATTTCATAGTCTTGAAGAGGAATACAAAATATGTCAACTGCACTCTTCAAACATCATAAATGACACAATCGCAAAATGTTGCAACTTTTTTTTATCTTGCTTTTGAAAAGGATAAAGAACCCAAAGTTTTTACTTTTGCATACACAAATCATAATATTTGTCATTTTAAAATAAGTTATAAAACATCTTCACACTCTGAACTTGAAAAATATCAAACCTGGATACTCAACGAAAGACGCCTTCAAGGGATACATATAGTATTTGATCGGTTGCTCAGCACATAGAAAACCAGTGACTACCATTGTTCGATAATTAATTGGTTTATAGTTTTAGGTCCAAAAGAAAAAACAAGTTTGTTTCCTGTAGCGCGTGCGAATTTCGTTTTTGACGGCTTATTTTGCGCATTACAATTTTTGTTTCATTTTTCAAAGCAAAAAAAAACCACCCAAAACGGAAAAATCACAAAAAAATAATACAAAACACTACTGGAGTAAACATTTACACATTACACAACAAACGAGCGTAGTGAAAAATTACTTGAGAAAATATCACACATTTTTAATACCTTTTATAATCATAGATATTCTTGATTATGCAGAAATTTGATTTGTGTGTGTGTGTGTGTGTGGGGGGGGGGTTGTCGGAGAGACCCACTGTAAATTCACTTTCCAATTTGCAGCAAAAAGTATTTTTGTCATTTGAAGACATGGATCTAAAAAAGAAAGAAAAAAAAGAACAGTGTTAATGGTTACCTTAATTGGCAAACCCATTTGAAATCTACACTTCCTGTGTGAGAGATTAAGGTCATGTCTTCCATAGGGGGTGTATGGAATTCATATGGAATAGCCCAGTGTTAATGGTTAGCCTAAATGTTTCAACATGACACATTTCGTGGGCATAGTTAAAGTGAACATTGCTTGGTTTTGTAGGAGCAACTTTTTGTTTAGTTTTATTAAGCTTCTTTACTCACCAGTGATTGTTAGATTTCATCGAAATATTCAGAAAATTATATAGTTATTGCAATGAGAATTTGCGATGATAAATAAAATTGTTTTAACAATTATTTAAATTTGTTAAAACAAATTTAGATAATTGTAAGTGCACTACGAAGGTCTTGCTTATAACAATATTTATGTTCATTTCTTGGAACAACAAAAATATTTTGACTTCTCTTATCTTAAGATATCTGCCAATCATATGGTCCAGTAGCAATTGTCGAAAACAATGAGCTTTCCATGTCATCACCAAACTTTCCCTATTTTTATTCGACCAATGACTTGGATGATATATGCTATAAAGTAATTACTTCAAACGATGGTGGAATGTTTATTGTGCATCCAATAGTAACTAATATATCATACGAGGACACCATTGCAGTAGGTTATGGAACAGCACCAGCTTTTAATACAGCTGTTTACGGTATTACTGGACAAAAAGGGACACCTATTCGTGGTGATTATCCAAAAGCAGTTGCTATTGGTATAGCGGGTAGTAGTGAGAGCATGTGGATATCGTTTGCAATTGCGCCGAACCGCCAAGGCATATTCCAGCACGATATACTTGACAACGGATTCCTGGTAATGATTCGGAGCAGTGTTGCCAAAACTTTTCAGCGTCAAGGCGCGGCGCATTGACTCGCCATGCCGCGGTAAAGGATTCTCAAGTAGCCCAATTTTTTAAACTTCCAAAAAAGCGCCCAATACTGGATATTTGGGCGGATTTACCCGAATTTAGACCGCAAAACACCCAATTGGGCGGAAAAGCACTTGACTTCGAAACTTCCGGTACTTACTGGGAAGTTACTGACCGATCAATAAATGGTCACAAAACCCATTGTAATTTCAATTTGGAGCTTCAAAGACTCAAAACCTTTATAAACCGGCTAAATTGAAAGGAAAATACATCAAATTAGTGCCGCGGCCTGAGACTGGCAAAAGTAGCCCAATTTTAGACAAGTAGCGGCATGCTTTTTTGAGTAGCGGCAAGTGATCGCCAAGTAGCCCAATTGTGCGCCTAAGGCGTGGCGTTGGCATCACTGATTCGGAGAGAAGCATTGGTGGAAGGTATTAGGCGGTTTGCGATGTGCGTAATAAATCGGATTAACTACCATAGCAATACGCCGTAGAAGTGACGTAGTAAATCGGATTAACTACCATAGCAATAGATGAATACAATTTTGGCTATATCGCCCCGAACTACAACGTTCATGCGGTACCGATGCATTGAACCATAAATGCAAAGAAATGCTAATCACTTGCACCTGTAAGATTAGTCTCTTTGAAAAGAGCGGTATTGTATTCAATCTATAATATGATTGAAGACAGGTGATGAGTGCAACCTGCTGCAGTGCAGCGCGGTATATTCAAAAATTGTATTCATCTATTGCTATGGTAGTTAATCCGATTATGACGTCACTTCTACGGCGTATAGGTGAAAACAACTTTGAATATGTCGCGCTGCACTACAAGCAGGTTGCACTCAACACCTCTGTAGATCTGCAATCATAGAATGAATACAATCCCGGTCTTTTCACAGATACTAATTTTACAGGTGCGAGTGAACAGCATGATTTGGTTCAATGCAGAGATACTGTGTGAACGTACCAGTGCAGCGCGGTATATTCAAAGATTGTTTTCACCTATTGCTATGGTAGTTAATCCGATTATTACATAACTTCGCCAGCGTATTGTCGTGCTTTTTAATATTGATTCATATCCACTGACCCAAGCTCCTTTATTAGCTTATACAGATGTGCAGTGAACGGTTATCCAGGGAGGTTATACCCGCATATCAGCTATGCATTTGGCCTGCGGTTAAGGGTTGAGTCAATGAAGGTGGTATTCTTCGAAGTTTTTCGAAAACAAAATTAATGAGAGCCATCATTGGGTGATAATTATTTCAACAACATTAGGTCTGACACCAATTTAAACATGCGTTTTGGTGTTCAAAGTTTATCGCCATTTAGGCTCACGAAAAACGTGAAAAAAACCCATCAAATAATTGCAAATTAGAAATATTGAAAAAACAGAAAGAAAGAACACTTGTTGAAAAAAGATAAGATCTGTGGGGGAATTAAACAGAACAGACCAGCTGTTAAAAGGGCTTAGTTTGACATGTACAATTAACAAGAAATAAAGGCTAAAATGAGAGGGGTCATTTCATATAAACAGACCAGCTTGGTTACTGACAAGTGTATTTTAGTGCAGTATTGAAGTAATATGGTGTGTAATTTTGGTTTATTGAGAGGATTTTAAGACATGACCTTGTGGTTCACATATTGTGAAACATTATTATAAGTTTCTTTTTGTGTTCAGTTTACTTATACGGCGAGTATACCAACATACCCAATAGACCATGAAATCATAACTTAAAAAAATAATAATCAATCAGAGCAACATAAAAAACAATCAGCTTATTCTACTTTGTTTATGATAGATATTTGTGGGGAAGATTTCCAGTGTGAAAACGTTATAAAAGGACACGTATGTTTATATCCACACCAAGTGTGTGATACTTTTAAGAATTGTTTTGACGAATCAGATGAGGAGAATTGCGGTAAGTAAAGTAAAGTAAAGTAAGTAAAACACGTAGGCTACCTCATTAAGATCAAAGATGCCCCTTTCAGTATTTCAGAGACAGCATTGACTTTATAAGAACGCAAGTTAGCAAATTCAACTGGAATATACCAGTTGATTAGTAATTATGCGTGCTGCAAGCTCAATATACGTACATTTAGTACCTTAATCAGGAGACTTTCGATAGTGTGGTTGGGGTGGTTCCGACATCTTATAGACTTGTTCTATTTTGGAAAAAATCTCGTTCCCAGCGGCAAGTTTGGGTCAATTTTTACGAAAATCGGAGGAACTTTAATTTTCACCCCTGTATAACATGCAAATTGATCTTGGACCTGTTGAGCCTTGGTAACTATATGTCCTAGGCCCGGGTCCTAGGTGCAAATAAGTTACATTTTTGTGATCCTTAGACCCAGAAAAATGTGCTTTAGTGAAATTGGAGCATGTTTATTTCCCCCTGTATGATCATATAGGGGATTTGGGGGTCTTTTTCTAGGGTCACGGAGTTCCAATATAGCATGGCAGACACAATATTTGAATTCATCAAAATAAATGGGTTGCCAGGTTTTGCACGAACTTGCGGCTTGATGCTTAATTAAGCACATAAAATTTATTTCCAAAATAGAACCAGTCTATTATAAAACACTAAACTTGGCATCGGCACACATCAACCCGTTACGTATGATACTATAGCAAGGGTGTAACTATTAGTAACGCAAACGAATCACAAATTACATTGCTTTACAAAGCTTGAACACCTACCCCATGGCACGCTGATCATCACATGTTTTAGATAATAACGTACCTTTTTTTTAAACAATTTTGGTAATATTGTGCACCCCTTTTTGTCCTTACCCTATTCTGGAAAAAAATTCTTACCTATGCCACTGAGCATCACTGATTATTGTTTTAACGTATATCGCATCTCTTTACACATTCCACGCCCTCTTTGCGCTATCTTCTCTCTGCGTTATCTAATAACAAGGGTGTATGCGGTTTTTCTATCAGTAACGCAAACCAATCACAATTCCGTTGGTTCACAAAGGTTGAACACCTACCCCATGACACACTGGCCATCACATGTTTTAGATTACAAAGTTGGGGGGTTTTTATGACAATTTTCGTAATCACGGTAATATTGTTCACCTTTTTGTCCTTCTCCTTTCTGTGGGAAAAAAAATTGGCCATGCCACTAAGTATCAATGATTATGTGGGGTTTGTTTTGCACATATCGCATCTTCACACTTTCCTCCCCCTCTTTGCACTCTCTTCTCTCTACGTTATTTTTATGTACTTATGCGATGTCTTGATATTCTAAACTTGACCATATTTAATTCAGCTTATGCCGACATGCAAGTCATGGCAGTACCAATAGGAACTACGCACAATTTGACTACGCACCAATATCCTAAAACAACGATAGCAGATGCAAAGTGGATAATAACATCCCTAGACTTGTTAGATAACGGGGCGTTTCTTGTATCTCCTATCAAATTCAGCATTACTTTTGGTGTGTCGTTAATATTTGGTAGTGGATCCAGCTTTTCAAAACAGTCCTATCTGGCAGAAATAGCTAGTCGAGATGTTGAATTTTCTTATAACCAAACAATATCCCTAAATGTGTCACAAAGCTGGATATGGTTTATAATCACACCTGATCAAGATCAGCGGTTTA